>NC_140495.1:40717898-41265398 GCF_964271855.1 Acomys minous
ACACAACACAACACAACACAACACAGCACAGCACACAGCTAGGGCATAGTAGGGAAAGAGGGAGAGAAAGTACTTGAACAAGTTGTGGGAAGGTGAGTAAGATTTCTAAAGATGAAGAAAGTGATGGTGGGAGACGTCAGGTGAGGGAAGTGGAGTGAAACAAGGATGCTGAGGCAGAAAAGCAGTGGCTAAGTTTAGGGTCCAGTTGAGAAATAGGATGGTGACATTTCGTAAGAGTCAGTCTTATTTTACGGTTTTTGCCTGTACGCCCAAGCACTGGAGTCACGTGCTCCGTAACACCTTAGGCAACTGTGAATCACATTACAATGATGGCCCATGGATGATGATGATGATGATGATGAGAGAGAGAGAGAGAGAGAGAGAGAGAGAGAGAGAGAGAGAGAGAGAGAGATGTTTAAGTTGCCATATCTTTTATGGCAGCAATCCTCTATACGTCTTGTTTTCTGTGTCTGAATCAAGAGGCCAGCTTCAGATAAGCCCTCTGTATGTGCTGTTAGGACAATAAGGAGTTACCCAACTGTATAGTTCTTAGAACAGACCTCTGTTGTAACCAATCTTGACAGTACTGTCTTCACCTTTGTGGCATCTCAATAATTGATAGTTAATATGATTTGAAAGGCAAATTTGTCAAAAATGGAGGCAGGGGTGCTTTGTAAATTGTGAAGCAATTTGATTGCCCCAAGTTCATTATCAATTACACAACATTTTTCTTTAGTTATTTTTCTTCAAAAATAGCACTCATTTTTAGACATTGCTGTAAGATGAGCTTTGAATATATTTCCTACTATGAAACAAACAAGACAAAACCTTCTAGAATTTGATTTATTTTTTTAACTCATCAAGGTATGATGTCATCAGTGGGCCTGACAGCCGTTTGATTTATAGGCAAAGAAGAGCCTTCTGTCCTTGGCAGAGAGGGGCGTGTAAACTGGGCTCCCTTCTGTCTGGGATCCAGCTTGGAAGGGTTTCTTTCACCTCCTCAGATGAATGTGGCACTATACAAACACCGAGAGAGCTGGCTGTCATTTCAGCTTGGCATTGTCCCCTCTACAATCTCATCACAGTCTATTGGTGTCTCCAGGCTCAGTCTTTGACCACACTGTTCTTTCCATGCTGGAAAGGCTGGGTGGCTTTTTCTGATGTACCCACCTCCCAGGTGCTGTTTCTGCCCACTGAGGGGTCTGAGCTGTCCTGTGGGGAAGTTGCATATTTGGGGGCGTTTTGAGGTAATGTGCAAATACTCTCCTTTCCCCTCAAATCAATGTCTCTTCCTTTTGGGGTTTTTCAGTGTCTGACTTATGTTAAGAAAAAGATGAGTGTAAATTAGTTCATCAAAGAAAAAAAAAGTAGAAGGAATAACTAAATGTCCTTAAAGTCTCTGTGTAGACCAGGCTGGTCTTGAATTCACAGACAGCCACACATCTCTGTTCCCAAGTACTGGGATTAAAGGCCTGTGGTTCTATACCCTGTGAAGTCTGTTTTGGGTTTTTTTTTTTGATGCAGAATGAATTTTATTTTTTATTATTAAATATTTTATTTTTTTTACATATACATTTATATTATTACAGTATATACAATAAACTACCTACAGCAAGAAGAACCATGAAACAATCAGGAATTATATAAATGTTACATTCTTTTTGTTTTGTTTTGTTTTTTTGAGACAGGGTTTCTCTGTATAGACTTGGCTGTCCTAGGCTCACTTTGTAGACCAGGCTGGCCTTGAACTCACATCAATCCGCCTGCCTCTGCCTCTCAAGTGTTGAGATTAAAGACATGTGCCACCACACCTGGCTTAAATATTACATTCTTAGTATTTTGGCTATTTATATTTGGCAGCCTTGAAGAAAACATCTTTCCTATCTTGGTGAGTCTAAAATTCGGAATGTAAATCAATATCTATCACATCTTGTCATCAATTTCACCTAAAAATATCTTAACTCCTAAAGCTAATCTATCTGGTTTTCAGCCACATCAAAGACTTGAGAAGGAATAAACTTAATTATCTGAGTATACAGGGGGTGCAGGTTAGCAGCTTCCCAATTGAGAAGATGACAGAAACAGTTTACTTCTTGAGCAGTCACCTAAAACTCTCTATAATGTTGGAGTGTCATCTTCAGCCCAATATCTCTGACAGACATATTTTTGAGGCAGGAACTTTTGAGGACTTGCTTACTCTGTCTTGGCAGAGTTTGGCCATCGACTCTGCCTTCATCCAAGGTTGCCCTTTTCTAAGCAGAATTTTGTCTGTGGCAGAAACGAGGACATTTTGCCCAGTGGCTTGTTTGTCACATTTGAAGCCATCTCTGTAAGGAGATTCTTTGATGCTCATCATCTTTTTTGAGGTAGGCTGGGTGTTGCCAGGAGTTAACCTGTTTCATTGTCAATGAATCTTTAAAACAACGAAAACATTTTAAAAATGCTGTAGTCTGTATGTCTCTGAGGTTTTGAAGGCCTTATCTAACTATTTTTCCTTATTTTTCTATAGAATCATATCTGTCTGTTGCACCTAAGATGTATGTATATTCTTGTGATAAAAATAGACTAGTAATTGACATGACCATGATTTGATCAACTAACAGTTAACTTGTATAACTTATTTATCCTAAACAGCCTGCAATAGCACTTTAAAAGTATGGTAAGTAAACCTTGCATTATAATTGAGTTATACGGGTTTAATATCTCATATTAGAGTAGAAATATATATAATGTGTATGAAGAATAATCTTACATTTGAATTCTATACCACTATATCTAAAATTAAACTTATTTTGTGTCTATATACAAAATTCTATACCAATGGATTAAAAATAACCTTGTGAGTGACAATTAAAGCATTAATTTGAGGAGTAGATTTACTAATCTACTTTTTGTTCTATCTTCCCTATATATTTTTATATTCCTCCTTCTTTCTTTTCAACTCCTCTCTCCAAACCTAAGAATGGAAGATAAAAGAAAAGAGAGACATTCCTGAGTCCAATCTTGTTTTCTCTCTAAATAAGACCAATAATAACTTATAACCAACTCCCATTGAAAATAACCCTCTATAGCCCAAGAAAGCAACCAAAAACCTACTCGACTCCCCTTAAAGGAAGTGGGGCTTCATTCTCTTAAGGTTTTCCAGCTGATTTGGGACGAATAATACCTTTGGAGGGGCCCAAATAAAATTGGGGAAATGGTTACACAAGCTAGGAATAGCATTTGTGGTTCAGTTTCTAAATGTTGAGAAATTCCAGGCTTAGTTAGAGTCCTCTGTAGGACTGAAAACCTGGACCAACTTGGGTTGGAAGCTATTTTTTTTTAAATTCACAGAAATGTATATATTTTAACTTGAAGTAACAGTTTCTAACTTCTTATCATGCCATTGTGAAGAAAATTCTATATTCCACTGATATTTATAGGGAGCCCTAAATGCTAATGACTTTAGCATTTAAGTTAAACCTGGGAGTAAGTCTCAGAATTTCTGCCACAGCAAAATAATTACTGTTATTAGAATTTTGTTGGCACCCTATCCTACCCACTTTGAGTTTAATCAACTATATTTATCCAGGCTTACATAGATATTTAGTTGATCAGTGTACTCTCAGTGCTGGGAATTGAACCCAGGGTCATTTGCAGGCTAACCACACACTGTAACATTGTTAGCCTTTCCATTGTCTAGGAAAAGAACCCAGAGCCTTGTACATGTGCTATCCTGAGCTGTACCCCAGCCCATCATTTATTTAAATTATTAATTTGCATCTGTTTATGTATTGTGGTAGCAGGAGTTGGTTCTCTCTTTCTACCATGTGGATCCTGGAATCAAAGTAGGTTGTCAGGCTTGGTGACGAGTGTCCTTACCTGCAAAGGCATCTTGGTGGCTCCCAGCATTTAGTTTAAAGGGCTCTATTTGTTTTCTCATTTATACTGTACAAGCCCGTAATTGGGACTCATAGTAAAAGAGTGGATATCAGGCAGAAACTGATCAGTTAGTAGAGGTGGTTGGGATGGTTTGGGGAAGGACTCTGAGGATGAACAGGACTTAACAGCTGACGAAAGCTGGGAGGAGATAAACTCCAGGCTGGACACTCACCATCCAGGTTAACGGAAATTTAACTTCTCTGAAAGTTGAATTACAATAGATATTTCAAAGTGACTTAGCGCCTGGCTTGTTGTCTTCGAAGTAAAATCGCACAGGTGTTTTCTCTCACTGCAGAGAATGGCTCTCTGCAGCAATGGTTTGCCATCACCCCTCTGTTTACTTCTGTTTGAAAAATGCCCTGAGGAGTCCTGAGGGAGTTCCATTTTTCTCCTATTGACACTTGGTTTGTTTTTTCAAGGGCTTAGTCTTCAAAGAATAGGAGAGGAGGTCCGATGTGTTTATAGGTTTAAGGGCAGTCTTTTCAGATGGCACTTCAGTCGGGCTTTCTGGTGAGGGTCCGCCCTGGAGATGCTAAGCCGAAGAGGAACTGCCTGTTTAGTTTCCCAGATCAAACTGGTGCCTGAGATAGAGACAGAACAGAACCATAGCTCTTCCTGTCCTCACCATTCATCTTCGAAAGCCAGTCTTCATTCTTCCTTGGACAATTAGCTGCTGTCTTTCATCATGTCCAGTAGCATTTAAAACCATCTCAGGTTGGAAGTAAATCTCATCTGTATAAGCACACTGGTGGATAGTGCTGTCTCTCCTCACCTGTGGTCGGCCATTGGAGACCAGGTCCTCCCATGCAGTTTAGGTGACTTTGACTTTATCTAAAATTCTGAGGTGAGAAAAAATAGTTTTCTATTAGAATTATTAGCTAATAAAAATAATTAGTTATAACTAGTAACTAATCATAATTAGAACTATTTTTCTGTTTTGTTTTTCGAGGCAGGGTTTCTCTGGGTAGCCTTGGGTGTCCTGGACTTGCTTTGTAGACCAGGTTGGCCTCAAACTCACAGTGATCTGCCTGCCTTTGTCTACAGCTAATTATCTTTAAAAATTAGTTTTTATAGATGGTGAGATACTGTGTTCATTGAAAATATTTTCTGCTGATTAAGAATCAAGAAAATAAATGTTTTATTACTAGTGTTTCTTAAAGTGAACAGTTTCTTAAATAAACAAAAAACAACTCTTTTTTTGTTTGTTTTTCGAGACAGGATTTCTCTATGTGTAGCCCTGGCTCCCTGGAATCAGTCTGTAGACCAAGCTGGCATCAAGATCTGCCTGCCTCTGCCTCTGCCTCTGCCTCTGCCTCCCGAGTGCTGGGATTAAAGGCACATGTCACCATCACCCTACTGAAAAAAAAAACCTCTTTAAAAGAAGACTTAAGTACACGCAGTTATGTTCTTAATCTTCTCAGCTCTGGTCTAGCTACCTTTTAGCTTGAAGTATACACAGCTCTTAGAACCACTCAAGTTTATTGGCTTGTCCACACCACCTGGGTTTTTATGATTTCTTCTTTGGTTATGACTGAACATCTCCTTAGAAAAACATGCTGCACTTTGGGAGGCAAGCTGTCTCTTCCTCCCTGAGGTGTGATGACTTTATTGATATGGTACCAATGCTGACACGGAAAGGAAGAGCGAGTGCTGGAAAACCAAAGAGAAAAGGCATTTTTTTTTTAACTGACTGGGCAGGCTCTTGGCGTCAGACGTTTAGAAGCTACTGGCTTAAGCAGCCAGTGGAGGAAATGTGCCACACCGGGTGTAAATGTGACTCTCCAAGCTACAGCTGGCGGAAAGCTGCCACTGGGTTTACATTTGCTGGGGGAGCGTCATCCTTGGCCACGGCGCAATGAAAGATTCATCATCTTCGAGGGTGACACGGGGCAAAGCAAGGTCTGGTCTCCTTCTATTGCCAGGGGCATTGATGGTTTGGGAAGAAACCATGCAAGAGTTGGCAGTTCTGACTTATTGAGCTGCCAGGTCTGTCCAAGTAAAAGGCAAGGGGTGTGAGCCCAGGTAAACGAAATGTTCACCGCTGAAGAAGCCATCGTGGGTTTGAAACCACCGAGGCACATCGCGAACTACCAGGGCCTTGCCCTTAAAGACAGCGCTGTCTCTGTGAATGGCTGCAATTCAGGTTAGGTCATTGGCATTCCGGACTAGGCATGCAAGAGGGAGACTTTCTTCAGCCGGGCAGCGGTTACATCCGCAGCATTCAGTTCATAAGAAGCACAGTCAGACCACTGTGGAGAATTTGGGCTCTGCTTCGTTTAATATAAAAGGTTGTCATATTTCATAATGACGGGAGCTGCAGACATTACCTCTCGTCGTGGTTAGCAGAGATGCCCTAACTATGAAGAGAAGAATTTGAATAGTGAATGAAACAAACGGCCGACTTAGTCTCTTAAGAATCCAGCTGTGTCGGTCACTTTAGAAATTGAAAGTCTTGTGATTTAAAAAAAAAAGGCTTAATTATGAATATACATCTCTTAGTTTAAGTCTTGTGTTGTGGTTTGAAGTCTAAGTTTTACCCATTTAGAAGTGAGTACTTAAATTACACTGCCGTGTGATCACCCACCGAACACTACAACAAATGCGCTGTAATATTTGAGATGGTTCCAATTTGTAGAAGTCAGTGAAGCCATGATCTCATGGACTTGCCGGCATCCGATTCATTTGTTGTTGTTGGTAGATACAAAATACAGAGTGATTCAAAGGAATAAGTGAAGAAAGCAGATGTTTTGAACAGAATGACGGGTGAAAAATACATCATTCACTGACTGTAGGGCGGTAAGAAGAATCTTAGGACGTGGTGGAATACAATTTGCAAATGCGTGGGGCTCAGGAGCCCGGCAGTTCTGTTTGGCTAGTGGATAGAGTGTGCCAAGCGCTGTGCTAAGTGTTAGGAATAAAATATTTGTAAACTGGTGTCTTGACTACAATAGAAAAGATTTCTAATGTGCCTTCTGTTTTTAATTAGGATTTATTGTTTTCTTCTTTTTTGTTAATTTATTATTTTACAATTTCATACATATAAAAATTTACATTATGTTTCCCTAGCCCATAATCCTTTCATGTTCCCTCCTACCAAACCCTTTTGTTTCCCCAAAAAGTCCTCTTTATACTTAAATATCTTTTTTTCTTAAAACAACCACCATCACCACCACCACCACCACCACCACAACAACAACCACCACCACCACCACCACAACAACAAAAACCCTCAATAATTTATTGGGGGAGCATATAAAGAAAATAAAATCCATTACCTCTCCAAGAAAATTAATAGAAAGAATGTTATTTATTTATTTATTTATTTTAGGCCAGTAGTTTTTGGTTTTACCCTTGGTCTCTGGGTTATCTAGTCTCTGGTTCTTGGTCACCTGAGCAGTGTCAGGTAAGGGTTCTAGCTCATGAAGTGGGCCTTAAGTCAAATTAGGGTTTTGGTTGGTTACACCCACAGGGTCTATGCCACCATTGCTCTAGCATATTTTGCAGACATAACCAATTGTAGATCTAAGGTTTTGTGGTTGGGTTGGTGTTTATACTGTTCTTTTTGGTGGCCTACAGAGTAGCTTTCCATGTCAAAGACACTAGAACCAGAGGGTGAATGTTCCCTGTAGGCACCAGCTCGGCCTCTCCATGTTGAATGAAGTGTGTGGGTGAGTTGCCTTCAGCTGTGGGGCTTGCTCTCAGTTTATGGAAAGCAACCTGTTGTCTTGGCAACAGCCTAGGTTGTTTGGGGATTTTCACTGGACCCTTTCAGCCAACAACTCAAGTGTATGAAACCCAGTCCTGGCACTAGAAGCTTTGTTTGTGACAAGAGGTGGCCAGTTGGGGTGCCATCCTCCTCCTTATTTGCACACTTCACTGGGACCACCTTGGTATATTATAAGAAGCTTTCACTGCGCTAGGTTTCCACACCTCCCCTCAAATGCCCTGCAGTTCTGGCTGTCTCTCCCCTTCTTCCCTCCCTCCCACAATCACATCTCCCTCTCCCTTCCCACTTTATCCTTCTGTTCCAGTTCTCCTTCCCCCTGGCTCTAGTCCACCCATGAAATCTCTTCTATTTCTCCCTCCCTGAGAGCTCCATGTGACTCTCCTGCCCCTGCCAGTCCCTGGAAAGTGCAGTTTAAAGTGAATAATTGGGATTTTCGTTTCATGTTTAAGTCTCACAGACTTGCACAAATGATCAGAACGGAAGAAGCTGGGCTGGATCTGAGGCAAAGACAAGGTTAAGTCTCCGTGTGTATAGTGGTTTGGTTTCCAATGCTCACTGCCTCACTATAGTCTTCTGCAACAGACAGTGTGATGTGCATTTCTCAGAGGAGGGCTTGCCCAAATCAGAGACCTCGACTTCTTCTGTCTTCCTGGTCACTGGAGAGCAGAGCTAGAAGCTGACCAAAGCCTATTTTTTGCTTGGAGCTACAAGCAAAACTACTGTTCCTCTAATCTGTCCCCAGGCACCACAGGCCCCAGTGTCTGCTTGTTCAGGTTCCTGTATTCAGTATATTGAGCTAAGGAGGCCGGCTCTGCCATCCTATTGGCTGTAATGAGCCTGGCACTGATGAGTCCCGCGGTGTTGAGATGTTCTGGTGGTGCTTCACTAATGGTGATGCGAAACAGAAGGTGCAGAAAGCGGGTCCAGAGCAGATACATGATCAGCAGGGAACTCTATCAGCCCACCATCACAGACCAAAGCAGGACCTCACCACAAGTGTTTCTAGAGGGCACCTGCAAGGCAGGTCTTCTAGTCTGAAAGTCCCCAGTTCAGATGCCCTCTAGAAACAGAGAGTGCAGGCTTTTCTCGGGAGCCCAGGTGTGCTAGAGAGTCTAGAAATCCGCTGGACAAAGCTATATAATCTCCTCCCCAATTAGTTTTAGCCAACTATCTCAGCTTTTGTTTTCTCTCTCTGCAGTCCTAGGAATCAAATGCAGGGCCCTAATTATGCTAAGGCAGTGCTCTATTACTGCACTAACTCCCTGGTCCTCCATTGCATCTTAAAATGAGGCCAGATGCTTTTTTTTTTAAAGCTTCTCCTTTCTATGAACTAGCTCATAGGTATCTTAGGTATATAACAGAATTCTCATTTCCTACAAAATAGTAAATACGCCCAGCAGTGGAGCTCTCCAGTGATGTAGCCAGTTAGCACACTTTTCTTGTTTGATTGCCAGGACTGAGGCATAAGTATAGAATAATTTCAGACAGAAATAAGGATATAAAGTTTTGTCTTGCAGGAAAAAAGGGGGGTTGGAATAATGGGGAACTAGAATCACATTTAAAAGCACTGTTGAAAAAGCTGAACTTGGGGCAGGAGAGATGGCTCAGAGGTTAAGAGCACTGGCTGCTCTTCCAATGGTCCCGAGTTCAATTCCCACCAACCACTTGGTGGCTCATAACCATCTCTAATGAGATCTGGTGCCTACTTCTGGCCTGCAGGCAGAACACTGTACGCATAATAAATAAAACTTTTTTTAAAAAGTGAAAAAGAAAAAGCTGGACTATAAAATGTATCACCTGTTTGATATAGCTACACAAAAGACTTTTCAAACAAAGTTTGGCTTTTTGGATGATGCTGATGAAATAAATCATCGTAAGAGTTCATGATTCATAAATATGTAAATATTTATGCATACTTTTACAGTAAAGCTGTTGGAGAAGTGAAGGTATTTACAAAACCCATGTTGCAGGATTCCTTTTCAGTCTAGCCGCTTCTGTGTTGGCAACATCAGGGATGTCAAGATCTGTCAAGAGTCAGACCTTTTACCCTTAGCCTCCCGTCACCGGGTAGAAGTGTGAGAGATACTGATGACTTTTCATTAATTCTCTTCTGGTAGAAAGCTGGAAGGTCATTCCAATCCCACCAGCCATTCCCATCAACTGGCCTAGAAGGTGACATTAAAACTGTGACTCAGGAAGAGGCAGTTGGCCCAGGCCATGGAAAGGGACAATAGTTGTTCCAGGCTGCAGCTGCCTCACCAGGTGGGCTGTGTAGTCTGACAGGTGGCACAGGACAAACGCTGTGTGTGCTTTCTATTGCCTCTTGATCTCCAAGTAGAACTGCTGGAAGCAGTCAACTATCGGATGAACCCCAGAAACCAGCCTCCATGCCCACCATCTTCATGGCCACCACTGCCGAAGCCAAGGCCAAAGGCTGTGCTGGCGTCTCCCCTACTCTGGTGTGTGTGCATGTGCACCCCACCTCACTGCATTAACTTGGACTGCATGCATGAATGTGCATGGGGGATTATGAGGAAGCACAGTTTCCCTGGGAATGCACCACAAGGAATATGACCCCACCCAGGAACCATTAGCTTGCCTGTCACTCCTCGGGGAAGGGTGGGGACCTCATGAGCTCTTCCACCATCGCTATCCATGATGGGCCCAGTCTCGTGCAGGTAACTACTGCTGCTGTGTGATCAGGATGCAGAGAACAGCTCTCCAAAACACTCCTCACCGTTTTTCAGCTCTTACATTCTTTCTGCTCCTTCTTCCCCAATATTCCCAAAACTTTGGAGTTGGGGGTGGGGGTAGGGGTGTGGGGTGGACATAGATGTCCTATTTAGGGCTGGGCACTTAACAGTCACTTGTTCTTGGTTGTGAGTCTCCGAAGTGACCATTGCTCACGCAAAAAGAGGCTTCTCTAAGACGGAGAGCAGCACTAACCTATAGGCAATATGTAAATAGTCAGGAGGCAGTTTGATATTATGTGCATTTAGCAAATCAAGAATAAAAGCTTCCCTGCTGGGGTCTCTGAGCTTTTGGTTGGGTTTGCAGAACCAGGCATGAATTCCCTTCCAAGGAGGAGACCTCAAGTCCAGCCAGAAAGTGGCCAGGGACCCACCATAAGAGTCAATACAATAGATAGATTGTAGCTCACAGCATTCCCTGGGTGGGTAAGGCTGAGGATAGCCTTTCTGCCCCCAGCAGCCTTTCACAGAACCTTCTAGCACTACAGATCTAGCTATCAGGGAGGGACTTTCCAGGCTAGTTCTAGCCTGACTTCTCCATGTCCTGCAACACAATTGTGTGGGATCGTCCAAAGGGAGCTACCATCTATTTCTGGTGGGCAACCAGGAGCAGGGCTGCAGCTTGCATCATTTTGTGACCCCTGTGATTTCCCTGAACATGAATCAGAGGGTAGTACCCCACACCTGGCACTGTTATTTTCATGTAATAACCTGTGTCCCCTGA
Source organism: Acomys minous (assembly GCF_964271855.1). Lineage (NCBI taxonomy): Eukaryota > Metazoa > Chordata > Mammalia > Rodentia > Muridae > Acomys > Acomys minous. The sequence continues at coordinate 40,729,021 of NC_140495.1, forward strand.
GAACAACACCACCCGCCCACTTAAGGTACTTTGGGGAGATGTGGCTTAATTTCTATTTCAGTATTGGGAAGGATACACCACACACTGTTGAAATGTCTAGCTGGTAGAATTATTTTCTTTACTAGAAGTCCCTAACTGAGTGTTTTAAAGTGGGGTTCTAGGGATTGAACACAGGGCATCACACATATGCAGTGTGGGATGCTTAAATCCTTCAAGCCTGAGCTTCTTGACTCTTCCAGAAGTTTGAATATATTCCATTTATTCCATATGTCAGGAGTAACTTACTTTGGAGCTGGTGGCACTTGCCATACAGGTGACCTCCTGAATTACCATGGAACCCACATGGTAAAAGGAAAGAAACAACTTCCAAACCTGTTTGCTGGCCTCCCCATGTTCCCGTATACCCACACATGCCTGCCTACACATGTGCACATGCACACTCACACACCAGTCAATAAATGCAGTAAAAACTCCTCCCTTAAAAAAAAGAGAAAGATGGCTTCCTTTTCACTGTCCAGTGCTTGTTCTCTTCTTATTCTCAGGACTCCTCATAGTCGTATATCATAACTGTTGTTCTGTACTTTTTGTTTGTTTGTTTTCGAGACAGGGTCTCTCTGTGTAGCCCTGCCCATCCTGGACTTGTTTTGTAGACCAGGCTGGCCTCGAACTCACAGAGCCTCACCTGCCTCTGCCTCTCAGAGTACTGGGATTACAGGTGTGTGCCACCATGCCTTAAAAAAAATCTGTATTTATTTTTACTTTACACGTGTTGGTGTTTTGCCTGCATGGGAGTGTTGAATCCCCTACAGTGGTTTGTACTTTTCAGAGACAGAGAGCATGGATTTGCATATTGTCCATTTAGTCTTTTCTCAGGGTATTTAGTATCTCAAGTTTTCCCTTTTCCACAGACTGCGAAGATCATTATCACATAGCCCCCCCCCCCCCCCCCGCAATACCCATGCTATGGGGGAGAACTCAGAGGGCTGGAGGCTTTCCCTAGAAGGTAAGAGTGGCCACTCAGGTTGGTCAGCTGCCTGTTCACAGCCTAAGGTGGTCAGCTTCAGCTTTCCCCATGAAGTCATTCAGAATTTGTCGGTTTGTTATTAACCTTCTCATCACTTTCTGGTTTTCTTGATTTTTCTATAATTTCTCTCTCTCTCTCTCTCTCTCTCTCTCTCTCTCTCTCTCTCTCTCTCTCTCTCTCTCTCTCTCTGTGTTGTAGCAGGTGGCTGTGTCATAGCGTGTGTGTGAAGGTTCAGAGGGCAACTCTTTGGAGCTGGTTCTCTCTTTCCAACTCTGTGTTGGTTCTAGGATTTGAACTCCAATAGCCAGGCCTCCATAGTGGCTGGGTAAGCGTGGTTACCCACTGCTGAACCATTTCACCATGCCCTTTCTCCTTTTTTTTCCCTTCATCTTAATGAAAATTCCATTGCTTCTCATTCTCATAGGAGCCCTATGATTCTAAGGACTTTTGAGAGACTGTATCGCATTTTCACACTCAGTTATTATTTAATCCTGGAAAAGAGACACCTTTGTAGGAGTCTGAGTAATTTGCAAGGGTGCATGTGACCATGCTTGCTGTGCCTTTCCATACCCTGACTTCTGTTTTCCTTCACCTAATTCAAGTACACAAAGACACAGCACTTCTGTGTTCTAAGTCCTGTGCTAACTGTGCAGTCATCACAAAAGTGTTTCAGACAGCTTTTGCCTGCAAGCATTTTCTGATCTTGTTGTGTGAAAGAACTGGTAAGTGCTGCAAAGCTGTCATACAAAATTAGTATAATTTCTGTTTCCATTTTTACACTTTGCCTAAATTTATCTTATGCTTTCGAATCACTGTGCTGTAGAATAATGGAGGACAAAGAGGGGAAAAGCAAAACCCACAGCTGACGACACTGCTGCGCTGCTAGTGAGTAGGTGTGCTGCAAACTACACAGGGCACATGCTGAGTCCACAGCACCGCTGGCTGGGTGATGCAGTCACAGCGCTACGTTCTTTTAACTTTGTGGTTGTCCATACACTCTGATGAAGCACTAACTGTCTTTGACAACTATCTCCTGCCCAGAAAGATCCCCTACAAGGCACACGACTAAACTTAGCTGAAAAATGAATATTCTGTATTTCTTGACAGTAATACTGGCTGTCTTTCAGTGGTCACTGTGCCACACTCACAGAGCCTAACAGTACAGGAATTGTTACAACACACATGGTTAAGGCAGTTGTGATGTGGAGGGACACCTCTCTAAATCTTCGCTTACAGTAATTTTATTCACAGATCTCATTGGTTAGCCCCATGAAAAAAAGACAAATCAGTGATTTTGTGTAGAAATCGAGGGAAGAAACAAGCAGTTAATTTCTTTGAGCTGTTCAGTTAGCAATTAGTTTCTTTGGAATGCTTGTGTGGTCCCTCAGCCAACATTACTGATGACTAATTCCTGGTCTTAACAACAGTGACACCCCACACCCCACCCGCATGCCAGCTCAAATGTGTTCTTCACAAGTCAAGAAGAATCCCAACCAGTGAACGCAGGCAGCTCTGTTAGATGTGCTGGAAGTTTCAAGGCCACCATATCTTTGACATCATCTCTTTGGACTGTACTTGAGGCCGTTACCTCATAGTGAGCACAGAGCGATCCCTGATGACACCAACATACCAGTAACTGTTACAGAAATATCACAGGCCCAGGCTCTCACGTGAGGAGTCTCTGGCCAAGAGGGTTGCTGAGATGCAGGGTGTGAGGAAGACGAGCAAGCCAGTATCTGAGCTTTATTTCTAATAAAAGAAATAAAACATGAACAAAGCTTTGACTTCAGCCCAAATTCCAGCTTGTTTTCTTCACAGAGGCCATTTGTTTTGAGTTTGTCCATGCACAATCAGACCTTTTTCTTCCTAGCTTATTGTCACATACTTTTAAAAGAACAACGGTCTCCTTCTGATCCTCCCTCCCCCTCTGTGCTTCTCTATTGTTTTGGAACAGAAATATGACTTTAAATAACTCTAATACTTTGGATTATATTTGGATGCTTGGCTGGCCGGGTTGAGCTGTTCTTATCCCAGCTGGAGGGTGAAGTGAAGGAAGCGGGGAGCAGCGGCCAAGCCTTTTCTGTCTTCTTAGTGCTGCTGCCTTCCTAATGCCTTACTTAGTGATGTGGGGACACCCCTCCATTAGGACTCAGGGTTTACAGAGAGAAGGAAGAGCAGGGAGTTGAGGGTGAGAGCCACTGAGCCTTTGCTCAGTGGATGGCTATAGGCAGCTGCCCACGGCCTCAGGCTTAGTGGGTTCATCTGTCCCATCTCTGCACGATGGTAGCTAGGAGTGGGCTGTGATGGAGTTTTTACACCATGTGGATCCGCAAATGCTTCCAGTCAATGCTGGGTGGTTGAGGGGGTGCTAGTCTTTCTCTTTCCCTCCCTCCCTCCCTCCCTCCCTCTCTCCCTCCATTCTCCTCTCCTTTCCTTTCTTTGTTTTATTCCTTCCTAACCTACACATGAAGTATGTGTCCAGTTAAGCTTCACCAAACTTCTCACAAGTCATCAGCACAAAATGACAGCTCATAATGTGTTAGGAAGATCCTCTGTGTCATCCCTAAATGGTAGCTTAGGGACAGGAAACGTCTCTGTTTCATAATGTCCATGAGCAATCCTTTACAGTGCCACTAAATAGAGTCCAATGTGTGGGTGGTGGTGGGGGGCAGTTGGGGGGGGGGGGAAGAGGCACTTTCTACAGCTGGATTTCATGTATCCCTAAGAAGCTTAAGAAGTGGCCTCTGTTCCCATCTCTGAGACTCTAGGGCAAACTGTGTCAACTCTCTAATTCTCATGGTTCCCATGAGCCTGAGTGGTGAGATTCTGGCTCTACCGTTGCTCTTGGCATGCAGGAAGTTTGGTACATTGGCGTTAACCCCTGAGGCTCCTGAGCTTTGCTGTTCCTTGATATTCCTGGAAGTATCTTGTTTTGTTTTTTAAGAAAGGGTTTCTCTGTGTAGCTCTGGCTGTTCTGGAACTTGCTCTGTAGAGCAGGATGGCTTTGAGTTCACAGAGACCTGCCTGTTCCCTCTCCCAAATGCTGGGACTACAGGCGTTCACCACTACTGCCTGGTTCCATTGATAGAATCTTAGCCACCTCAAAGATAAGAAGGCCCTGTGGTAGAAACATAGACCAGGATGTGAAAACATGTCTCTCTAGGTGTTAGGACAGCATTAGGAACACAGGTTTTCATTTTCCTCCTGGCGAGTTCTAGAAATGTCCTAGGACGAGTATTTGAGTAAGACCTAGAAATCCCTAGTCCTAAGTGGAAGTGACACATGAGAGGTTAAAATCTTATACCTAGGTTACTATAATTCAGGGATCTAGTTTTAATTCTTATTCTGTAAAACTAAGAGGCAAAAACTATGGAATTTGTGTTGAATCATACATGATTTACTTGAAAAAAATTAAATTAATGTATCACTAGGTATCCCAGGCTAGCTTAGAATGCATTATATAGCCTAAGTTGTCTGGAGAGTTGTGATCCTCCTGCCTCAGCCTGTGGAGTTCCGGCCTTGCAGGTGTGGGCCACTATGCCTAGCAATTGTGTCTTTACTAATTAAGCCCCAACAATAATTTACACAATCACTCGTATTCCAAGATGGAAGTGAAGGAGACTCTCCATCTGAGGACAAGTGGACACAGCTTTCTTCAGGGGCTTTGGAGTTGCCACTGCGTTATGACCCCAGTTTGTTTCTTGAAAAACCAATGGCTAGAGTATGGAGTACATTTTCAACTTTTAATTGATTACATTAAAAATTAAGCCCTGTGGGGAAAAATTATAGTACTCAGTACAGGGGAGGCCCTCTGTAATTTTTTTTTTTTTACGAACTGGCTTGCAGTAGTAATGTAAACTCCCTTCTTAATAATGAACTAAAATAAGAGTTGACCTTGAAATAACTCATTTAGCCAATGAGCTAGCAGAGGCAGAAGATCTCCTGTTTTTCCAGCTCAGCCCATGACTTCCCTTCTCATCTGAAGCAGTTTCACTAGACTGGGAAGCCCCTGGTGACAGTAACAACCCATGCTTATTTTTTGCTACCAAGTTCCCGGCACGCTCAGATCACCCAGTCAACAGAGAAAGAAGGCTCTGAGGTTTGTTCACGCATGTGATGGTATCTGTGCGACTGCCCTCCATTCCATCCTTAAACTTGATTTTGAGCAATGAGTTTTAAAATGGCAAAAAGAGCTCTTCTAAGTTTTCCTTTTTTAGCAATACATACATGCATAGGGTTTGGTGTTTTCACATATACAGACATATAGAACTAAAGAGGAGCAGTGTGAGTACATGGGCAAGACTAAACACTCTACTCAGCACAGTGTGAAATGCATTTATATTTTAGGTAAAATCTGTCAATAAATGGAAAATCCAGATTCTTAGTCCTGGCTAGGACTTTAGCTCAAACAAAAGTCTGTCTATAGTATTTCAAATCTCTCTTTTCTACACGGTTCCTGTTTGTTGCAATCTTTCATTTAGAATAATTTAAGAGATTTTTTTTTCATGGAGAATTCCTCTTCTCAGGTCTTGATTCGGGGGGCTTGTTTTATCTATGTTTTCTTGTACATACTCCTGTCAATCTTTGGACACATTCCTGTAGCACCAGAAAGGACAAAGAGGTGTTTTGGTCATTACCTCAGTTGGCCTATGAGCCCCAACCTGTAGGCTGATTTGTCTGCCTAGGATGGTTGGCTGTGTGGTGGGAGAGACTCTGTGTGCAAGCACGCCACACCTTCGTTCTGGTTGACGGCTGTCAGGTAAATCTTCATTGGTGGCCACAAGTGCCATTAGGAGAGAGAAAGTGGGTCCAGAAGGCAAACAGCTCTGCAGTCCTAGAAGAGCAGCCCCCTTTGCATCCTGTGGCTGGTGAGTCACGCCTGTGGACCGAAAGCAGAGGTGGCAGAAAGTGAGGCAAGAAGGGAAGGATGCCCTCCCTGGTGACAAATTTGGAAAACGCTCACTTCGGGCATTTTTGTTGGCTTGAATGGCAGCTGATGAAAATAAGGTAGTATTGAGTTACTGGGAAAGTATTTTTTCTCATGGCTACATGAGAAACAGACCTCTCACTATTTATGTACATCTTAATATTTAGACACTAAAACTGTTGGCATGAAGCCAAATTTAAAAATAACCTGTGTTTTGTACTTTCTTGGTGTGTAACTATAGAACATTCCTTGACCTTCCTCTGCCCTCCATCCCAGTATTTAGTTACCATGGCTCCTAACAAAGCTATTTTTTTCCCCTTGACATAACAGGGTGGCAGGACCATGGAAAGCCTGAAACGCAAACTCAAAGTGCGGTCTTACAGTGTGCAACTTGTTAACGCCCCTGTGCTTCTGTCACAGTTTGTGATTCATCCGGGCTTGTTCTCTCCAGTTGGACGTTCCCTTCATACCTCTTCCTCAGCCACCTGTCTTCCTTTGCTTCAGTTAGACGGAGCTTGCTCACGCCCCAGGGATCAGCTGGACACCAACACACCAAAGTGTCCTGGGATAGGGGTCTAATAGCTACATACACCGACACAGTGTTTGCCGATGCAAAAGCCACATACTGAGTTCAAGATCAGCCTGGATGTGTGGGACCCAGGTTAAAAACCAAGCAACAGCAAGAAAGCACGGATGTCATTTTTCAATGCTTGACTTTGGCCCTGATCTGCAGCTTTCTGTCATTGCATATTTCTGATTTCCAATTAGGTCAGGAGTGATTCTGTGTCAAATGTGCTAAATCCCTGGGTATAAGAGAGCCTAGTACTGAAGTGTTCCCCAAACTTCCTTTACTTAAAAGTAAGAATAGACTTAAATTTCTGTTAGGTGAGTGGTTGCACGAGAGGCATTGAGGTGCGAGCTCCTATTGCGTTTGTTTATAATGAGTTTACTAAAGATGGCAGTCTGTGTGCACAACTCCTCCGGCCTCGAAGCTGGAACAGTTCTGCCCCAGACTTCCTGAGCACGACAGTATTTAAAGAAAGACTTTACATTCATGCTCTCAACACCCTTCTATACTTACTGTTTGCAAAGCCACGGCCAGTTTCATATTTCAAAGTTAACCCCTCCCCCCAAATGCTTGGAGCACAATTCTACAACTTGATTCTTTCTTTGTTTTTTTAAATTATAGTTATTATCACTGTTATTATGTGTGATAGATGTACGCATGATGTGTGTGTGCATGATGTGTGTATACATGATGTGTGTGTCTGTATGTGTGTATGTACGTACACATACACACACCATGGCACATGTGTAGGAATCAGATGTCAACTGTGAGGAGTCAGTTCTCTTCTTCTTCCTTGGGTTCCAGAGATAGAGAACTCAGATCATCAGGTCTCGGGAATCACCTTTGTCCACTGATCCATCGTTTGGACCCACTTGCTTTCCTCATGACTTTGCTCTTTAGCTCTTTTGGACTCCTTTCCTCAAATGTCTCCTTAGGCAGGGAAGCTAACCTGAATATTTCCTGGCTAAGTTCACTACTGTCAGCTCAACTTAGTCCTACGTGCAATTAGAATTCCATTTTGGCCTTCCTGTCTCCTTGCTCAAACTCCCCTTCAGATTTTGGGGTGTAACCGAGCCCTGCACACTGGTGGTAAGGAAGAGAGCTCCACTGGAAGCAGACGGGGGGGGGGCGGTGTCTGGCTTTTGTCTGGGTTAGAGTAACTCTTGTCCACTGTCAGGACTGACCATATAATTAAAAGGCCTGGTGGAAAATGAAAATGTGTGTGTGTGTGGGGGGGTAGGTGTCCAAGGATAATTAAGAATGTTAAGCTGGCAAGTAGCATAGACTTGCAGTCTTGGGCCTTGTATGAAGAGGATCAGAAGTTCAAAGGTCTTTGGCTGTATGACTATGAGGCCATGTGATACAGACCAAGAAATGAAAACAAAACGAGAGAGAGAGAGAGAGAGAGAGAGAGAGAGAGAGAGAGAGAGAGAGAGAGAGAGAGAGAAGAAAACCAACGGGAATGAGTAATTACCAGTTCCAAGAAAGCACTGAGGAAGCAGGTGACCTGTATGGTTGCTTGGCTCACACAGTGGTGAAGCCCACTATACCTGTGTTTGCTGCTGTCGTTGCCCAGTTTGACTGCTGATAAAAATGACCTCACTACTCTGCTGAAATACCTCTGCCTCTCTGGAACATCTCTGGAACTCCGTCCTAATTTACAGCAGGGCCACAGATGTCCTGCACCTTCCAAGTCCAACCCGATTTTGCTGGTCTACCTTGAAAGTCCCCTGCCCCGAAGACTCATGTGTTAGCCCCTGAGCTGCCTCACCATTCTGCTGCCCAGCTTTACTGGGCACTCGGCCACTTCTGTCTCTCCCAAAAACCTAGTAGTGCTAGAGGCGCACACTGCTAAATCCGGATTATACATTTGCCTATCTCAGGATACTGGCTAGTGACAGTGGGAATCCTCTTGAGTTTTAGCCGTAAAACTTCATGGGGAATTCCTTTCCTTTTATGTTCATGCCTTCAGCAGTGTCTCTGAAAGAGGAGGCGGGAGGGACAGAGAACGTCGTCGCTGCCCTTCTTTTCTCTCATTCCGTTCTTATTTTCAAGTGACCTCACCCTGGGGACAGAGTGGGGACAGGTGGAAGCTGCACTGCTCCAGCTTCAGTGCACACATCAATCAAGTTTGTCACAGCTTAGATCAGGGCTCGCAGACTAAAGGGCAAAGGTCACACAGGGCCACCTCTGATCATCTGTGCTGTCTGTGAACGCCTCTCTACATGTAGCAGAGCCAGTACAAGTACCAGAAGCCATACAGCCCCGCGATATATAAACTATTTACTGTCTACATACACAGCTTGCCAACCCCAGGCCTAGATGCTCGCAGAATGTATAGTGGCTCAGGGCCTAGTCCTTAATTATAAGGCAGCATCAGAGGTATCTGAAACCTCAACAGTTAATCTGTTGGGAAGGGCCTTCACATACACACGGAAGGTACAAGCTTGTGGCTTCACATCATACGGTGGGTAATGTGTCTGGACTTTCTTATCCCCATTTTACAGACAAGGAAATAGTGGCTTGGAGAAGTGACTTGTGCAGGGTGAGGGCAGTGGCTCTCTTGGTTGCATAGTTAATGGCAAAGAGGGTTTAGGGCGGTTAGGAACACAAGCTCCAAGGCTATCGATGCATCAGGTTGCGGGGCTGCTTGGTGTGCTGAGGTGGGGTGGCTGCAAGGCCGGGAAGAGTGGTATCCAAGGGCCACAATGTCTTTGACAAAACTGTTGCAAATGTGTGGCATAGACATAATCCCTGGACACAGGACACATGCTGGATCTGAAATTTCTGTCTTGTGACGTGGTATTTTAAACATGTTAAGCCCTTAAGCACCTCGATTAGTTTATGACAGTTCTCCAACTTTCTGACCAGCATTTGCATTCTCCTTCCAATTAAGTTTATGATGATTGGTTGATTGACGCAGAAGCCAATCGCTTGTTCTAGGGCCAGAGTGGTAAACATTGTCTATATCACAAACAATGATGTGGTGATGGTTAACCTCACAGCACACATGTTAATGGGAGTGATTAAAAACAAAAAAACTTTTCTCTTTCCTTGGTTTGTAAGTAAGCTCTGTTTGGTTTTTAAGTTGGGAAACTCAGGCTTTTATTTATTCCATAATAAGGACTATTGGAGGACAATTAGACAGAAACAGAGCCTGGGAGTTTAAAATAGACATACCCTTACTCCTTACATTACAAATGATTTGAAGTTATCCTTTCATCTTAAGAAAGAGTCTAAATATTTGAAAGACGAGACATCTTTAAGGACAGTGAATGCACCTGCCTTGTGGCAGGCAGTTAGAACACCTGGAATCCTTGTCAGCACACACATGGGGCAGTCAGTACAGTTTTCCATTTTTTCCTCCCTTGTCAGCGTGAAGCAATGACGTCATCATTCCTTTCACTCAGCAAGGCTAATGCTAGCTATCAGATGGGATTTGCCTCATGTTTCTCGAAAATATAATAAAATTATTTAAGAATGTTTTCCATATAAGAGCAACATTTTTATAATGTGAACTTTTGCAGTTATTTTAATAAAATAATTAGCTCATCTAGAAATTAGATTTTTTTCCCCCCTTCATTTTGCTAACTGAAAGATTCGTCCAAGTCACGTTCAGTTGTCAGAACATTTATGTCTTTGGCGGGCCAGTGATTTTTACAATTTAAAAAGCTAAATGTTCGGACTCTGAGGACAAAGTTGCTCTTTGGGTTCATTGAAAAGGAAAGTCTCGCGCGGGGGTCTGGAGAGAGAGTTCACTCAGCAAAGCCCTTGTCGTGCGAGCCAGAGAACCTGAGCTCAGCCTCCCGCAGCACAGCAGCACACGTATTAAAGGCCAGGCTTGGCAGAACGCATCAGCCATCCCTGCGGGGTGGGTGGGGTGGGGGAGGGGAGGGAAGGGGAGGGAAGGGGAGGGAAGGGGGTTGGCAGAGACAGGCTGATCCCTGAGGCTCACTGACTAACCACTCCAGCTGAGTCACGGTGAAGAGTGATTGAGGAAGGTCTTCCTCATGTCTTCGTTGTTGTCTGTCTGTCGTCTTTAACTTCTGAAAGCCCACCCACCACCCAGGGTTGGGAGGAACTCATGCACTCTGGAATACAAAGGCAGTCTGGGAGAAGAAGCCGGAAGAGAATGTGGTCTTATAAGAACAAAATTATCGCTGAGTGTGGTGGCGCACGCCTTTAATCCCAGCACTCGGGAGGCAGAGGCAGGCGGATTGATGGGAGTTCGAGGCCAGCCTGGGGTACAAAGTGAGTCCAGGACAGCCAGGGCTACGCAGAAAAGTCCTGTCTCGAAAAACCAAAAAAAAAAAAAAAAAAAAAAATCACATGAACGTGTCTCAGATTGTGGGGGTTTATGTTGGTTGTTGTGGGAGGCTGGGGGCAAGTATATCCTGCAGTTATATTCAGCCCCTAGGAGGATGGCTGTGAATCCCTTTGTATCGGTGTTTCTGACTTAGAGATAAAAGCTGCTGTTCAGACTTTGCACCTGGAGAATCCAGCTTGCTCTGAAGTCTAAAGAAGGCTTTCTCAGCTACCGAGCATATTATATGTGCAAAGAACCACACCTCATTTTGCCTATCTTCATTTTTTTTTTCAAGTAGGACAAATAAAAGTCAAATATACCAGAAAACTAAAGGGATCCTAATCATATACATTTGAGAGCCCTGCCCTTCATAGGCAGTTGATTAAATACCATGCCTAATGTAACAGTGACCAGATGTGCAATAACGTGACATCATAAGCTGGCAATACTGTGCGTGCTGGTAATCCTAGCACTCAAGAAGCGACGACACCAGGAGGATTGTGTGGTGTTTGAAACTCTGCTGGACTAAGCTGGACTACATGGTGAACTCTAAGCCAGCCAGATGGGCTTGGTGGGTGCCTGTTTCAAACAAACAAACAAACAAACAAACAAGCAAACAAAGAACCCCCGAAGGCATTCATACATATGTAATAAATACATTCTAAAATGCACTTAAGGACCAATAGTTGATGTTGGAAATATACGAGAAACATGTCAGAGATGTCATTTTGTCATCGTTATTGTGCATAGCAGTGTATAATTAATGGATGAGTACTTCTCTCTTTTATATATCAACAATAACATTGTTTATGTTAAAGAAGAGAAAGCAACCCCCGAATCGCTGTAAACGACTAAAAGAGGCAAAATGTGATACCCAGGCTGCAGGTGTCACATTTGTGCATAGGAAATAGACACCTGAGGAGACTCGGGTCCCAGTGGCCACATTTACCCGCAACCTGCCTCAGTGTCCTGGGTGCTAAAGAGGGAGAGGGGAGGGGCCTAATGTACAACTTACTTTAAGGAGGCAAACCAGAAACTATTGGCATGGATCCATAAGACTAGCACCAGAAAGTCCTCAACAACCCAACTGAGCAGTCTGTGGTTAAGGAAATGGCGGTACAAAGACGAGGCAGCCGGCTAGCAGCAATGGCTGGCGGTAGCGAGGAGGACTCTGACCGCTGTTGACAAGCTGCGGAATATAGCGCTCCAAGCTCCAGCTTCCCGTTGGAGAGTCTGCCCTGTCCGTTGCCGTGGCCGCTTGTACCCTGAGATCTGGGGCATCTTGGTTACCTTCTTACTCAAGGCAGCTCATCCTGATAGCTTCAGAGGGACTGGGGGAAGGAGAACCATTTGCATCTTGCTGGCTTCCTGTGCTGCCAGGATTTTGGTGTCCAAATCCGTACCTGTGGATGTACCTACTTTCTGTTGTCTAAAATCATTGGCTTCTCTCATCTGCAGTTATTTTATAATTATTTTACATGCTTAACTGTCTTCCTTCTTTTCCTTATTGTTATTTTAGTGTTGCTGGTGAAATTGGAAACAAGTGCAAGTATTTAATGCTCCATGTTTCTCAGAGAATGCTTGTGTTAAGTTTAATGAGGTTTTACACTTCTCATGTTAGGAAATTCTCCAAATATTATTAATTGCTTTTGGCAATTGCTGGTCTGAACATTCTTGGTTCTAATTAGATTTCCAACTGGTAGTATTTATTGGAAGCCACAAGTTCCATAACCTTGTACTTTATTATCTGAGGCATTTTAAATTTAAAGGGCAATGTCTACAAATAGGTATTTTGGTGATATGAAGAAATCTTATTAATCCTCAAGTTTAGATGTTTTCTGAGTAATATGAAGAGCAAGTATACAGAATTGCTGGGACAATGGCATTATATACACAGTGCCCACAGCACAAGCTTGCTCATAGGAGGACCCGAGTTTAGTTCCCCAGCACAACGGTGCGTACGTCTATAGCCCTAAAACTGTAACTCTCAAACTGGGGGCTGGGGGTACATGCAGACAGACAGATCCCTGAAGCTCACTGGTCACCCAGTCTAGCTGAATCACGGAGCTATGGTAAGAGAATCTCGCTCAAAAAGTCAGGTGGAGAATGAAGAAGACACCTGATGTTGACATCTGGCCTCCACATGCATGCGCACATGCTTGTTATCTACCACAGCCCCCCACATGAATAGGTATATACAACACACACACACACACACACACACACACACACACACACACACATACACACATACAATCAATGAGGGGGAAGTGTTGCTTGTTGCTAAAGTCAGATGGGATTTAAAAAGTACAAGAAAAGCCTGTGAAATTGATCACTGGGCAAAGATACTTGACACTAAGCCTGATGACCCAACTTATATTCCCTGGAACTCTCAAAGTTGTCCTCACTTCCACACCCTCACTGTAGCACTAGTGCAGCCTTACATATACACACATGTATATACACATATCAATAAAATAATTTAAAATATAAGCTTAAAGTAGTCTTTTTTAATTTTCCAACTTTTACTTAAAAATAATATAAATATAAAAATAATATTGCAAATCAGTAATTTCTTATATACCCATCTAATTTTTAAAGTTTTCTTAAAAGTATGTATTTTATGTTGCACATATTCCTCCTCATACTCTCCTTTTTTGTTTCTTTCTCCTGCTGTTGGACTAAATTATTTTATGAAAGAATTCATTAGCAAGCATATTTTTAAATGCTTAAAGATTAATTTGTGTGTATGAATATTTTGCCTGCATGGTGTGTGTGCAGTACCCTTAGAAGCCAGAAGAGGGCGTCAGATTTCCCTGGTGTTGGAGTTACAGATGTGAGCTGCCTTGTTAGTGCTGGGAATCAATGTCTGGTCCTGTGGGAGAGCTGCCCATGCTCTTAACTGCCGAACCTTCCTCTAGCCCCATGAGCAACTATGTACAACTAAAATGTATCTGATGTGACTTATAGATAGATACAAATCTATGTACAAATGGATAAGCATAGGAAACGTATGGGAGACCAGCCTGGAAGTCCAGTTTTTCTGATGGAGGATCTTGGATACCGTGCAATGCTGGTAGAAAGGAGAGCAAAGGGTAGCACAGAAGACACTATGCTGAAGAATTAATCAGTTTGGGGGCTTTAATTAAAATATCTGAGAAAGGTCACCTGCATTATCACTCAGTGCAACCCACAGTGTGCGTTCATCCTCTTCCATATGGCAATTCACTGTATGGCACCTTTCTGACTCAGGCTTTTGTTAGTTTTCAGCCTTCCCGCCTCCCCACCCGGAAAACTTGTATAGGTCTGTTGCTATCATTCTTGAGACATATTAGACAGAACTTAATAAAACATTTCAGTTCAGTTTTAGGCTAGGGTAGAATAATATTTGTCTGTTTTGCCACATTTGGTGTTTTCTTTGGCCCTTTGATTACAACATGGCTGCAGGGGCTTCATGAGACTATTTAATGGAATATTCAACTTGTCAGGCAAGGTCTGGCCCAGCAGAAGGAAAACATTAAAAAATGTAAAAATCTGGTCATTTCAAAGGTTTAAAGAATGTGGACAAGGAAGGGTGAAGAATTCACTTTGCAGGCTTTGTGGCACGGAGTGTGAAGGAAAAAGGAAAAGGGGGTATTATTTCGGGTGAACCTGAGATAAAATTCTAACCCTTAGGCTAAACCCAGGGGCGCTTCTGATACACGAGGACTGGTAGGATGGAACTCTCTGTGGTGTCCAGACATTTCATGGTCTGCGATATTTATAATCAGATTTAATGGAGCAGCCAAGATGCACAGAAGAGACAACCCAGCAGGCTCTATCTGAAAGAATGAGGACTGTATAGTGGTGGACTTACCTTTTCCTGTGTGCTAGGCTGTTTTTCTTATAAATCTCTGAAGTACCTTAAAAATACAAACGTATGCATCCATATGATACTGTGATTTCCTGTCTTATGTACCAGGTAGGCTCTTGAAACTTTGGAGACAGAGAGAGAGAGAAAGAGAGAGAGAGAGAGAGAGAGAGAGAGAGAGAGAGAGAGAGAGAGAGAGAGAGAGAAATAATAATAAAAAAAACAACAAAAAACCAGAAAGAGACAAGGGTCAGATACTTTGAGAAGCTAGTGAGCATAGGAAAGAGCCAAACATGGGCAGAAAAGTTTTTGTTGATGATGCAGACCAGCTATATTTTGAGCAGTGTTGAATCACAAGAGAAAAAGGAGTTTCTGATCTGGACCAAGGGCAAGAGTGATCTTGCCAGGGCAAATTCAAGGCTAGGGACCAGGAGGGCCAAGGCAACCTGGGACTAGGAGGCATTTTCAACTGTTAGACACTTATCCCTTTCCTTCTGTTCTTTATGTTTAAAGAGGATTGCACACGTGGTGTGTGTGTGTGTGTGTGTGTGTGTGTGTGTGTGTGTGCGCGCGTGTGCGCGTGCACATGTGGAGGGCAACTGCAGAAGCCATAAGAGGGCGTAGCTGGAGTTGCAGGCAGTTGTGAGCTGCTTGACACAGGTACTAGGAACCCACCTGCCCTCTGCAAGAGCCAACACTACCTCTCCAGCCTTCTCTTCAAATGCTGTGGAAATGCTGGTTATTTCAGCATAAACGGCTCCACGTATTTGTATTTATAGCTTGTGGTTCACGTACTACTGCTCAGCTGGCAGAGCACTGTGGAACTGCTCCGTGTAGGAGGCAGCAGGAATGGGGAGGAGGGAGGACCAGAGATAACAAAAGGAGTTTCAGACCGGCGTTCAGCCTTTCCTCTCTTTGTAGTCTACTCAGCAAATTCCACGCATTGTGTTCCTGACATGTCGCTGTGAAAGGAACAGTATTTAATGAACCATGTTAGTATGGTTGCTTATGAAATAAAATAATCTATGCCCAAATAATACTAATCTTCAAAAAAGGCTGCAAAACCTGATGCCAATCTTCATTGTATTCTACTTTTTTTCTGGAGAAAACCTTCTTTAAGGATATTCCACAGAGGGTTGCAAAGATGTCTGAGTTGGTTTTTTTTTCCCCAGGGAATTTACCTACAGTTTCTAAACTTGCAGCCTTGCAGTGGGCTATTGAAGGCCCGTGGGGCTTCATCTGCAAGCCCTGTCACCCGCCTATTCTCCTTGTAAGCACAATGGACTGGATATTTGTTATTGTTTGGCTCTGGGACTTTTAAATACTGTGTTATGTACGTGTGTGTGTGTGTGTGTGTGTGTGTGTGTGTGTGTGTGTGTGTGTGCACGCGCGCGCGCGTGCGTTGTGTATGTAACCATCATTCCTGTTCAGCCGTTGAGTCCTCTTTCCATAACATGTACCCTTTAGAACTGATCACATTGTTTCTCAGGAAGCATCTTGGGAATTTCATCATTTTACAAGTTCTGGTTGGCGCACGCCTTTAATCCCAGCACTCGGGAGGCAGAAGCAGGCAGATCACTGTGAGTTTGAGGCAGCCTGGTCTACAAAGCGAATCCAGGGCAGCCAAGGCTAACACAAAGAGACCTTGTCTCGAAACAAGCAAGCAAGCAAACAAAAACAACTTCTGCAGTTCATTGGTTTGGAAATAGATGTTTTTTGCTTTTTCCCTAGAAACCTAACTTCAGCTGCTATAGGGATTTTGCAGGCGCCCACGGAGGAAAACATATGCTCGCACTTCTCCGATTCCACTGTGCACACCAAGAAAACAGTATCTCGTGCGCATTCAGATGTTTCCTCCGCCGTATTATTTCTACCATCGGACGTGGCCTCAGACCCTGGCGTTCCTAGCTGTGTGAGCAAGGGAACGGTAGCTTATGTATCTGAATGTCACTGGCCTCATCAGCAGGCCTCAGAATGGTAGCCCCTGCTCTTGGAGGTAGTGTCAATGTCAGGTGTTATCCTGTGTGTAAAAGTGCCTCAGGCTTTATACATAGGAGGCAGTGAGAACCGTTAGAAGTAAGACAGACATGGGTCTCTCTCAGTGAGGGGCAGGAGGCACCTTTCAGGGACATTATCCCTATAAGACACAATAAAGTGGCTTAAAGTAATTCTTCATAGTAGTACACTTAGCTGTGCCATTGAAAAATTATTTTCTCCCCGCAAAGGTCCTGTCTAATTTCTTCCTGAACTGTCTCCACTAGTGCGTTATAGCTGATGACTTTCATGCTCTGGAGATAGAACAGGTGCTGGTCAGTGATGCTCTTAGGGAAATAAGCCTAAAAGACGGCATCCGGCTTATCATGAAAGGACTAGAATTTATGTATGTGCCCATGTCAAGAGGAAAGTAACTGCAATGTGAGAGTGCAATGACACCAAGAGAAATATTTGCCTAAGTGAATCCACATGGACAGGAGCCAGAATTTAAGCTTTCAAACTAAGAATGATAATTGACTACTGGATAATTCTAAAATTCATGTTAGCTTTTAAAGTTCATTTAACTGTTTCACAAAATTCACTTATATAGGACGATGAAAAAACTTACCTGGGAATATTAACTTCGGGTGGAAATTTTTAGAAGGAACCAAATATAAAGATACTTGATAATAAGCTGACTCTACTTTCTGTAGTTTTGCAAATATTACTGTAATTGGCACATATACACAACATAGATAAACCCAGAAACATAAGAGGGTCAGGAACAAATAATGTGTTTTGATTACAGGGCTGTGGCAGCTTAAATAAGCAACTATTATCTAGAAATCCTGTTAATTCATGTTCTAAATGAAAGTTATTAAATTAACATTGACCCGTCATCTCAAATGGCCTGAAGACTTTACGGAGATGCTTGTTACCTCAGATAGAAGCAATGTCTGTGTGTAGAGATGCTGAGACTCAGTTTGGGAAGCCCACGTTGGCTGAGCGTGGCATGTGACAGGTGGTGACCTTAATCTGAAACTCTATTCACCATCTATTTGTCTCTTTTCCCCCTTTCTTTTCTTCTCCCTCTTCCTTCTATTTTTATTTTTAAGCTCTTTGTTTATTTTTCATTTTCAAATTAAAATTTATGTGTATGAATGTTTAGTCTGTATGTGTCTGTGTGTTATATGTATACCTGTTGCTTGTGGAGAATAGGGTGTCAGATCCCCTGAAATTGGAGTTACAGATGGTTATTTGCTCCTTTGTGGGTCCTGCGAAAGGTCCATGGTCCTTTTGCAAGAGTAGCAACTACTGAGCCATCTCTCCAGGTCCACCTCTTTTCTTTTTTAAAGTCTGCTTGGAGCCTGGCTTAGCTCACACATAAGCTGTGATAATGTATAGTACATATGCCCCCAAAGAGCTCTGGTTTCCATTATAAAATACCCTCAAATTTTTGTTTGCCACAGAAGCACAAAAAAGGCTATAAAATTGACAAGTAATCAGAAATCAGTGTGCCAATGTCAAGGAATCTTTCTCAGTTTTTATTGTTTACTGTTATAGAGAGCCCTCATCTATAAAAGGGTCCATTTCATTGTAAGAGTTCCTTTAATAAAAGGACATGAAATATTGATTTCAATATTCATTTGAAGACATGAATAGTCACCATTTGGAAGGAGATATCACATTGTGTTTATTTACTTATCTGTTGTAAAATCTGTTTTAAATTTTTTTTCTTAGTTCCTAAAACATGATTGGATTCATAAAGAGAATTTATGTTTCAATAATGAAGTCATTCTGTTTGGAATGAATAATGAAAATCTCATTGTTTAGTTGTTTCAGGGGAAAGGCTGTTTATACTGTGAATTTGAAATAAGGCCGCATCTTAGTGACTTTCTACTGCTGTGCTAAGACACCGTTAAGGAGGCCCTTTGTAGAAGAAAAAATTTATTTGTGGCTCACAGTGTCAGAAGGCTTGCGTACATCCTGGGGGATGGGCGTGGCAGTGGGCAGGCAGCCGCGCGGCACTGTAGTCATAGTAGCTCGTAGCTCAGAGTCACAACTTAATCCTCAAGCACAAAGCAGAAAGAGCCAACTGGGAATGACATAGACGCTTGAAGTTCACTCCCAGTGACACACCTCCTCCATCAAGGCCACACCTCCTCCATCAAGGCCACACCTCCTCCAACAAGGCCACACCTCCTCCATCAAGGCCACATCTCCTAATCCTTCTCAAACAGTTCCCCTAGCTGGGGCTCAGACATTCAGGCATATGAGCCTATGGGAGCCATTCTCACTCAAACCACCATAGACCACCTGCTTTGCTACTGATTTCATGTCGTAGGCAAGTTTCGTAGCACAGTCCCAGAGTGCTAGTGCTCTCTGCCACCCACGTCCTTAAATTCTAGCCTCGGAGCTCAGTGTGTTGCTTTGCAGCCTCTCTGTTGGCCCTGTTCTCTTTTATTACCTGGGGCAACCTCCAAACATTCATCACATAATGACTGGAATGCTCCCCCTGTGGGGTGTGTTTATATCTAGGCTGGGTCTTTCCCGCTTTTTGTCTATAAAATATTGTCTAATTGTTTCATTTTGAAACTGATAATTTTCTTCTTCTTCTTTTCTCTCATCACTGTTAGTGACTGACATAGAAAGCCCATCTTGGGGAAAAGAAGCAATGGAGAAATAAAATTCCCTCTCCTGTGCACTGTCCTGTCTAGGATTTTCCTGCTATTGTGATATTCAGTTCACCCCTGGTGATGCTTCCAGTTTGAATCTTCTAATAAATGGTTTTGGGTAGATTCTCGTCATTATTTCAAAGATGTACAAAGTTCATGAATAACCCACGCCATTTCCTCCACAGCTGATATCTTAGTAAGTGTGGAACCACCACTGCAGTTCTAGCCAGCCAGGATGTGTTGCTGATGGCTAGCATCTGCGCTTCCCTCAGACGCCCTCCCTTCTTTCTGCTGTGTCTCGCACTCCAGGATTCCACTCTGGAATCAGTGTGACTGAGAGCAGTTGATGCCAGTCTTGATCTTGGCATGAGATGTTTTTCGGTTTTACCTGAAGAGCAACCAAGCATTTTCCTGGAAGCTAAGGCTACCAGGGAGCTACGGGGGGGGGGGGGCGGGGGGAAAGAGGGGGAGGGAGGAGGGAGGGGAAGGGGAAGGGGGCACTGTTCTTTCTCTATTGATGAAGTTGTAAAGCTGCTAAAAGTTTCTAAGCATTTGAACAAGAATCTTTTCAGTGGTGACGAAGAACGCCTCTTTTCCTGTGTTGCAGGTGGGAATGAGATCACGAAACCAAGGTGGCGAAAGTTCATCTAACGGGCACGTCTCCTGCCCCAAGTCCTCGATCATCGGCAGTGCTGGCCACACAAGCCCCGCAGAAGATGCAAAGAAGAACAAGGCAAATCGGAAGGAGGAGGACATCATGGCTTCGGGAACGGTCAAACGGCACCTCAGATCATCTGGAGAAAGTGAAAGGAAGGCTAAGAAGACGCTGGAGTTATCCAAGGAGGACCTCATCCAGCTCCTGAGTATAATGGAAGGGGAGCTGCAGGTACAGTCAGTCCTGTTGAGCTCGCGCGCTTCTAGATCCCGCCCTAGAGAGTAAGGAACTAGCAACCCGTCCCTCGATGGACTCTGAGCATCTTTGGGAAAGGGGGCTTTTCATCCTCGTTTATGTATAAATCCTAAAGTTGGCGCAGGTTTTCAGTGCATAAATATTTGCTTAAAGAATGACAAGTGACCAGGTGCCGATCCCCTCTCTCAGCTTCTTGGGTAGCATAAAGTTTTGTCTTGATATAATTCAGCAAGAATTTAATACAGATTCTAGAAAGAGGCTCTCTGATTTGGACAGGGTCCCCGACTGAAAGGCGTAGGAAAGTCAGGAATAGGAAAATGAAGTTGTTGCTATGAGGACCGCTGTGGTTCCTCTAGGAGGGAGGGGCAGGGGGCGGGGACAGAGCTAGAGCTTTGCGGAAATCAGCCTTTCTGCTTCATCTCGTCGTCTCGTTTCTCTGTAACTCTCAGCCTCAGTGCTCTACCATGTCATAGGAGTCGAGACACAGCAAGTAGAACATCCCATTGTAAGAACTCAAATGGTTTCCCAAGAGTTTTCACGTCTGTTATTTCATTTGATCTTGGTAAAATGGAGGTGTCCTTATACATATTTTATAAATGAAGAAGCTCTGGTTGCAAGCCGTGAATTGGTTTGTTTAGCCATCTCAAGTCGTCTGGCTCTTGGTCCAGTGACCTTTCTGCCCACCCATACCAACTTCTAGCTGCCATGAGCCCGAACCCTTGAAAAAAATTTTTTTTAATTTCTGAGCTTAAGACAATCGTATTTCTGTTTTGTTTTGGTTTTTTGTTTGTTTGTTTGTTTGTTTTGGTTTTTGGTTTTTTGAGACAGGGTTTCTCTGTGTAGCCTTGGCTGGCCTGGACTAGCTTTGTAGACCAGGCTGGCCTCGAACTCACAGCGATCCGCGTGCCTCTGCCTCCTGAGTGCTGGGATTAAAGGCTTGCGCCACCACGCCCAGTTCCAATTGTATTTCTGACAGTAAAGGAATAGTAACTTTTTTCAAGAACAGGATGACTTGAGAATAGAGTTACTGTTTTCCTATCTCTTAGTTTTTGTTAGCTTGCAGGAGCTCCAGTAGAATGCTAGCGATTGCATGAAGCGAAACCTTTGTTGCGTTACAGGTAGCAGAGAGGGAATCTGCAGCCTACTCTAAGCCAGTGCGGCTACCATGTCCCTGTTCCCACCTGTGTGTGTATGTTCAGATATAGAAGTCTCTGGGGTAAAGAGAAATAAAAGTGTGACAAACACAAATCCAACTGAGCAAAATCACATTTAAACTTCACCGCAAAAGGAAAACTTAGCAGTGTACAACCATTACCAAAAATAACGTCCCCAGCCCTGGAAATGTGGTCCTTCTTTTGTCTATTAGCGTCTATCGGGTAGACTTGAATGACGATTCCCGCCTTCTAAACTGTGCCCCGGTGATAGCTGATGACTGAGTGGACCTCTAAAGCAACACCATCTTCTTGCCTCACTTCCGCCATGTTGGGTATTGTGGATGTGTGTCCCCTGCACACTCCTTTTTCAGTAGAAGACTATTGTGGTGGACTCTCTAAGGCCGCTCATGTGGCTTTTGGGGACATGTGGCCCCTCCGTATCATTCTAGATTGCTGTACAAATAAGCTCACCCTCCATGGATCCTGAAGAAAGTAGACTGATGTCGCGAGGACAGGTGTTTCCATTCATCTCTTTGAATACAGGGTGCTTCCCTTACACGTATTCCTGGGCAGTTGTGTCTAAAAAGTGATCAGTATCATTTATTAGGAAGAAGAGTGAAGGGAAAGAGAAAACGAAGGCCCCAGTACTTTAAAGAGTTCTGTGGTGATTTAAGTCGCAAAGCAAAAGATCAGACACACTCACGCAAAGGCACCTATGTACACATTTGTAAATGGGCGTCTTGCAAGGCTCCAATTGTTTAAGAGGAGCATGATCTTGTATTTTGGAGTTGTAGAGACGTTTTTGTAGTAGCTATTTGCCCTCTCCTAGCACCATCCCATTGAGGGGGATATTGTGGCTAATGCTGGGAAGCTGGTCACACTAGCAGCTTCTAGTGAGTAGGCTGATGAAAATGGGCTGGCAGTTCACTAGGCTCACTGGACCGGACAGGAGAACAGAAAGAATTCTGTCTAGAAGGCTGGTGCTGGGAGAAGATGTGGGAATGGGCTTTGGGAAGTAAGTTACTGTCAGCCCCAGGACTGTAGGGATAGCTCAACATTCATGGAGCGATTAGTGTGTTGTTTGTCACACCTCTGTTGGCCACCAGTTTGTCTGTGTGACTCCAATGCCCTTACTCTACAGATGACCTCTCAAGGTTCTATAAAATATGGGGCTGTAGTGCAAACTACTCCATCTCCTTTATATCATAAACAGTTATGGCCCTGGCTGAAGGAGGCTCAACCCTCTAGTCATATTTGCTATAGGTCTAAATTCTTTCTCTTACGTACAGTCCAACATCCTGCCCGTCTTATCCCTTGCATTCTGGTAATGTTCACATTTGGATTTGGGCATCTTTATATTTACCCTCGGGCTCCAGAGTCTCCTCCATGTACATCCATATGTAAACCCACAAAACAAAGACATTGTGTGGAAAGATACTTTTTAAGCAAGAAAAATAGAAGAATTCCTTTTCATGGGGGGGGGGGAGGGAAATAGTGAGATTAGAGCCCAAAGTTTGGTGTGTTGAAAATATTAAAAGTGAGATCACTAGAGATGCCAAATGCTGGGCACTATGCGTTTTTTAAAATTTGTTTTTGTTGTTTTGTTTTGCTTTTTTCGCTGCTTCATGGCTGGTGTTCAATGAAACGGCGCAACTAGGAAACCTTTGGGGTGAGGGTAGAAACCACATCAACAGGTCAAAGGAAGTGAGGTGATAAACAGAAAAATGGCGCCAGGCAAAGATGAGTCTGTCAGAGAAGAGCACCGTGCGGATGTTTCACCACCACCCCAGCGGTTGTAAGCTTGTCTCCCTGGTACCAGGACTGGCCAGTGTTGCTGGGTCAACGTCGTTAGGCCGCTTCCTGTACATCTGTACTTGACTGTAATACCCACTTTCTAATAAATTGGAACATTTTTACTCTCTGGGAGAAAAACTAGTTACATATTTCCCAGACCGAACTGAAAGTAATGAAACTGTACACCCAGACCATTGTTTGGGCACCATGATTCATTTCTCCTCCTAGTTAGTAAAAAATAGCACTTTAAAGAATCCAGTCAATTTGGCTGTTGAAAACCAACAAGGCTTCAAAGGAAGGAGTGCTCTCATCGTAAAAACCACAGAACAAAAGACTTGGCAAAAGTGTATTCTTATAAAGTAAGTAAAAATGAGGGCATGAATAAACTATTTTTCTTCTCTCAGAAAGGCATTTTATATTGTAAGGTCCCCTGGCAAATGCATT
Organism: Acomys minous; assembly: GCF_964271855.1. NCBI lineage: Eukaryota > Metazoa > Chordata > Mammalia > Rodentia > Muridae > Acomys > Acomys minous. The sequence continues at coordinate 40,752,647 of NC_140495.1, forward strand.
TCAATACATTTTAGGGGGGAAATCCTCCATATTGCACCTCATCATTTCTCCCTTCGTTGTTATGCTTTGTTCTTTTCCCCCTGCATATGTAAACTAGATAACACAGTTAGATAATACATCAGAATTCTGTTGGCTTTGGTGTTGTGCCATCTAAGTCACACAGTCACTGACACACTGAGAAATCAATCTCCAGCCTTAGGCAACCCACAGGAGGCGGTGTATCTCAAACAACAGTGAAATGTGCAGAAAGGCTTCCGCTCCCTCCACTCCGCCATTTTGGAATGTCGAGCCATTTTCTTTAATGCCGTTCACTAGCTCATCTCCACTTCTCCATCTCTTCTGTGAGAAGCCTGTTCTCTGCACCTTTTCCTCCCCGGGGCAGGTCATTCACCCTTCGAACTTCAGTTAACAGTCATTTAAGTGGCAGTGGTTGACTTACAGTGTCTGAGGAACATTGTCTTGGGAGAGGCGCAAATGCCCAGGATGTTCCAAACTTAAGGCCCTCCTCCCTCCTCACCTCAGCCTGGGGCATCAGACGAGAGGTCTGTCAGTCAAACAGGTGGAGAGCTGTGCCTGGGGTGGCTGGCACGTTCTTTGGCTTTATGAACTGGGAAGGATTTCTAGAATGATCCTAGCAGTTCCAAGCCTGCTGTCAGCGGGGAGAGGCAGGAAGGGAAGTTAAAGAAATAGAGAATGGTGTCTCTCAGAAATTTAGGAAAAATGGTTAAGAGTTATTTCAATCTGAAACACACACTCTCACATGGTGTGTGTGTGTGTGTGTGTGTGTGTGTGTGTGTGTTGCAGGGGGGGCGGGGCTGCACTTTCCTTTCTAGCTAAGCAGTAAAATATGTTTCACCTATCAAAGGGCTTTAGAATACACATGCCAACCTCTTTATTTGAAGTCACCAAGTTACTTTCTCTACACTGAGCTTTTTTATTTATTATTTTTTAAAAATATTTTTATTTTATTTATTTATTTATTTATTTTGAGACAGGGTTTCTCTGTGTAGCCTTGGCTGTCCTAGACTCACTTTGTAGACCAGGCTAGCCTTGAACTCACAGCAATTGGCCTGCTTCTGCCTCCCAAGTGCTGGGATTAAAGGCATGTGCCACCACGCCTGGTGAGCTTTTTAAAAGAGACATAAACAATGTGAATTGAATACAAAACCCCACAGAGAAATTTGGTAGAATTTCAAAGGTTTGCTTCTCGGCCCTTGAATGTTGACTCTAGGCCTCTGTTCAGTCCCTGGTATATGAAGGGGGAATCGCCACCTTCCAGTGTGATTGTCTTTACTAGAGGTGGCTAATAAAGTTACTTGGACAATTTTGAATGGGGAGAACAATGGAATAATAGTAGCTAGAGGGGACTTTATTGATAGCTTAAGAGGTCACAGGGCCAGAGAGAGGGGTGCCAAGGGCATAGGCAGAGAAAGGATTGTTGATGACAGAATCTTAGAGGAGACAGAAGAAAGGCAATCAGTCATGATTTGGGAGCTGACCTGAACCTCGATCTTGAAATGGAGGAAAGTCCTCTATCTTCTGTGTGTCAAGCGAGTGATTTGTATCTCAGAGGAGGCCTGGGCTCCCTGAAAAGCTTGCCTTTCTCATTCAGGTAAAGTGATGGCCGTACCACTGAGAGGTGATGTGGCCTAATCAGTGGTCCTGAGGAAGGTCTGTACATAGTGAATCATGTCCCAGGTCAATTTGAGGTGGTACATAGACCACTGATTCTCAACCTGTGGGCCACGACCCCTTTGGGGGAGGGTGTCAGACAACCCTTTCACAGGGGTTGCATATCAGATATCCTGCATATCAGATGTTTACATTACAATTCATAACAGTAGCAAAATGACAGTTGTGAAGTAGCAATGAAATAATTTTATGGTTGGGGGTCACCACAACATGAGGATCTACATTAAAGAGTCACAGCATTAGGGGGGTTGAAAACCACAGTGTTAGAGGAAGATTGGCATTGATAATGTGGCCTCGTTTGAGTACAATTTAGAGCTGTACAGGAAGCGAGACTGTGCTTGTAGTCATAACCGGTCTTTTAAAAAAGGAGACACAGTTTATGGTGTTGAATTCAGGGTTAAAGTTGTCTGAGTGGCTGCAGTGAAAAGACAAAAGAGCAGGAAGGCAGAGCATGGCTGGTATGGAGCATCCAGGAAGGAAGAGCTGTTGGTTTGAATCAATGGGCCAAACAGAGAGTGCTCAAGAAAGGGCCACAAAGACCAGAGAGCAGTGTCTGTGCACACAGACATTGATGTGGCACTGACGTGACTAGCAGAGAGCACTGAGTGTGGCCCTAGAAGCAGCAGCGAAGGTACTTGGAGTTAAGGATGTGAAGGAATGGTGAGTCATGGTGTTGACTAAGCCTCGCATTGAATGCTGAAAGCCAGGATGAAGGCAGAGTTGGAATGGAGAACAAGTCTGTATCATTGGTCAAATATGAGAGCTGAGGAACAGGAGGTTAGCAGATGACCGTGCAGACAACGTTTGCCAAAGTGTTCCTCTTGATTGTGTCATTCTGTTGCCTAAGAACTTGTATGGCAGCCTTAGACGTTATGAGATTGAAACCGCTCAGGCTGGTTGGAACTACCTGTTAACTATTTACTCCTTAGCTATGAAAAGTCACTCTTAGTGTTCTCTTGAGAAACCATTCCTATCCAAGTGGTCAGACTGTATTCTCTTCCACAGTTCTGACCCACACTCATAAATACAAACTCAAACACTATCACCATTCCAAAGGGAACTGATCTCCTATTTCTCCTATTCTAAGAATACTTGCGAGACAAAACTTGGTCTTTTTGGAAAATTGTAATATATCATCCTACATTTAAAAAACCAACAGTTATGTGTCTTTAAAGACAACCAAAGGCTTACTTCCTTTGTTAAGTCTTTACTCCCTAACTCTTGCCTGTGTTCTGCTCTGAAATCCTACATGGTTTTGCTAACATGTGAATTATAGCACATTCTTCATGTGTCTTATAGACTTACATTGTGTTGCCAACCCCCTCAAAACAACAACAATAACAACAACAACAACAACAACAACAACTCCAAACCAACCAACCAACCAACCAACCAAACAGACAAACAAAAAACCCAAAAGCTTTACAGGAAGTTCTAGAAAGGGGTTGGGCTTATATTATCATTGTTAGTCTATTAGTGATTGAGAATCTCAGGGTGTTCTAATATTTATACAGCCCATGAAGCATTCATAAGATCAGTTTTAGTGTGTTTGTACATACATGCTCATGTGTGTGCATGGATAAATGTGTGTTATATGTGCACATGTGTGTATTCATGCTCATGGAAGAACGTTACTAATGGAGCTGTTTTTTGCAGCCTAGGACTAATGTTTTAATGCCTTCAAAAACATTTGAATTAGCTGGGCATGGTGGCACACGCCTTTAATCCCAGCACTGGGGAGGCAGAGGCAGGTGGATCACTGTGAGTTCGAGGCCAGCCTGGTCTACAAAGCGAGTCCAGGACCTCCAAGTTTGCACAGAGAAACCCTGTCTTGAAAAGCCAAAAAAATTTTTTTGAGTTATATAAAGTATAAACATCATATACAAAATCATATTATTATTCCATTACGGGTAATGGTCATAAATAGCTGCAATGATAATTCTACCACACATACTATAATTCCAGGGCTGTTTGGGGTTGTTTTGTTTGTTTGCTTGATTGGTTGTCTTGTTGTTGGTTTTGATCATCTTTTTTGGGGAATGGGAGAAGTAGTCTTTAACTACATGTATGTGTTTGTGTGCAAGCATATGAGTGCAGGTGCCTGAGGCCTTGGGTCTGTGGAGCTGGAGTTTCATGCCATTGTGAATGACTTGATACCATGAAGATGCTGCTGAGAAATTAATCCAGGTCCTTTGCAGTGCAATATGCACTATTGACTGCTGATCCGTTTCTCCAGCGCCCCTTTTTGCCATCTTTAAAAAGACCTGTCATACTCCGATGAAGGCGAGAATAATCAACTCAGATGGAACCACTTAGCGCAACCAGGCACACTAGGCTCATCTTGAAGGAGTGCGGTACGTCACCTTCCTCCTGGGTGATAGCTTTTCTTCTCCTAAATGAGGAGTTCCATTTGTCACAAGGCATGGCCTCCTATGGACTCTTCCTGCTTCTGAAGAGCTGGATTTCAGTTACCCTTCCTGGCTTTTTAACTCGATGACTCACCTCCTCTTCATCTGCTTCATCTTTAGACTCTCAGGCTGAGGTGACCTTGAGCAAGGCACCCAGTGAAATCTCACACCACCAACGTGATTGGCATGACCAGTGTGCTGGGAATGGTGTGTCACTGCTGAGGTGGGGCAGCAGAACGGCAGGCTTACTTTCTGATTAAAATCAAGACCAGATCTGACCTTTGGTTGCCTACAAAGCCTCAGAATCTCCTGGCAGTATTGTCTGCATTTTGACAAAGAGCTCTGCTGTCTGATTTTTCACTGTCTGAGGCAGACTACATTTGGCGTCCCTAACTGAATCAGAGTGCAATGAGGATAATGTAGACACTGACAGGACAGGCTAGAACTTTGGCTTTATTGTGAAGTGTGTGTGTGTGTGTGTGTGTGTGTGTAGGGGGCAGAAGCATATTAATAAAGAAAATCTCCCACAAAATAGTTTTGTTGTTCGGTGGGATTGGGACAGAAGAAAATGCTCATAAGGAGACTCAGTTAAAGATGGCACCACCTCCTTTCTTCCGTGACCTGCCTTTATATCTGTGAAAAAGATCTCAGTCATCCCAGCCAAGGCTACCAAAATATTCCAATTATCTATGTAAACATCCCCTAATAATTTGTTGTATAATCGTATTTGTTGTATGGAACCAATTTTAAGTAAAATCAGAGTGTGTGCAGGTTGTTAGAATGAACATATTAGGTAGACTTGGAGCATAACAGACTCCTGATTTTATAATGTCTTCCAATGGAGACATCAAGTATGCATCTGCACCCCGAGGTGTGCTGTTCTGGGGATCCACTGGAGAAGACTGACCAATAGAAAGTCTTTATTAGCCACCCTGTGACTATGCTGGGTGTTTGGGGTCTCACTGTAGGCCCAGAGCCTTTCTCAGGGTAAGCTTTTAAGCAGAAAAGCCACATTACGGTTGATAGACTTGAGTTAACAAGAACAGTTATCCAGAAGCGGAGCTACAGAAGCCGAAAAGCAAGCTTAGTATATGTAGAGGCTTTCCCAGCACCATAGACTTTGATAAATTAGGTCTTTGTCTTAGCGGGTGGTGTTGTCTGCGTACCAAGTCTTATAGCTTAAATGGTGCTTCTTCCATCATGGATTCAGTTTGCTAAGACCTGGCCCCTGTTACACTGCAGCTTAAACAACAGCTAGACCTGTGCTTACTCATTGGAGCTTCAGTTGAAGAAAGGGATGTTTTGAGACCTGCCTGTACCTATATGGTGGTCACTGAGCACATGTGGCTGTAGTTACTGGAAATGTGGCTAATTAGGCTGAAAAGTCATATTTTACTTTTGCTAGTTAAAAAGGCGTTGTCTTATTATTTTTTTTTAAACTGTGTGAATACACGTGTGTCTGTGTGGGGGCTGTGCACATGAGTGCAGTACCTACGGAGGCCAGAAGAGGGCCCTAGAGCTAGAGTTGTAGGTGTTCCTAAGCTGCCCAGGGTGAGTGTGAGAATTGAACTCAGGTCCTCTAGAAGAACAGAGTGTGCTTTCAAGACTCTGAGTCATCTCTGTAGCTCCTGTTGATAATTAATTTGACTTGTAAGTGACCACTGTGTTGAAATCTGTGCACAGCCATGCCTGAGGAGCACAGGGCTGCTGCCAAGCCAGGCCCTTATACTATATTGATGGATAGGAAAGTTTTGGCTAGAGAGGAAATGGAGTCTGGGGTACAGAGCAGGAAGTGATGCTTCATGGATTCGAGGAAGGGACAAACCTCAGAAGACATTCACAAATCCCAGTGCTACTTCAGAGCTAAAGATATGTCTCTGTTTTCTTCCCAGTTGCTGTGGTTAAAAAAAATATCCTGAAAAAGCTGGGTGTGGTGCCACAGGCCTTTAACCTCAGCACTTGGGAGGCAGAGGACAAGAGGATCACTGAGAGTTCAAGACCAGCCTGATCTATGTGAGTTCTGGGACAGTCAGGCACAGACACTGAGACCCTGCTTCAAACAAAGAAATGAAACAAAAACATGCCTGACATGAGCCCTGCTCTGTGCCATAATGCACAGGCAGGGCGTGGCACTCCCAAGACATCTTTTTGAGACAACCTCAGACACTCAGAGACCCCGAGTGCTACTAAGAGGAGTGAGCAAGTGGTGGAGAAATGGAAGAGAAAGAGAAACAGAAGGATGTGGGCGTAACGAGGAGAGACAGAACTGGAGACTCAAGGGTAGTGAGGAACAGCCTGATGTGCGTAGCTGGTGATGCCACCTAAGACCGTGCTAGGGGTCCTGGCTTGTGTTGCCACCAGGGGCCATGGCCCTTCAGCAGCAGGGATCTGTTACCACCAGATGGACGTCTAGGTAGATGTCCCTGGCCTGGGCTGCTGTCCTGGGACATGTTGGTGTCTGAGGGCTGTGCAGGATTGGCCCCACCCCTTGCCTGGGCATTGTGGTAGAGTTGTCCCAGGTGGCATGAGGTCAGGAGAGCTGACCCTGCCTCTAGCCAATTGGAGTACTCTGAAGAGCTAGCCCGTACATCACCAGGAACCACAGTACAGTAGCCCTGGTTGCAGGGGGTTGCGGGTGAGCCGGCCCTAAGGGTGTGAGTGCAGGAGAGCTTACCCTGACTCTTGGATGCCGTGAGGTGGCACCACCAGGAAAGATGCCCTCTTCCCCTCCCAAATTTCTTGCCAACTATGGCAGGTGGGAGAGCTGGCCGCTGGGTCATGAGAGTGGGAGAACCGGCCCTGCAACTCACCTGGGCAGCACAGCAGAGCTGGCTCTGATGTTGTGGGAGCTGATGAACCAACTCTCAGGGCATGAGCTGGAGAGAGCTGGCTCTGACCCTTGCTGGCAGTGACATTGGATTGGCCAGCCAGGGCAAGGCAAGAGAGCTCTCCCCAGTGGTTAGTAATATGAGTACAGGAGAGCAGGCCGGCTGACCAGCTCAGATACCTTTCTGGTCCAGATGCGGGGCTTAGAATCGGCCTACCCCAACATCTACCCCATTGATGAACTGCTGAAGTGCATGAAGGGGGTGATGTTGGGGTAACCTACCTCTACACATATTGTATCAACAGGCTATGAAGTTGTACCCCTGTGTTCTCAATTGTTAATTGCTGCACCAGTAGTGCCAAGTGCTGGCAGCAGCATGTAAGGCATCTCATTGTTTCTATACCTGCCTTCTATATGTAAATGTTTGTCGCTTCCTCACCTACCCAAAAAGAGATTGTTGTGTGAAAAGCAAGCTGCTGTTGGGGAGGTCACAGAGCCCTCAATCTGACCAAAAGGCAAGACAAGAGATGGATGGGGCATAGTCCTGTTGCGGACTGGTTCAGAGTGGGTAAACTGTGGAACCTCTCCTGCTATGCTAATATAGATAATATATTATATATACAATCATTATATATATATATATATATATATATATATATATATATATTGAGAAAGGAGTGTAGCTTTTGATAAATAAAGAGCTGGCAGCTGCAGCTGGTGCAGAGGGACGAAAGCAGAACAAGAGCAAGGCAGGAAAGTCGGGCGGAGTCTAGATGGGCAGCTGGAGGGACTGCCCCCCAAACAGGCAGAGCCTTATGCTACACAGCTATCTCCGTGCCTTTATCATTAAGCTCCTACAGAGACCCCTGCAAAAGAACCTGCGATAGGCCAGTCCTACAGATCCAAAACTACAGGTTCTCCATGACACACGGCAACAGCAGGTTATCCAAGAAAAATTCCACTATTGATATCGTAGTAGAAGCCAGAGGCCTCGGACCAGACCAATGACTCATTGCAATGAGCATCTGCAAGCAAAGAAGTGTGCACAAAAGGGTGTACCATGGGATACACTGTGTGTGACACACTACAGCTTCCATAAAGAGATTTCCCCCCCTTCTTTTGGGAGGGGGTGCTGTGAGGGTGAAGTGTAGTATGAGGGGAGGGGCAAGATGAGTGGGATTGGGGTGCATGACCTGAAAGTCACAAAGAGCCAATACATAGTTTTTTTTTTTAATTCTACTTTGTGCTAAGTACCAACTGCTAATGACTTTAAAATCCACTGAATCACCAAAATGCATGCCAAAGAAATCAGTGTACCACTACTGTGTTAGCAGTCCAACTTGAAAAGCAAACACTGGGAAAAGAACCCCATTCCATAGATAGGGGAAGAGGTGGACGTTGTCTACTAACAGGAATTTTTCCATCTAAAACAATCTTTTTTCATTTGTTGTATTTCAAGCCCAGGCTGCTACTTTTGGCTTCTAATCCACATTTTGAACTGAGGCTATAGTTTCCTCCATCTTGTTTTTTTTTCCCCCTGCTTTTTATCAACAGGAATTTAATCACCTGAATCAATGCACCAGTACTGATTTGTAGTGGATGGTTTAAAACATCAAAGGAAATAGGTGCATCCTGTCAGGTGCATTTTTCTAGTTTGTATCATCGTGTCATAGAAAATGTTTCTAGGGCAGAGGTGGCAGAAGACAGGTGTGGTCAGATCCATTAGCTTATATGACTGCTATGTGTTAATACTTAATATGAAAAATGAAATGTGTTGGGCTTGCAGATGACTCAGAGAAAGGCTTTGCTGCCAAACCTGATGGCTTGAGTTTGAGTCCCAAGATCCACATGGTACACACACACACACACACACACACACACACACACACACACACACACACGAAAACTAATGTAATGAAATTTTTTCTTTCAAAAAAAATGTGTTCTTTGAGAGTTTCACACAATATGCTTTAATTGTACTCAGTCTCCCCAACTCTTCCCTAATTCACGCAGCTTCCCTACTTCCTCAACTTTGTGTGTGTGTGTGTGTGTGTGTGTGTGTGTGTGTGTGTGTGTGTATTAATCCTTCAAGATCACTTTGTGCTGCCCAGATATTCTTAGACCTGTGGTCACCCTCTGGATAGTGGTTGACTTACCAAGGGCTTCACTCTTACAGGAACTGTCTCTCCCTCTCCCAGAAGCTACTAATTGCCAATGGCCTCAAGGCTTGTGGTGGGACTGTGTGCCTCGCTCCCCTCGGCCTGAGGGAATTTCGCCTGTGTTGGCTTGCACACATGCTGTCACATGGCTGGGAATCTGCACGCACAGCTGCTCTGCTGTGTCTGGAAGACAATGGTTGCTTGTGGTCTCTGGCACTTGGACTCTTTTTGCCTCTTCTTCCACAATGATCCCTGAGTCTTGGGAGCGGGGGTGTAGTATACATGTTCCCTGTAGGGCTAAGCATTCTGTGGTCTCTTCATTATAATACGTTTTTTTTATGGAATTTTAAAAACGGAACAAAATGCATAAATTAGGAATATAGCTCAGTGGTAGACCAGGCACAATAAGCAAATAAAAAAAAAAAAACAAGCAAATAAATAAAACCAAATAAAATGCAGGCCACAATATCCAGAGTGTAGTAAACTTTAATTGATGGTAGCATTGCATTGGTACCACCTGTGTGTAAAACCTGGACAATATGTGGAGGTCTGCACTAGTCTTTGCTGTCTTTTACTCCTTGCTCTTTTGTTGGAAACCACTGGATGAAGACAGCAGATAAAGGACTGTTTATTCCTTTGTGCTTTCTCCTTCTTTTCAGTTTCCCCTTTCACTGCTCTGCAGGAGACCTCTCAGGTGCTAAGGTGAGGGAAGACAGATGCCTACAGTATTAACCTTTTGTCTTCACAGACCTGACAGGTCCAACGAGGATTAAAACGGAACTTCACAAGCTCCCTATCAACCAGCAACAGGGCAGCCTTGAGGCTGTGAACGAGACGAAGTGACTCAGGCAGTGGCTGTCGGCAGGAAATATTTTTATTCAACTTGTGAATGTTTAAGAGGAAAAGCGGGGCACTGAGAACTGTTGAAATAATTTCAGTAAGATATCCGTGCATAATGAAAAGGAAGGGCACAAAGTCTGAGTTAAGAGGACTATTGCGGGGCTAGAGAAAAGCTCAGAAGTCAAGGGGGTTTGCTGCTGCACTCACAGAGGACACAGGTGTGGTTCCCAGCACGCACATACATCGGGTGGCTCACATACACCAGTCACTGCAGTTTGGGGGAATCCAACACTCTCTGCTGACCTCCTTGGGGACCTGCGTATATACATGGGCACATACATATAAAATACTCCTCCCCCAGTTTCTCTTCCAGCTCACATGTAATTCTGTCTGTCGACTTGTCCTGCTTTTCAGCTCACGTGTAATTCTATCTCTAGACCAGCCTTAACCACCAACAATGCCTCTGTTTGTCTTCTCAGGGCAGGACAGGATCTCTACCATCCTTTTTCAAACAGCAGCTGTTAACGTCTAGAAATACTTGTTCTGATTTTAAACACTTCCTGGTCAGGGGCCTGAAAGGAAGGAAAACAATGTGAATCAATTAAAGCAGACCCTGTTGTCCCAGGCCACCCCACCCCCCATCCCCACCCCCACCCTCACCCCCACCCCCACTCCCCACACCTCAGAATCAGCAATTGGAGAGCACTGAGCACTTTTGGGAGCTCACAGTCCTGTGGGGATTATCTAAAAAAAATGTATTATTCAATGTGTGTAAACATGAGTTTGGTCGCCATATTAATGATGCAAAAATACATTATATGTTTATTTTTAAATTTTTTTAATTTTTTGGTTTTTGGAGACAGGGTTTCTCTTGTAGTCCTGGGTGTCCTAGACTCACTTTGTAGACCAGGCTGGCCTCAAACTCACAGTGATCCGCTTGCCACTGCCTCCTGAGTGCTGGGATTATAGGTGTGGATTACCATGCCCGGCTCTTATATGTTTGTATGTAAGATATGTACATCTTATCGTATGTGCAAATCTCTCTCTGATGGCTAAATCTTCAAACACGGAGCTGATGGCTCCAAAGTATGTGAGTTTGTAGTCTTTTGCTCATTTGCCTTAAATAGTTCTATTTTTTCACACTTTTGCCAACAATGCTGCTGCTTGTTACTTTTATCACTTAGATGTTTTATTTCCTTTGCCAGTTTGGTAGATGGAATTAGAGTCTCCTCATAGTTTTAATTTACACTTATCTTCTGAATGAAGTTGAACATCTTTTTACATGTTCTTAGAGATCCTGTCTTTTCATTTATTTGTCTCCGCTGGTCATTCTCTTTGTTCATTTGGAATTTTGACGTCAGACATTAATAAGTGTTCTTTATATAGTAGTTAGTTCTTTATGAGAAAGGCAGTGAGTCTGGGTAGTTTTTATTTTGTTTGTTATTTAATCCATTTAGGACTCATCTTAGGTCAAAACGCATTACTTTACTCTTCTGTCCATGGCTGGTAGCAGCTGGGGGTTTGTCAGGGGAACTGAAAGCCCACTATATCCTGAAATAGAAGGGCGTTAGTAAAGGCATTCGGTCCCAGATGTTAGACGGCTGAGAGTAAAAAAATAAAATGCTGAGGGAACCAGACCGAAGCTTGTGGGTTTAGGAGAAGCTGGGTGCAATCATCAAGAAAGCATATTTGGATACAGAGAGGAGTTAAGAAGAGGAGTCTGGCAAAAGGAGCTGAAGAGATGAGGTAGAGTCAGGAGAGGAGACCCAGAAAGACTGGTTCAAGAAGTCAGGAGGAATTTAGCCCCCGCCCCAGACTCTGAGGTTCCACTGTGGAGGGAAGGATTAAAAAAATGTCATCCTGCTGCAAGGAAAATGGAGGATGAGAACTGACCATTGCAGATACCAACAGGGACATCACAGCTTGCCTTCAGGGGAGCCCCTGGAGCGCAAAAGTGATAAGAATTACAAACACATCTCACTTATCATGAGGAGAGAATGCTGGAGCAAGTACAAGCCGCTCTTTGAGTGAGTCACTGAGAAAAGGAGAAAGAGGAAGCGAGGCCTGTGGGAGAAGTCGAATCAGAAGAGAGAAATAGCTACGTGCTTGTATGCTTTTACGGTTCAAAGATCCACATGGTAAAGATCTAGCCCTTGAAAGAAGCCTCTCACAGAGCAAATGGAGAGCATCACAGAAAGCCACAAGTGGACACAGTGTAGAGATTAGTGGATCTTGGGGAGTGCAGCCCCAGTGCATATATTTCTATTGCAGCTCCTAGATCTGTGGCTCAGGGAACAAGAATGTCATAGAAGAGGAGCCATAAAGATTGTTCAGGGCCAGAACACCGTGAAGTTTGCTGTGAACATCTCTCCTGGAAAAGACTGTATAAACAGTGAAACAATGGCAACATCAGTGGGCATTCCAAGTCAATGGGAGATAATTTCACATGGCCCCTGTGGCACCCGCGCCACCATGGTACCAAGTCAAGGGCGAGGGACTGCGGATTTAACTCACACACATATATACACACAATAACACAGCGAGTCCTTCATGCTAAGAGAGAGCAGCAGCATTGGCGGCAGTGCAGCAGCAACCACAACAACCACCTTTATTCAGTGTTCAAAGAGCTGTCTTATAGGCAGCAAAACAGGAATGCTACTCGCAGGTGAAATCCCTCAAGAGGTGATTGCACACAGGAGGAAAAGTCCCGAGGAGGGGAGGGATGCGTTCTCAGAGCAGTAAACACGACTAGCTGACCAACATAAGCACAGACAAGGAAGCTGCTAGAAACAGGACATGGAACAATAAGACAAGCAGGCAGCCCAGTCGGGCCTGGTTCCTACAGGCCCCGTCTCTAGTTAAAGAAAACAAAGAGCAACAGGGAACTGGTGACTGCTGGGAAAGGAGAGTTAGCATCTTCCACAGATGAGCCCGCTTATTGGCAGAGTGGTCATCCCTGAAAACACACACACACACACACACAAACAACAGAAATAGACTCATTATATATATATATATATATATATATATGTTGTATTTATATGTCTGTATACACACACACACACACACACACACACACACACACACACACACACGATAAGCAAAGAAAAAAAGAGGCTATCAACTTGAGAGTGCAGACAAAATGGGAGGAGTTGGAAAAGAGTACATGGTGGGAAGTGATATAATTCTATTTCAATTAAATACATTTAAAACAAAAATGTTTTAATTCTCAGTTGGTGATGCTGTTGGAAAATGGTGGAAACTTTAAGAGGTGGAGCCCATATGAAGAAAGCAGATTTCTGAGAGATGCAGCCCTTGAAGGGGACCACAGGACCTAGACCGTCCTCCTTTGTCTCTTGGCTGTCACGTGCTGCTGCCAAGGTGTACAGCCTCACCACAGGCTATCGGCCCAAGACCCACGAGCTTCTGAAACCCTGAGCCAAAACAAAGCTCTCCCCCTTGGTCCTTTCATTTTCATGTGTTCTGTCACAGGGAGGGAAAGCTGACGCACACCCAAGCTGATGAGGATGAGCTAGGACATAAGGCCAGCGATGGGCGGCATAGGTGAGAGAGGGCAGGCGCCAATGGACACGGGGAGAAGCTGCTTCAGTTCCGCACATAGGATGTGAGCTGTAGCTCCGAGACACAGTTGCATGTGAGGTGGTAGGAGACTGTGGGAGTTTATTCCCATTTATTTTTATTTTCTTGGTAAGCTGGGCAATGAGGGGAAATAAGTGTGACTGCTGTGACGAGGGAGAAGTTAAGATGTCGAAGTACGTGAGTGTGGGCAGAGAGCTACAGTAATGACTGGTGGGTAGCAACAGCTGGTCAGTCAAGGCTGCTGAGCATGAATATAAAACGAGATCAGGTGGTATAAGGCGTAGGAATAGATTTGAGCCTTAGGCGTGAGGCCTTAGATTTGAACAAGGCTGTGTGCCTAGTTTGACCTAGACAGTACAATCAAGCGAGGGAAGGAGCAGGTAAATAAAGACGTCTGCAGTGGAAACAGGTGAGATGCGAAGGAAAGTGACCATCTCGGGTGGGAAAGGGAGCCTGGCAGCCAGTGAAAGATTATAGCGTAGAGATCCCACAATCATTAAAGACTGTTAGATTTAAGGGTCTAAAGAGAACCAGTGGCAAGTAGCTGAGACAGTGGTGCAGACTTGAAATTATCGGTGGGGACAGTTATAATAGCAGAGAGCTAGATTGTGCCTACAGAGGTATTTACTGACTGAGGTGATGTGAAGACGGCTCATTAGAACAGAAAGTTCGGGGACCATGGAAGTCAGAGTGTTGCTGGCTGGCCCCGTGAAAATGAAGGTTCCAGTAGACACCGTGCCTCTCCTTTTGGATAGAGGACCCGAAGAAATCGCTATTTCCATGGAATCTCATTTTGGGAGGAGAAAAGGGCTAACTCTAGAGCTAAAAAGAGAAGGATTACTTGTCAGACCACCTTGCAGAAGAGATCAGGACCTAAACACCGCTGGGAAGGTGAAAGGCGGGAGCACAGGTTGGCCACACTTGTGAGCTGTGTGTTACTCAGGCCCTCAGTTTCATTCCAGGACCCTGCAGATGGACTTGAGGGGAGGGGTGCCCTTAACGTCTTCGTCCTTATGTCCAGTGTGGCCACAAAGAATAAAGCTGCTTTTCCTGCCTCTCGCCCGTAATTTGGCTCTTTTAATTGGTTTATTAAGAATGGGTGATGGATCTTGGCTTGATAGAGCAGCCAGAGCACAGGCTCTGCCCTGAACAGCCCTGGCAATGAGAGTATCAGCGTGATCACCACAGGGATTACAGAGTCGTCCAGAAACGTGACAGTGAGGACGGAGGAAGGAGAGTGAATAGCCAAGCGGGGATGACTGCAACGAGGCGATATTGGATGACATGAGAATGAGTGATAGGCTACGTCAGGTCTGAGAGAATGATTTGGGCAGTGATCAAGAGCAAGGAGCTGAAGTCTCTACAGCATTCAAGCCCTTTGGAACAAGGAGAGTAGAGAGAAACCACTCACTTCTGGACTATTGAGCAGTGGTCCTCATGCTAGCAGTCAAAAGCTTCTGGAAGCGATAGTCAGGCATCTGCATGCATATGCCTGTGTGTGTGTTTGTGTGTGTGTGCCTCTGTGTATGTGTGTCTGTGTGTGTGTCTGTGTGTATGCTCCTGTGTATGTGTGTGCCCGTGTTTGTGCTTGTGTGTGTGTGTGCACTGTGTGTATGCCCGTGTGCCCCTGTGTGTGTGTGTGTGTGTGTGTGTGTGTGTGTGTGTGTGTGTGTACCTGTGCATGGGTGTGGTACGCCTGTGTGTGCACTTGTGTGTGTGTGAGTCTGTGTGTGTGTGCCTGTATGTGTGTGCCCCTGTGTGTGTGTGTGCGCACCCATGTGTGTGTACACTGTGTGTGTGCCCGTGTGCCCCTGTGTGTATGTGTGTACCTGTGCATGTGTGTAGTGTGCCTGTGTGTGTGCTTGTGTATGTGTGCACTGTGTGTGTGCCCCTGTGTCTATGTATGTACCTGTGCATGTGTGTGGTGCACCTGTGTGTGTACACCTGTTTGTGTGTGCACCTGTTTGTGTGTGCACCTGTTTGTGTGTGCACCTGTGTGTGTGCACCTCTGTGTGTGTGCACCTGTGTGTGTGCACCTCTGTGTGTGTGCACCTGTGTGTGTGCACCTGTGTGTGTGCACCTCTGTGTGTGTGCACTGCGTGTGTGAGCCTGTGTGCCCCTGTGTGTGTGCAGGTGTGTGTGTGTGCTTTTAAAGATTGGTGTTGCTAAGTTTGAGTCACTCTCTTAGGCTAATGAAATGACAGGGACGTGCTCAGAAGAGTTGATAAATAAATGAGAACCTGCTTGCAGTTGACCGAATTTCCGAGAACACTATTGAAAAGTTTATGACGCTAGGAAAGGCGCAAGAGCAGAAGTCATGACTGCAGGGACGGCCATGTGCCGACTTGAGGTTGGGGTGGGAGTGAGTGTTCTCTTTTATTAGCAGTGCCCCAGTTACTCAGAGCCTATCCTTTTTGGCAGCTGCAGTATCAGAAGGACGGGAGTATTTCTTTCACTCGTGGCTTTGGTGAGCTCTTTGGAGATACAGCCAGAAGAGCATTGCCAGATACCCAGTGAAGAGAAGCCTTCAAATGGTTTTCTGTGGTCTAGCCGTTTTGGAACATTCAGAATTGATCCCCGTGAACGTGTGACATCATGCCACTAGGACATGTGTCCATCTTGTTTTGGCTCCTTTTGCCAGGTTAGCTCTTAGAATTAAGCATGTGGAAAGAGGGTCGGCAGAAAGAGGGTATTCAGACTAGAGACTTGTTAGTCTTTAAGGTCAGGGAGAAATGTGAAAGGCGTATGGGGACATTCTTGTACTGTTACTAACCTGGCTGGCCACTGTTAAGCACGAGGTGATGAGTTCAGTGTTGAGGAATCTGGCAGTGCTGGCTGACCTCACCCACCTGCCTCTTCTGTTTAGTCATCGTTACCGAACTTTGATCTGACCATTCATTTATGGATGACAAAGTGTTATGGTGACAGCTCAGATAAGGCTCCTGACCACAAATCTCAGCAGAGGTCAGTGCATGTCCATTGTCTGAGGCACTAATGTCTGGCAGCTCAGCGAGTGCAGATTCACAGTAGGGGACCTTGAACTAAACCAAGGGGTTGTTGGACGATTCTGTCAGTTCTATCATACCCTAGAAAGTTCTTTTCCTGCATGTTTTTAGCTTTTAATATAAATTTTGGCAAGTGGTTCTCGGTTGCTTATTTTTGAAAAGGGAGGATACATTGGCAATATTAGAGCAGCTAGTGTGACCAATATTTCCAGCATCAGAACCAATGCCACACTGCCCAATGCAGCTTAAGTTTAATTTAACATGGAAAATACCCTAAAGGACTACAAGACATGAAATCATGGCACTTAACATGCCTAACCCGACTGCTCTTATTTTGGGTGTTGGGTGACTTGAACCACAACAAAACAAAACAACAACAACAACAAAAAACAAGTTTCCCAACATCTTCCCTCAGGAAGACCATCAAATTACTAGCTAGTTCTTGGTTGACTATGGGACATGTACTCGGGGAGAAATCATGCTATAAACAATACTTTACATATGCACTCACCTGTAAATTAAAGCAAAAATGATTAATTAAATTAAATGTTTAAGCCCTTTAACTATGTTCTTATTGCTAATAGGCACATAATATATTTGAATACATTGTGACATTTTAGTGAAATGTCAGCAGACTTTTTTTGATGGTGTTAACTTTATAGTCATAGATTGCCATTGGCCTGTATACAGTGTTTTTCTGGTGTATGCAATAGCATTTTAATGCATAAAATATTGATTTCACAAAAAATTGATCATTTTACATTTTAAATTCCTTTTTTTGTTGTTGTTGTTTTGTTTTTTGACATAGGGTTTCTCTGTGTAGTCTTGGATGTCCTGGACTTGCTTTGCAGACCAAATTGGCCTCAAACTCACAGAGATCTGCCTCCCAAATGCTGGGACTAAATGTCTGTGCCACCATGGCTGGCCAGTCCCCCAACTTTTATCCAGAAAGGAAATTATAAATTACAGAAACATTGGAAAAGATTTAATTACTATACTCAAATTACTATGAAGATCTGTATTTCAAACATATTACTATGTGGAACTCAAGACCAACCTAACCACGTATCTTATTCTTCTCTTGGGGAAAAAATTGTAGTAGAGTTTGATCTAAATTTTGATTGATAGATTCAGGTGAAAAAATAAATTGAGAAAATCAAAGGAATCTATTTGGGAAAGAGGTGTGTAAAAATATAGGGGTAAAAAAGAAATGAGTTTGGCAAAATGACCATTAATGTTGATGGAATTTCAATGTTGATTGCCCTCCCTACATCTAATTTGAATAAAAAAATAAAGTAAAATGAGGTGCTGAAGAGATGTTCCTGTAATTAAGAGAGCTTTTTGCTCTTACAGAGGACCAGACTTTGTCTGTTGGGCGCACACACACACACACACACACACACACACACACACACACACACACACACATTATAAAATAAATCTTTAAAGTAAATGGTAGATCTTGGGCAATAGTTTAGTGGTAGTGTACTTGGCTAACATGCTTGAAGCCCTGAGTCCAATCCCAGTAAGGTAGATAGCTAGGTAAGTAGGTAAATGGATAGATAGATAGACAGATAGACAGACAGACAGACAGACAGACAGATAGATAGATACTTGAGAGGTTCTAAAGGATACATACATATAGAGAACTCATAACGTTTGATATTAAGAGTGGCTACTGTGACCTTAGATTGCCTAGGTTTGTATCCTGAAGCCATCACTTATCAGTTGCATGACGTTGGGCAAATTATCAACCTTTTCCGTACCAGCCTCATACCCATCATTTACATAGTGATGACCAGAGTGGTACTTAGCTGATGTGATTGTTCTGTGGCTTAAGTAGAGGCCACATTTGCAAAACACTGTGCACACTTCCTGACATATAGTATCAGGAAGTGGTGCAGAGAAAAATATGTATGCTACTGCCTTCATTATGTATCTACAGAAACAAACAGTTTCTGGAATCATCCACCTCAAGCTGTTAATAGAATTTTCCCTTGAGTGGATTTGGAGGATGCATTTTATACATCTTCCACTTTTTCTTTAAGCACATCTATAATGTTGATTTTGGTTACCATATTACATCATGATTTTAAATCCTTAAAAACGTTAGTCATACACCTAAACGTCTAAAGCACAATTAAAACTAATTAATGCTAACTTCTTTTGGTGGGGGAACAATATTTTCATGTAGTTCCAAAAGCCACTGTCTGAGTCAACCCTTTGAGCTGCACAGAACCTTGCTATCATTACTTCTGTCAGAGTTGAGAAAGCTGAGACTCCTATCTCCTATCCATAAAGAGAGTGCTAGAACTGCACCCACACACCCTGCTTCCATCAGAGCCCTGTCCACCTACTCTCTGCCACCTACAGTGGCCTCTGCTTCCCACAGAGCCCCCTTTGTAGAAACAGCCCGCTTACACAGTCTTCAAAGCCCAGCAGCAGAGCAAAGGGGAGCCATCTTCTGGTGACCTGGCTCATTCGTAATTTAGACCTACGCAAACGCATGCACGAGAACTCTCTCGTAACAGCATGCCCTCATTGTGCTAGCATTTTCTTACCTTGCGTAAGGTTTAAAGGCATGAATGCTTTATGCTTTTGTGGCAGAAGAACCAACCTTTCCACCTTATGGATGATTAAATTCATCAGCCTTGGTCTGCGTCTCATTCTTCTGGCTGTGGACTCATGATCCCCTCCCCCAACCCACCCCGGAATCTATTCAGCAGTGGAGATGCATTCCTTAGCCCTGGAGACGGGGGCCCTAAAAGCTGGGCGTTGTGTTCTTGATCTGTAATGACCTTTGGACTTTGTTGCGCAGTGAGCAGAGGGTCTTCCTTGCGAAATCATAGAATAGCGACCCAGTTCACTCTCTGTTACTTGATATCTCCGAACAAAAATACCATTATCAGTTGTCTGAGAAGGAAAAAGGCATGGTACCCTGTCTCCATAAAAAGTTGAAGGATAAGGGGCACCGCAGAGTTAATTCTTCGGGGGCTGTGCCTTGAGAATTTTCTGGCCCAGAATCAAGTTCCAGATGATTAATTTTGTCAGGAAAAAGCCCTGATGATCTGTTCCCTTCAGAGAAAAGTGACATCACCCATAGAATCCTCTGGCAATAAAGAAGAACAAAGCTTTGAGCTCAGGAACTAACAGGCGAATGTCCACCAGTGCGTATTTGATCTACTTCAAAGCGCACTGTGAGAAGTCGTGGCTTGGCTAGGGGGCCCTCTGGGCAGCGGGAAGAGGAGAGACTTAGGGCTGAGCTCCCAGACCCACACGCTGTGAGCAGATCCGAGTGTGCTGTTCTTAGGGAAGATACTAAAAAGATGACAAAGCTCAACAGTTTTGGCGAGATGCGAGTGATGTGGTGTGAGGAAATCGCAGCAGATGCGGCCGCTTCAGCTGCAGATGAGGTCAGTCCAGGAAGCCTCTCCCTCAGACTTCCCTTTGATTTGTGCTCACAGCACACTCACTCCCACACCGACTGTCGCCGACGCACACTGCATTGTGGACCGACAAGAGCACACAGTTCAGAGAAATCTTTCAAAGCTTTAGTCTTTCTTGCGTACAGCAGAGTTAAAAGAAACACATAACGTCCCTATTATGACTTTTGTCCATGCTCGGGGTGCAGTGAACTATGGATCATTGTTAAATTCAACTCTGTCCTTCCCTGCAAAGTATGGTCGTTTCAAATGTTAGGTGCCTAGAGCTAGGTTTTTCTTGGCTGAAATATTTTTTTTTTTTTACATCACCAGTTTAAAGCATACTAATAGAAAATCAGCTTCAAAATTTCAGGTGCTACATATCCGACTATCAGAGACATGCATATTCCCTTAATCTGAAACTGTTCCAAAACTTTCTTTAAAATGTTACATATATCCGGGCACAGTGGTACACTCCTGTGTTCTGTATTCCCAGCTCTCAGGGAGGCAGAGGCAGGCAAATCTCTGTGAGTTCGAGGCCAGCCTGGTCTACAAAGCAGTTCAGGACAGCCAAGGCTACACAGAGAAACCCTGTCTTGAAAAAACAAAACAAAAATTTTAAATATAATTGCCCAAGTAAAGCCAGTCATATTTATATTACTTAGAAGGTGCATTCTCAATGAGAATGCTGTTGCTCCCCAGAGAGTGAAAATTGGACCTTGGGAAAGAGGTATGAAGACATTTCGGATATGGTTTATGGCCCTTAAAAGCACCCTAGCACATAAAACAGAACAGCAACAAAAGACTGCTAGGTACATTCTTGACCTTTCCCCTTTTCTTTTATTTTGTTTTTGTTGGAGATGTTGTTTTACATGCCCCAGATGGAGGCAGACTTCTTCCTTCAGTGGTGTGACCATGGCGGGATGGGGGCGGGACCGGACACCCACTCTTAGTTAAACTGGGGGTCACACGGCCATAAAAACAGGAAGGCACTTGTTAGGAGGAAGAGGGGTTTCAATGGGAGAAGGGAGTGGATGGGGGAGGGTAATAAAAAATAAAGGGAAATAAAATTCCTTATATTCATATAGCTTGCTTGTCTGTGAAAAACAGCTCCTCATAAACTGGGTACAAGTCCATAGTTACATAAGGAATTACCTTCATTTAAAGGGGACATTCTAAATCAAATAGCAATTTACAAGTACATTGTTCATTTTTTTTAAGATTGAAAATTAATTTTTGTACATATTAATTTGTTATATTTTTCTTTTCCTATGCCAAAGCACTTGGCTTTGGTGGTATCTTTCATCTGAAGCTGGCCTGCTGTTGCTGTGAGTGCCAGTACAAAATGTGCTCCTGACCAGCCCTTTTACTGATGTCACTTCAAACAATGCTAAGGTTAGAAAAGTAATACTGCTTTTGCTGTGATGTGTTCTTTTGACAGGGAATGAGCCGCAGGTTCTGACAGTGTAGTCTAAGTTTGAATGACATTTTTAATACTCAAAGCCAGGCGCAGTGGCGCAGGCTTGTAATCCCAGCACTCAGGAGACAGAGGCAGGTGGTTATCTGTGAGTTCGAGACCAGCCTGCCTTACAAAGCAAGTCCAGGATAGCAAAGGCTACACAGAGAAACTCTGTCTCAGAAAATAACAACAACAACAAATGAACAAAACAAAACAAAACTCATTCAAGGGAGAGCTGGCTTGGGACTTAAGAGCACTTGTTCCTCTTGCAAAATACCAGGTTTAGGTTCCAGCACCCAGATGGCATATGTGCCTTTAACTCCAATCCCAGGGGAACCAATTTCCTCTTTGAACCTCCTTGAGCACCAGGTACAAACAATACATACATACATACATACATATATATATATATATGCAGGGAAAACATTCATACACATAAAGTGTATTAAAAATTGGTTCAAGAGGTTCAGAAAAGGTGGTAACAGTGGCCTGAGCTGCCATTAATCTGCTAGGCTCATGGCATAAGAACTCAAGGTATGGTTTTGAGTGCTTTGACAGTTACAGGATATTTAGAAGAAGAAGAAGAAGAAGAAGAAGAAGAAGAAGAAGAAGAAGAAAAAGACCATAACTTTGACCTATTGACTTAGTCTGTGGAAAGGTTTTCTGTGGTGTTGCCCAATTGATCCAGCTGTTCTGTATGAGCCAATTCACTGTGGTGAAGAAATGAAAGGAGGAAATTGCTTTCACTGGACACCCATTATATGCCAGGGGCTATGCTAGTGACCTCACATGCATTTCATCTCAGAGTCAACCAACCTGAGTCACACAGCTACAGTGAGTGATCCCAAAGGGTGGGGGGAGTGTCATTCATTTACCAGGTACCCTGAACACTTTATTCAAGAGCGATCTGTGAAGCCACTGTTGTGGCAGCCATTTTACAGATGAAGAGACTGAGTTCACAGGCCGACTTATTCACTCAGGGTCACACGCTGTTGTGGTGTTTCTAGCATAGATTCCCAGGGGGCACAATACCACATGGCATCTGCCGAAGGGCTAAGTCTCCATAATCTTCCCTTCCGGCCCCTCCCCTCCTCTTTTTCCCTTCCAGCAAGTGTCCAGTAACATTCTCTGCAGTTTCAGCGTGGCTGAGGGTTTTTGATTGTTTTGTTTTAATTTTTAATTTTTAATTTTTAAACTAAAGTAAGCTGAGGGTGGTAGCTCATGCCTGTAATCCCAGCACTCAGGGAGGCAGAGGCAGGCAGATCTCTGAGTTCGAGGCCAGCCTGGTCTACAGAGCGAGTCCAGGATGGTCAAGGCTACACAGAGAAACCCTGCCTCGAAGAACAAACAAGCAAACAAATAAAATTATGGTTTTTCCAGCTGGTCTCTTGTATGGTATAAATATAGAATCTTCTTAGGTAGGAATTGAAATGAATAGAAAGCACAGTCACCCCAAGGGAACTCGGGCTATGTGATTCAAATAAATCTCATGCATAAATTATATCTAGACAATCTAGTTTTGCCTTGTTTTTTTTCTAAATTTTAATACTTTCTCTTTTGAAAATTCAGTGTCCTTATTTCTCAGCCCTAATCCACAAAAGCATAAAAGATGGGAGGCTTTTATAGCTACTGTTCCCTTATCCTGCCTCTGCTCCCCCTCCCACTTAATAGGAATGACAAATTCTTTTT
The DNA here is from genome assembly GCF_964271855.1 of Acomys minous. NCBI lineage: Eukaryota > Metazoa > Chordata > Mammalia > Rodentia > Muridae > Acomys > Acomys minous. The sequence goes on from NC_140495.1 coordinate 40,775,748, forward strand.
GACCTCTCCAAGGAATCTTAGAGGGCTCCAGAGAAAAGCGCGCGTGTGCGCGCGCGCACGCACGCACGCACACACGCACACGTACACTCCTCTAGGTTACTATTAGCCTTTGCCGTTTTTTTTCTATCCTTGACCCACAGTGATCCTGTGGCTGCCTGGCCTGGTGCTTGCTGAACTATAGCCTGCTGATGTTGCGCCTCTGTAGGTTTCAGCAGGTTTCTACTTGGAGGGTGCGCCCCTGAAGCCTACTCTGAGCTCCACTTGGGATAGCAAGCCTCTCTTCTCCACCCCAACCCCCATCTCTTGGTGAACCTGCAGTGCCTTGAATTCTAAATTACCAATTCTTCTAGTTTTTATTTAGGCCTTTTGTTACCCATCCCTGACTGCGGATCTCAGGGAGGAATAGGAGGGGGGTGGGCTGGACAGGGGTTTGAGTGGCAGGCTCTGGGCTGCCCTCTGACTCACCCTTCCCCTCTGACCTGCTCCGTTGCTCTACAACCAACATGGCGCCTTTCCTCCCTTGAAATGCGTCCTTTCCCATGAAAAGCTTTGGTCACGGAAACAAGCTCTGTGGCAAGACCAGCCTGTCAGTCAGTTCCCCAGAGCAAACTGCGGCAGTGCATTTCACCAGGGCTAACCTGATGGCTGCTGGGCCAACTGGATGGGAGGCAAGTGTGGGGAAATGTGAAAGATGGGACCTGCACCTGGTGAACAGAATGGTGGCAGAGACGCGTCGTCTGCTGTGTCGAGTCCAGCTTGCTTACGTTGGCAGCACAGCGCTTACTGAGCTAGAGAAACAACTATAGAATATCTGTGTGTGCTTTTCATGTTTCAGAGAATTCAGCTTCTCACCGAAGTCACAGGGAGATAGCTACTGGTTACGCAAAGAGGTGGGAAGCTTAAGGGCAGGCCCCCAAAGTCTTTTGGAATTTAAGGAATTACCACAGCACTGCAAGAGGGAACCTGTGACCTTATCTAATTTCTAATCCAGGACCTAGCAGCTGCCGTACTATTAATATCCCAGTGTGTGCAAAAAAGAAAAGAAAACCACCCAATTATTTTTAAAAAACGTATTTAAATCCATGGGTGATGTCGATATTTGTATGTCTACCTGTAATGAAAATTGACAGTGCTCCTTAAAATGTATTGCACAGAGTTTTAGTTTTTCTTAAAAACTGGTAGTCTCTAGGTAGTGAATTGGAAATGATTTTCATTTTCCTTATGTGAATTTTAAAAATTTTCTGAAATAGATGATTCAAAAGAAATTCACTGTTATAATCTATTTCTTTCCTTCCTTTTCTTTCTTTCTTTCTTTCTTTCTTTCTTTCTTTCTTTCTTTCTTTCTTTCTTCCTGAGACAAGGGCTCTCTATGTAGCGCTGGCTGGCCTGGAACTCTTATAGACCAGGCTAACCTCAAACTCACAAAGGTCTGCCCATCTCTGACTCCTGAATACTTGTATTAAAGGTGTGTGCCACCACACCCCAGATGTTGTGACTATTTCCAGCTGTATAATTCAGTAGCATTAAATATATTGACCTGTTGAACAACTATTACCACCAAGGAGCTCAAGAAATATATATTTCAAATATATGTGTATATATATGTGTGTGTGTGTGTGTGTGTGTGTGTGTGTGTATGTGTGTGTGTGTATGTGTGTATTTATACTGGAAACTCTACACCTGTTACATAGTAATTGCTTTCCTCTTAGCTCCCGTATCCCTGGCAACCACTGTCTGCTTTGTCTCTATGTATTGGATGACATTATGCACCGCATATAAGTGAATCACAGAACATTTGCAGGTCCACAACTGACTTATATAACCCTTAGCACAACAGCTTTAGGTTGGGCCGATGTTGTAGTAGGTGTCAGAATGTCCCTCCTGGTAAAGCTGAGCAGGATTCCATTGGATGGCTCTACTGCATTTAGTTTATCTATCATCTGGGGATGGACACTCGGCCCTCCCAGTTTGACACTAAGCAATGCTGCTATGAAGAATGTGTACAAATGTCTATTAAATAATCAAGTTTACCCCTTCTCAAGTCTCTAAGGGAGTTGAAGACCAGGTAGCTTAATTTTACAATGAAGCTTAATTGTTTAGGGGTTAAGATGTTTTTAGGTCTAGATAAGTGTTCTAAGTTGATAATAACAATATGTGATGGAGATTGATTTACATTCAGAAATTTAGATGCACCAAGACAGGAAAGATGTCTTCTTCAAGGCTGTCAAATACGAATAACCAAAACACTAAGAATGTAACATTTATATAATTCATGATTGTGTCACGGTTCTTCGTGCCATAGGTAATCTATTGTACATATATGTAATAATATAAATGTATACGTACAAAAATAAAATAATTTTTAAAAATGTCTATTAAAATCCCTGTTCCCAGTTCCTTTGAGTGCACACCCAGCTGTGGAATTGCTAGATCATATAGCAAAGTGTTTACAAACTTTTGAGGGATTCCTGACATCTTCTTCACTTGGCTGCATCGTATTACTCACCCACGGGTACCTTAAAAGTTCTCATGTTTGGCAACCTTGCTGCCACTTAACATTTTCTGTTTGGTTTTGGTAGCCCCCATTCTAATGGTGCAAATATCTATCATTTAATTGTGGCTTTGATTAGTATTTCTCTAATGGTTAGTAATATTGGCCATTTTTTCATGTGCCTTTTCTCTGATTGTATTTTTCCCCCTCTGAAGAAATGTCTGTATAAACCCTTTGCTTAGGAAAAGTTTTTGGACTTATAGAAGATTTTAATATTCTAAATATTAATTCGGTCCATCACATGCACTTTCTTTCCTCCAATGAGTTGCTATTCTTTGATGCTTCGAAGATTCTAAGTTTGACATAGTCCAGCTAATCTACATTTTTCCTTTCATGGCTTATGCTGTTGGTGTATTCAAGAAACAGCTGCCAAATGCATTATCATAAAGTACTTTTCTTGTGTTTTTTTTTTTTTTTGTTGATTTTATATTTTGATTGATTTTGAGCTAATTTTACTAACTGCTCAAAGGTAAGGGTCAAACCTTACTAAACAAGTGGATACCCAGGTTTCCCAATGCTAGTGAAAACTCTCTCCTTCCCCCACTGAATGATCTCGGCATCTTTGTGAGAACTCTTTTGACTGGCTTTATTTACAGGCTTTTCCACTCTGTTAACCTACATCTCTGGCTTTATAGCAGTGCCACACCATTTTGATGAGTGTAGTATTGTAATTCGTTTTGAAAACAAGAAGTGTGTGACCTCTCACTTCGTTCTTTTGCAAAACTGTATTGGTTATTAGACAGCTCTTGAGATTTTATATGAATATTAACATGACTTCTGTTTCTACAAAAAAGTCATTTCAATTTTAAATATTTTATTTTAAGATATCAAACTGCTAACTTGAATATGAAGGTAAATCTTAACATGATAAATTGCATCTCTTCCCAATATTCTGATGAGAGATTCCTCTTGGCTTGGGGTGTGAATGCTTCTCTTCCATGAGTAAGCTCTGGAGAGAACTTTAGGCTACTCTAGACCATATAGCTGTGGAGGAGAATTATTTCAGAGAATCCAAAGGCAACATTTTAAGTTCCAAATGGCCTTTTAAAGCAACCGTGTCCAAATGCTGTCTTGGTATGTCGTATTGGTAATCACATTAGCTTCGCTTTTTAAAATCCAGGGAAAACTGGGTTTAATTTCTATAATAAAAGATAATAACATTATAAATTACATCTTTTTTGGCTTTTAATCCACTTATAACTTTAGTATTTACCTAAGTTGGATAAACATGTAATTTAATTTGTATGAGATTTAAAGATAACAATTTCCTGTTGCAACATTCTGGTGGAATGTACTGCTTTTCCTTATTCCGTTTACATATTTTCATTTGGAATAAACTTTAAGGAACAGAGTGACTTCTGAATTAGAGACAAAACTGTCAGATGAAAGGCTAAGGAAGTTGACAAAATGTAACTGTTTGGATCTTTTGAACAAGGAGAAGTAGTCAGGGTTGTCCTGAGACCTTCTCACTTCACATAACTTAAATTTACTCTTCTTGATTTCATCAAATATTTACTGAGTGCCTATCATGTGGCAGGCACTCTGTGAGGGAGAGTAGACACAGCCTCTGTCCTCACAGTGGCTCACCGCCCCAGAAGGAAATAGACAAGTAAACTAATAAATTACCTTATGTAAATAGATACAGAACACTCAAGTTCCCAGAACGGGGGAGCACTCACAGATTGGCCATGCCCCAACCTTCCCGCTACAGTGGCGGGGCTGTATTTAAGCAGGTAACTAAATCATACAAAGGAGTGGTAGTGTTTGGGAACAGCATCATTCTGGGTCTTCCATTAGTAAAGATAGATCTATTTTTCTCTCAAATATATCCTTTGTTGAAAGTCAGCAGCTCTTGGCAGGAATAAAGCCCACTAGAACATCATCTGGGGTAGGCTATGTGTCCTCTCAGCGGGGGGGGGGGGGGACCATCACCTAAGAGTCTGCAGCGAGATGCCTACCTTAGGTCAGTGTTTTTTGAAGTCTGTGTTTGTTTCATCATAAACGCTCAAGTAAATATGAAAATGTTGTTACTCTTCTGTCAGTGGCTTCTAAGTTATAGCGAGGCAGGAATAACGAACAAGTCTCCTCCTGTTCTGCAGCTCACATGCAGGAATGAGGAACCTGAGAGGACTTGGGATGTTTCTACCACAAGGAAATGCTAAATGGTTCCTCATACGTGTGTACACTTTCTCTGTGTCAAATAAAATAAAATTATGCTAACATTGTGAAAAAGTTATAAACTATCATCTGAAGTCTTCCTGTGAACTTGCTGACACAGGAGACTGCACTGTTTATGTGAGGGGCAGAGGTGACATGTCCCCCTGTCATCCCCCTTGTGTTCCCAAGGTGACATGTGTAAAAGTAACTTTTATTCACCTGTTGTAATTGTTGTCTGGGAGGCCTATTGCCTCCGTCTGCTACACTAAATCGAGTCCCAGAAGCTTCCAGCCTCCATAAAATCTAATCTAGACCTAGAATGTTTTCATTCTCCGAGACTTATTGCTGACTAAGCTCACCCTTTCTAGTTCTTTCTGAACTCTGGCTGGCTGGTTCAACTCAGTTGTTCTGGCTCAAACTCATCTCCAAGCTGACTGATTCAAACCACATACTAAGTTTGGCACTATGTTCTAACTTTCTGGCTCATTCTCATTCTCTGGCTTGTTCTGTCTTCACCTGAGTCCAGCCTGTTCTTTCTCTGCAACCTGTCTCTGTACAATTGTCCTGGTAAAACTGTTCCCTGCCCCAAATCCTCTTTTTCCCGTCTCTTCATAATCCATCAAGTTTAAACAGTCAAAATTAATGGCAGGCATAATAATCAATATCAGCAGTTTGCCTTTAAAGGAAGCTATTTTGAGGTTCAGCTTCTGCGCACTGTCAGGTCAGGTAGACTGCTCTGCTACATATGGGATATTGTGGAATAACCAGTCTCCTCACTGGCGTCTTCTGTAGCGTGGAGACTTGTACCCAGTTGCCTGGATCTGGCCTGGTTTTTCACAGTCCAACTTTCTAGGGTTCTGTTCCCTTAGTAACTAAGGCTTACTTCCAAGCAGACTGGCATAGTTGGTGAGCCTTATTTGTCTAGAACTGGTAAAGACATTTCAGTTTCCAAGGTCTGAAGGGACCATGATCCTTTGGTGAAGAAAAGTCAGTGGGACTGATGACTCCAGCAGATCATGGAAATCTTGTAGGCCAGCAAGTCCCGCTTCAGCTAACATCACAGTGTGTGCAAGAGGGCACAGTGTGTGTATGAGAGAGGGCACAGTGTGTGAGAGAGGGCACAGTGTGTGTGAGAGAGGGCACAGTGTGTGAGAGAGGGCACAGTGTGTGTGAGAGAGGGCACAGTGTGTGTGAGAGAGGGCACAGTGTATGAGAGAGGGCACAGTGTGTGAGAGAGGGCACAGTGTATGAGAGAGGGCACAGTGTATGAGAGAGGGCACAGTGTGTGAGAGAGGGCACAGTGTGTGTGTGAGAGGGCACAGTGTGAGAGAGGGCACAGTGTGTGTGTAAGAGAGGGCACAGTGTGTGTGTAAGAGAGGGCACAGTGTGTGTGTGTAAGAGAGGGCACAGTGTGAGGAGGACACAGTGTGTGTGAAATGGCACAGTGTGTGAGAGGGCACAGTGTGTGTGTAGAGAGACAACACAATCATTCTACTGGGGGAGAAGCGTTTTATTGTGAATAAGAGAGAAAAGATCCAGAGGCATCTGGAAGAGTCCAGAGCAGAAAGAAAAGAAAGCAAACTAGACATGGCCAGGGCTATAAGGAAGCAAGGGAGTGGGAGAGAATAGCGGGGTAGCAAAAAATACAGAGCATCCCGAGAACCCAAGGCAGATCAGCCAAGACAGTGGGAGAGAGCAGGGCAGAGAGGAGCGAGAGAGCACTGCAGAACAAGCGTGAACAGATCATTTGAATTATGAAGGGTAGCTGGGGGCGGGGCAGGAGGGGAGGCTCCAGACCTAACACACAGCGGTCTCTCTTTGGTGCTGAGTTGTCATGTGTCTCTCCGAGAGCAGTGGCATCCAAAAGTAGCTGTGCTGCAGACTTGCTTGCAGAGAAAGCAGTGGTACAATGGAACCTTTCTTGCCTGAGGTGAGCACGACCCACAGACCTGGGGTCAGATAATCAGTGTCATCAAATCCCCCCAGGGCCAGTGGCTTCCAGACATTTTGTCCAGTGAACTCAAAGAATGACTTTCTTAGACAATGGAAGAGTGAGGCATTTTATTAGAGGTGAGAAAAAGTAAGCAAGCAGAGCTCCCTATAGCTGGGGAGGTAGTAGTCAGGGAGGGGTGGGGTGAGGCAGGAAGGAGGGGAGAGGCTGGGTGGGGAGCAGGGGAGGGGGAAGGAGAGGAGAAGAGGGTAGTTCAGAGAACAACTTTGTGTGGTTCTCTCTTCAAACTCAGGTGCTGAGGCTTGTCCACTGAGCCATTTTCACAGTCCCCTACAGGGTCTTTCTAATTTACATATCTGGCTATGTCACTGTCCTGTGGATTAAAAAGCTTTCGCAGCTACATGACTCAGTGTGTAACTCACAGGGCCTCCTTTATGTGAGGACACCATTACTATGGTGCTGCATCATCTATTTGGCCTTTTCATGGCCGTTTCTTTTCTTTCTACGTAAGATTTTTAATAAAAAAAAAATGGAGTATGAGTGTTTTGCCTGCCTGTGTGTGTATTAACCACATACGTGCCGATGCTCTCTGAGAAGCTGACATCAGCTCACCTGGAACTGGACCGATAGACTGTTGATAGCCAACATGTGGGTGCTGGGACTTGAACCCTGAGCCCTCTCTGCAGTAATAAGCGCTCTTAACTGGTGAGCCCTCTCTCCAGCCCCATCTTTTACAGCCTCGAGCCTGAAACATTCTAACCTAACTAAATCTTTCTCCATTTTTATTCACTGTGAGATTTCCGAGCACATCTTCCTGAAAGCCTACTCTGTTAGCTCACATTCAAGTCAAGCACTCCAGATAGACATCATTTCTCCCTGTGTTTCCTCTAGCACATGGTTTCTGTACCATATCATAAATCATTTTCTATTGCCAGTATCCCTTCAGACTGACAGGATGCAATTCTTTCTGTAATACCCAAAGCAATGCATTGTACAACGTCAATGTTCCTGTGCTTTTGTAATGAATGATTGATTCAGGGCTGTTTTTGAACACGTTTCATTCTTGTGCCTCTGACTCTGGCTGGCTGGCAAAGCTCAAATGTCCTTCCTTGGCTCCATGATTCACATGCTAAGCTGTGGCCCCTGAGCAACATGGAGTGGCTCTTTGCTGCCCCCACCTGTTTTGAGTCAACTCCCTCTGCAGGCAACTGAGGCCACACCCCGTGTTCTCTTGTAGGGCCATGGGCACAAAGAGGAGGTAGGTTTGATGGCAGAGGCACGAGACTCCTGCGCTTCTTTCTGTGCCTGAACCTCATATTTGTTTATTGTTAGGAAATAAATTGAATGCTGTGCAGTATCTTTCTTCTCCAGTTGTTTCCTCCTCTCATGTAGAAGATGGCAGCTCATTTTGAGACCTCTCTTCAAATCGTTCTTCCCCTGGTCCATTTATGGGGAGCGACATAAGATCTATTAAGGAGCTCCCTAGCATCCTGGGACCTTAGCTACTTGTTTCTGGTTCAACTTCTCTGTGAAAATAATGTTCAGGTCAGAGGCAGAAGTTTTCTTACATTTGCAATTTTATTCTTTTTTCATGAGAACACATTTCTAAAAGTGGAGCTAGTTGTAAAGTGGCTTTTATCCCTAGGTACAGGATTTTTTTTTTACATTGAATCGTGTATTTGAAGTAATGAACAAATGTATTGTGAACATACTCATCACAACTAATCTACTGATTCAAAAGATATTACACAGTCTGGGCATGTGGTAGTACACAACTTTAATTTGCAGCATTCTGGAGGCGAAGACAGATGGATTCTGTGAGTTTGAGACCAGCCTGGTCTACATAGTAAGTTTCAGGATGACCAGAACTAATAGAGAGTCCCTGTTGAGAGAGAGAGAGAGAAAGAGAGAGAGAGAGAGAGATCAGAAGAGCAGGTAAGATGGCTCACTGAAGCCAAGCCTTATGACCTGTCTCTGATCCTTGGAAGAGTCATGGTAGAAAGTGGGAACCAACTCTTGCAAATTGCCCTCTAACCTCCATATGTATGCTGTGGCAGTTTACATGCACACATAAACAACAAACAAATAATACATAAGTACAATGAGTGTGATAAAAAAAATTTAGTTTAAGTAGAAATATCATAGAAACAGCATTGGCAATATTTCTGGGGTTACAAGTACAAAGATCCCCCTAGTAATTTCATGATGGAAAGGACAGTTTTAGGTGTATGATACACTGTACCTCTTTTATTTGTTAATTAGTATTTAGGATAATTAAACTAACATGAAATGTATAACACATGGCATCATTATGACTAAAATCAAGAATAAGTATCTTTTTAGTAAAAGAAATATTTCCTTTTTTCATATGAAAAAAATGAACAGCCAAAAGATTCTTGAACAACAATAAAAACAAACAATGCTAGAAGTATCACCATACCCAGCTTTAATGTATACTCAAGAGCCATAGTAACAAAAACAGCATAGTACTGGCATAAATGCAGACACATGATCAGTTGAACAGAAGACACATAAATAAACCCACATAGCTATAACAACCTGGTACTTGACAAAAATGCCAAATACACACATTGGAGAAAAGGCAGCTTCTCAACAAATGATACTGGGAAAACTGGATCTCCACACGTAGGAGAATGGAAATGCTTTGCCTTGCTCATGCTGCACAAAAATCAACTCAACTTAGAACAAAGACCTTAATATATGACTCCCAACCCTGAAGCTGAAACACTTCAAGACAGAGGTGTAGGAATAGGAAAAGACTATCTGAAAAGGATTCTGGTAGCTCGGGAATAATATCAAGAATTGACAAATGGGACTGCATGAAATCCAATAAACGAAGTAGGAGAATAGGGAACCTACAGAAGATAAAAATCTTTGCTAGCCACACATCTGAGAGAGGCTTAGTATCTAGAATGTATTTTTAAAAAGTAATCAAAAACCAGAAAACAACAAAAAAAAACCCCTAAACATCAAAGTAACAAACTAATCAGTAAATAGGCTAATGCAACAGACAGACAGCTCTCAAAAGATGAATGGGCAATTAATATGTGAAAAAAAAGTTCAACATCATCCATCAGGAAAATGGAAATTAAAACAATATTTTAAAATATATTTTATTTATTTATTCATATTACATCTCAATTGTTATTCCATCCCTTGTATCCTCCCATTTCTCCCTCCCTCCCATTTTCCCCTTACTCCCCTCCCCTATGACTGTGACTAAGGGGGACCTCCTCCCCCTGTATATGCTCATAGGGTATCAAGTCTGTTCTTGGTAGCCTGCTATCCTTCCTCTGAGTGCCACTAGGTCTCCCCACCCAGGGGACATGGTTAAATATGGGGCACCAGAGTTCATGTGAAAGTCAGATAAAACAATATTGAGATTCCATTTTGCCCCAGTCAGAATGGGTATCATAAAGAAAACAAGATGGCAAAGACTCAAGCAGGGAGGGCTGATATACTGTTGGTGAAACTATAAAGTAGTCCAACCACTACGGAAATCATCATAGAAATAACCTAAAAATTTATATAACCTATGATCCTACTATACCACTCTTCAGCATATACTCAAAGCACAGAGAGACTTGTACTTTTTCACATTAAGGATTTATTTCCTTATTTACATTTATGTGTGTTTTTCTGTACAAGTGGATGTGCACCATGTGCATGCAGGGGCTTGCAGAGGCCAAAAGGTGTCAGATCCTCTGGAACTGCAGTTACAGGCACTTCTGAGCTACGTGACCCCGATGCTGGGAACCAGGTCCTGTGCCAAAGCAGCACATGCTCTTAGTCACTGAGCCATCTCTCCAGCCCTGATACTTGCACTTTTATGTTTATGGAAGCACAATTCACAAAAGCCAAGTTATGAATCAGGCTAGGTGTCTGTCGGCAGACACAGAAAGATGAATGGTGCGTCCACAATGGAGTTCTATTCCATCATAAAGCTGAACAAAAACATGTAGTTGACAAGGAAAATGGAACCAAATGGGGACCATCATACTAGGCTAAATAAATCAGACTTGGGTAGGTAAATGCTGCATGCTCTCTTGTCTGTGAATTCTAAATTCTGTACAGATGCATAAACCATACACGTGACAGTAGCTGTGAGACTGGAGGGCAAATAACAGGAAAGGGAGTAAAGGAGAAGGGATGGAGCCGTGAATATGGTCAAAGTACACGATATAATTGTACAGAAACACTTATGACACCCATCGCTGTGTACACATACTCCAGTAAAAGTTCTATATTAAAAAAATTCCTTTTCTCCTCAAGAAAAGGCCATCTAGCAAAAAATTATAGTAGATGTCTCCCCTGACTTAGGGCCTGCTCTGTGCCAATTTCAACACTGGTCACTCCGTGAATGCATATCTAATTCCATCTTGGCAGTATTCATATGGTGAAGTTGTTATGGTTTTATGCCATAGATGATAAAATTAACTCAGGGCAACATTCATAGATCACCCAGGACCAGAGGTGTTTTTTTGTTTTTTGGGTTTTTTTTGTTTTTTGTTTTGTTTTTTTTTTTAATTCCTAGGACCAGAAAACAATTCTGGGACTCTTAAAAAGCTGAGCTCATCCCACTGTACCACAATTCGGATTATATTCTGTGTTGTAAGTTCTTGCTTGTCTTATTGCCTTAGAATGTATTTACTCTCCTTTATGCTTAGGCCACAGGTACTAGTGTGAATAGCACAACCCATGGTGCCAAGAGTGTTTACTTCAGTTTATGTTCGATAGCCAATTGTCTGAACACTTTTATCCACAGTGAGAAACGAGTCTTCTTCAGACCATGGGTTGTGGAGGCAGCGTGTGTGGATAGCTCTGTTGTGGTTCCTGTCACATAGGAAGGAATGTGACTGAAGACAAACAAGCGAGACAGGAGCCTGTGGTCCTCCTGCACCTCCCACCACTCCCTACGTCAGTGACTGCTCTGTCCTCAGGCTCCTGGCTGCCTTTGAATAACCTAAAATGAATCCTGACTGTGCCAACAAGTGGGCGTGGCACAATCTTTAGGACCCTGGGTTTATGTCTTTGTTTTAGATCCCAGAAACACTATGCATAGATAGATAGGGTCTTGTGTAACCAGAATGAAGGCAGCTTCCTTGGGACCAAGCTTCTAGATAGAAAAGGGGGAAATTTCTAGTTTAGAAATTCTAATTTTATTCTATTTGCCTTTGCGAGTCTATTATATGAAGCATAAATAATGTGTTTTTCCTTCGGATGGTGTTGTTGTTGTTGTTGTTGTTGTTGTTGTTGTTTTTATAGTTTTTGTTGAGTTTAATGAGATGTCTCTGAACATTTAAGGTACAGAGTAATTGAGGAAGACAGGTTATCAACTCCTGGCCCAACAATCCAGTTTGGCCAGCTGTCCTCCATAAGCCAAATAAAATAGCAAGTGAATGTTGTTACTATCTTTTTCCTTTAGTCATTCATATCTGGGGTCAACTTTTGCTTTGACTAAAAGATGAAAATGTTGTTTTGAAGAAGAAACTGTGATCGTGGACAAGGAAGGCAGATTTGGAATCACGTGTGAAAGTGAAAAGGTGGTGACGATGGCTTATTGTGGTTGTTTTACCAGTATGGTCTAATAATCTTTATTATTAGGCCTATAATTATTATTATGGCAGTATTTTCTAACCTACTAGCAATCACTCAAGACAAAGACCACTGTTATACTTTAAAATAGCCTTAGTTAACCTGGGGCAAGGCAAATTGCCCTAAACTGCTTCCCATAGTAGGGCAGGTATGGGATACCTGTCCCAATCCCATGCCATCTGCTTCTAATAATTTCTACCACGCTACCTCCCATCCACAATCCAAAATTGCTTGCTAATGTTCTTCGTCTCAGCCAAATCCTCCATCCACACCAGCCATGTGCTTCTCCTCCACCTAACCCATGACACAGCCTCCTTCTTCCTCTCCCCTCATCCTGTCTCCTCCCCTCCCAAGATTCTCTCTGTCTCCCCAAGCCCTGGAACCTTAGCTACACCCATCTCATTTGCCCTGCCCAGGTGTGATGGCCTTTTATTGGTCAAACAGGTTAGGCTCTTAGGCAAGGTACAGGTGGAGCACAGAGACAGCAAGCAGTATTAGCATCAAAATACATCGGACCAACCTCCAACAGAGGCTCCCTGGAAATCTCCATTTCTTAAAAAGCTACCACTTTGCTTCTCCCTTGGTGGCACTATAGACACGTGCTACTGCGCTACTGCGTCTGCTCTTCATATGGCTTTTGGAGCTCCACACTCGGGCCCTCACTCTTGTATGGCAAGCGTAATCCCAAATGAGCCATCTCACTAGCCCCAGGCCACTGCACCTGATTTTCAGACATGGCTCCCTGTTAGCATGACATGACACTGTACTTTGTGCGTGTTTTCCCCATGTGATGACGAACAGCTTTTTCATTAGCCTGTTTCCAGCCTTAACATGCTCATTAATATTCCTAATTATTAAGGTCTTCAAAATTAATATTTTACATTTTATTATGAGTATGTATGTATGCATCAACAACACTGACGATATGGAAATTCTAGTTCACTGCTGGCCCACGAGTCTTAATCCATCTGGATGAGATTAGTTTGGAGACTGAAAAAAAAAAAAAAAGAAAAAAAGCAACAAAATGAGACTGGTCAGATTGTGAATTTAATACTCACTTTTCACCATAAAGCTGCTAAAATATACATTGTAACGACCAGACTTCTAATTTTAAACTCAGAGCTGGCACTGGTGCAAGAGAAAACTATTTTGCTGCTAGGGACGGAAATGCGTGCCATAAAGCCATGCTGGTTTACCTATCACCCTGCTAGGCAGCTCCACGCCTACAGGGGAGTGAGGATGGCTACTGTCAGCTGCATCACGGTGTAGCAGTAGAAAAGGCACCCAGAGGTGTGTGCATTGGTGTGATGCCGCCACAGACGATGCCACATAGACCTACAGCTGTGGCTTTCCTGAGCGCTTCAATAAGATGTTGAGCTAAAACCACCAAAAGCCTGACTGTGTGACCTGCCAACCCGGACTCACCTGGTAACGGCCTGGGTGCTGAAAAGATAGAATGTGATGCCAATTAGGTAGCTGAGAAGCCTAGCACGGTGCAGTGCGAGCTCTGACCACCTGCTTCTGTGCAAAGCAAATCACTTATGAGAAGTGGAATAGTAACAATGGCTGTTCATTAGCTGCACATGGAGTTGTAACTACAGCAAGCGTGGCTCTAGGATAAAGGAAGTGGGGTTTCCCTTTTAAATACATTTGAATACTCTACTGAGGGCATGAATAGAAAACTAGAGGGTTTTGATCGTTGCTGGCCTCATGTACTCTGAAACAAGTTTTCCAGGAGTTTCCAGGAGAGGAGCCCTGTGTTGCCTCCTCTCTCATATTAGCGCCACTGAAGTAAAGCAATTTTTATGTAGTTAATATTAGCACAAATTCTTTTTCTGCTCCCCTGCTTCCTAGCAACCGAAGCAGAGTTATCTGCTTGCCAATCTACAGTTGGTTTAAAAAAAAAAAAAAAAGAACAGCATCCCCGGTGAATCTGCATTAGACCTGTAGTAGTAGGAATGCGTCCAGTAAGCTCTGCGGTGTCAGCCCCCTGACCTTGCTGTGCTTTTGGCCACAGGCTAGGGAAGATGTGATCCACATGCTGAAGACAGAGAAAACCAAGCCTGAGGTTCTGGAGGCGCACTACGGGTCTGCGGAACCAGAGAAAGTGCTTCGTGTCCTGCACCGAGATGCCATCCTTGCTCAGGAGAAGTCCATAGGAGAGGATGTCTATGAGAAACCCATCTCAGAGGTAAAGGCCCGCGCCAGCAAGCCTCCCTAGAAAGAGACTCCAGAGAGAGGCCGCCCTTCGTCCTTTTACATGCTTTGATGCTTTCTTCCAAATGCAAAATTGTTGTGATGTCCCAGTGTAGAATTAAATATGGTTAAGTAATTCATGGGCTATATAAGATTATGTTCTGATTTAAATACGCTTCAGGTTTGAGATATATTTTCCCGTACGATTAGTAAAAATTGCATGGCCTTGAAGTACATTATCGTTTACACCTCTAAGAAATTGCATGTTTAGAGCTGGGCATGGTGGTACATGCTTATAATCACAGCACTCAGGGAGGCAGAAGCAGGCAGATATCTGAGTTCGAGTCCAGCCTGGTCAACAAAGCAAGTCTAGGACAGCCAAGGCTACACAGAGAAACCCTGTCTGGAAAAGCCAAAAACCAAAACCAAAACAAAACCAAACAAAACAAAAATCAAAAACAAACAAACAAAAGCATATTTAAACAGTTGGAGTGCTTACTAGCTCTCTAGCTCTCACACTAAATTTTCAGAATAAAATAAAAATAATAGCCTAGCATTAGGTTGAATACATGATTGATAGCTATGGTTTAATGCCATTGCCTTGGAAATATCTTAAAATGCCATAATTTAAAAGGTCTTATGTGAATTCCAGTGATGAAGTAAAAAAATGCCAGTAAAATATTTAGGGTAATTTTTTAGATGAAATAATTAGTAGGGCTATATTGACTCATTTTATGCATGGTTATATAAGGCACACCATTTTAATAATTCTCCCACATTATAGTGGAAGTTCAGTGTCAAATTAGGGTACTCATTTAATTGATATAGCCATGCTATTCTTCAAAATTCAGGTAAGTGATTCATAGCTTTGCCATTAGTAGGACAAATTTAAAGAGTAGAAATTAAAAGTCTGAAGAAACGAATTTTAAATTTAAGCTTTAACTTAGATCAGTGGCAAAATCTGATTTAGATGGTATTCAAAACAGAGTAGCAGCTCCATAATTTTCTAATTGATACAGATCCCTTCTCTCTGCTTTCCCTAAAATGCAAAAAAAGTTGTTTGTGGGGCAGTGTTCAGATAACAGGCTGGATCCACGTTCACGTTTGAGACCCAGCAGCGTGTATACGGTTCTGCAGAGCCCACTTCAGCTCCTTAAACCCTGTGGGGTTGGAGGGTGACCACAGCATAAGTGTCACAGTGGTGAGGTGAGGACCAAATGACCAGTGCCTGCTTAGCTTTTAGCATCGCATCTGACACGGTCTAGACACTCAGGCACTACCAGCCATTAGTGTCGGCGTGAATCTGGGCATGGTAATTATTCATACCCTCAAGTTCTTCCACATGTGGGTGAGGGCTGAGGAATAAAAGACGTATGTAAAGAAGTAAAAACACCAGTGTTACAGTGATGACGGTGACGGCAGTGATAAGTGGGATTACAAAACTCAGTTTAAGCTTCCTAATTCTTTTCTCCCAAGGTTAGGGCTTGAGGTGACTCTGCTAAGCCAAGGGAGAGGTGAGCCATCAGGGCAGACAGTTTAACCAGAATCACTACCCCTAAGCCATGGAACTCTGAAAATGGTACACAGAGAGGGGCTTCGGATGACCATCAGGAGGGGCAGCCAGCCAGAGGGTCCCACCTACCACCTACGGAGAGAAAGGCCTGGGGGGGAGGTGGCGGGGTGGGGGGGGGGCTGAGGGAGTGTGCAGCTGCGAGCTGTCCTGGGATTGGTGGTGCTAGTCTTGCTTTTCTGTTTCTTTCTCTTCTCAGTGCTCTCCATAGGGGAGAAACAAGAGACAGAGATGGGAGAGGGAGAGGGAGAGAGGGAAAGGGAGAAACAGAGAGAGAGAGAGAGAGAGAGAGAGAGAGAGACAGAGACAGAGACAGAGACAGAGACAGAGACAGAGACAGAGACAGAGAGAGACAGAGAAGAGAGACAGAGAAGAGAGACAGAAGCCCAAAGATGGAGGGAGAGACAGGCAGAGGGAATCTGCTTTTCCCCAAGTATCATATGAAATCCTGCTCTGTGAAATAAATGGAATGCTGAAAAGAGAACAAGTTTTCTGCCACCACTGTACCTTTTGGTCCCTGACTCCATCTCTTCTTATGGGTTCAATTCCCACTACCACGAAAACAAAAACAGAACTAGGACTTTTAAAGGGTGTGTGTGTGTGTGTGTGTGTGTGTGTGTGTGTGTGTGTGTGTGTGTGTGCGCGCGCGCGCGCTTGTGTATAGGTACTTGGAAAGACCAGAGATGTTTGACTCTCTTGGTCGCCCCTGGAATTGGAGTGACAAACAGTTGTAGACTGCCCAGCAGGGGTCCTGGGAGCAGACACCAGCTTCTCAGTGCTCTTAGCCTCTATGCTGTCTCTCCAGCCCCTAAAGACAGTCTTTAAATGTGTAAGTATGAAATAAATTGATAAATATGATAATTGTGTATATCCTAATAAACCCTTGAAGTTGCTTAAAAAAAACAATAGAACATGTAGATTGTAGGCTGTATTATAATGCTAATACAATACAGCCAGGTCATTTCGCTGAGCTATCACAAGATAATCAGTTGTGATCCTTCTGCCGAGGCTGGCAGAGTAAGCAACTAAAAGGAAAGAAACCAAGCCCTCATGTTTTCTTGGAGCTCTGTGTAAGAGTTTTGAGTTTTGATATTCTGGAATTATTGATGGGAGATTCCCGAGGATTTAGTCTTTGCTAATTAATCCCTGGCCAAGGGAAAGCAGCCCATCCTTGCCAGCTCACTGCTTGATCTTCAGTGTGTCCCTGCTGGGTGGCTCAGTGAGACCTAGTGTGCATGGATATTTATTTGTTTTACATTGCAGAGACTCAAACCTGTGGCCTGGCTCCTGCCACACCTGCGGCCAGCTCTGTTCCTGAGCTACAGCCCAGCCCTCACCCTTTCCCCAGCTCCTATGGCCTCCATGCCTTCTGAGGCCTATGTGGCTTAAGCCTACTGGGTACTAGTTATCCTTAGAGCTAAGTCTTCTCTCACACATCAGCTACTAATAGGGCAATTTGTCCCAGCCAATCAATAAATACCTTCTGCTTTTTTTTTTCCTGCTTAGAAAAGTGCAGCTGAGTTATTTTTCTTTGTTTTTAGTATTTCATTTGGTTTCTTCAAGTGGCTTCCTCCTTTTTCACGGCTATCTTAAAATTTTTGTGTCTTACTGCTTTTCTTTTCTCTGTGCTTTTAATTAAGCCCAAGTGCTGCTGCTGCTGCTGCTTCTCCTCCTCCTCCTCTTCTTCTTCCTCTTCTTCCTCCTCCTCCTCCCCCTCTCCTCCTCTTCCAGCTAAAACCATTTCCTAAGCTATGATTAGTTGACATAAAACATACTGAAACTGCTCCATTTCTCAAGTTTGCTCACTTCTGGGGACTAGCAAAATGGCTCAGCGGGTAAAGATGCTTGCCACCGAAGTAGAAAAGTTAAGTTCAATTCCTGAGAGCCACGTGGTAAAAGGACTGATTTGTGCAAATTGTCCTCTGACCTCCACATTAGTGCCTTGGTATGGTCACCTTCATGTGAACACACACACACACACACACACACACACTATTCCAAGCGGAACAGACATACTAAAATCAACTCTCAATCCCGGTAACAACTCTCTAAGCCTCCTGGGGAGAGCTGTTCAATGTGTTTGCCCTTCCGGTTCAGGAAGGCTGTACCGTTTTCTGTACAGATGTAAGAGCTATTCATCGCAAATGGATCACTCACTTGTGGAACCCAAAATCAAAGGGAGGTGGCTTCACCCTCTTTTTCTTCTCTTTGCTTTGGAGTAGATATTTATGGTGTCTGCATGAAAGATCTACACTAACTACAGTTTGGCAGTTAAACTTCTGTGCTTTTTGACAAATCTCGGAAAGTATTTGAAGAACAGGTCTACCTGTATCTTCATCTCCCCCAGCTAAGGAAAAGTGCTGGGATTAAAGGCGCGTGCTACAAGGCCAGGTACTATGGCTGGTATATAGAAAATACCAGAAGGTGATAGCACGCAGTTTCCCTCCCAGTGTTCTCCATCCATCTGGTCATTGGCCCCTAGACCTGTCTAACAGTTTACAGTCGCTGCCGATGAAGTCACATAGTAAGCTCTTTCCCGGCTTTGCGCTCTCTCAGCTGGACAGACTGGAGGAAAAGCAGAAGGAGACATACCGCCGCATGCTGGAGCAGCTGCTGCTGGCCGAGAAGTGCCACCGGCGCACCGTGTACGAGCTGGAGAACGAGAAACACAGGCACACTGACTACATGAACAAAAGCGACGATTTCACCAACCTGCTGGAGCAGGAGCGAGAGAGGTAACCTGCACACGTCACACCTGCCTCCCCGTTTCCTAGATGACCCACAACAGAGACCAGGCTCAAGGCACTCGCTCACTCGAGCAATAAGGCAAGAGAGTGAGCCCGGCGTGGTGGCACACGCCTTTAATGCCAGCATTTAGGACGCAGAGGCAGAGGCAGGCAGGTCGCTGTGAGTCTACAAAGTGAGTCCAGGACAGCCAAGGCTACATAGAGAGACGCTGTCTCAAAAAAAAAAAAAAAAAAAAGGCAAGAGAGTGAAATGAAAAGCATGGATGCACCTAGGAAAAGAAGTCACACGCAAATATTGAAAAGGAGTCGGGTAATGTACAGCTTTGTCTTCTCTCTGACTTCAGTAGGATTAGCTCAAGTGTTTCTCCATTTATGACGGCGTTGGCTGTGCAGTTTTCACATATAGCTTTTGTCATGTTGAGGTCTGTTCGCTCTGGTTTTTCATTCTCTAGGACTTTTATCATGATGACAAACTGGAATTTTGTCAAAGGCTTTTGAGATGATCATGTGACACTATGGACAGGTGTTCGGGATCTTATTCTGGTCTCTGATGGTTTGTAGTGGGGTTGGGGAAGACTTTTATCTGAGATTATCACAGGGCTGTCTTTGGTGTGCACATAAGTAAGCTGCCTGGCTCTCACCAAGCTGTGTAGAGCCTGAAAATCATAATGCTGGTGGTTTGTCTACGGATTTGATCAGTAAAGACCCTACATTTGAAAGCCTTCTTAACTCACTGCCTATGATTTGAAATAATGTAATTTTTCTCTTTGGAGTTGAAATCCACTTTTCTTTCTTTCTTTCTTTTTTTAATACATTTTTATTAATTTATACATATTACATCTCAGTTGTTAGCCCATCCCATGTATCCTCCCATTCCTCCCTTCCTCCCACTTCCCCCCTACTCCCCTCCCCTCCCCTAAGTCTGTGTCTGAGGGGGACCTCCTCCCCCTGAATATGCTCATACGGTATCAAGTCTCTCCTTGGTGACCTATTATCTTTCCTCTGAGTGCCACCAGGCATCTCCGTCCAAGGGACATGTTCAACTATGGGGCACCAGAGTTTGTGTGAAAGTTAGATCTCCTTCTCCACTCAACAGTGGAGAATGTGAAATCCACTTTTCAAAAAAATAAATAAATTCTTACGCTTGCTTTTAAGTGAACTTCTGCGTTAATACCAGAGTAGAACATTGTAATATCGGGTGGATATACATTTCTCCCTTTTTAATTTTAAAAGGTTACATGCTTTAAAAAAATTGTATGTGTATGAGTGTTTTGCCTAGGTGGGTGTGTACCACATGCTTACTTGGTACCAGATGATGGTAGAAAAAGGCCTCAGATCCCCTGGAACTGGAGGTGCAGATGATTGTGGGCTGCACTGTTGGCACTGGGAACCAAGCCCACGTCCCCCACAGGAGCAACAAGTGCTCTTAACTGCTGAACCCTCTCTCCAGCCCTGGCTTGCACCGTTTAAAACTTTAAGGAACCAAACAAACACTGTGTTCTGTCATGATCCACCAGACTTGGGTCTTGGGGCCCTGACTAGGGGAGATGAGGAAGTGAAGAGATGACAGAAACATGTACAGAAAAACTGTGCTCAGGTGTGGTGTGTGCACGCTGATGGAATAGCACCTGCTACTGCTACAACCCAGAGCCTTAGTGTGTTCACTATGTTCAGCACAGGGCGGCGGAGGGGGGTTAGCTAGTCTCTGTAGGAGGTTTCTGTGGGCAATTCGTCTTACACTGTAAACATCCCGTGGGAGGAAGCTGCAGTCGCTAGTTTTTGTTCAAACTGGTCAGTGGTTTGCCCTGCCCAGGAGGAAGGCTTTGCCATCCCTCTGGACCTCTCCTGGAAAAGGTTTTGACACTCCTCTGGGGCTGAGGCATTAGAGTCCTAGACACGGCTATCTACATGTCAACAATACAGTCACCAAAGACTTCCCCCTCCAGGGCTTCCTCTGATCCCTAGTGTCCACCCTACACATCCAATCTGTGGCACCGTGTTTCCTCAAACCAGACTGCCAGCAGGAAGCAGAGACCTTTCTATGTAGCTGCTGGACTCATTCTTTTAAATAATTATTTTTGCCCTTCAGCCAAACTGTTACTTCGTTGACTTCTACGGTGTTTGAAACCACTGATATTGAGCTGCCTGGAACCCCAGCCTTTGGGAGGTGGAGGCAAAAGAATCAGGGCCAGACTCTGCAACACAACAAGTTCAAGGTCAGGCTGTGCTACATGAAGCCTTGCCTCCAAAACCAAACAAAACCAGTGCGTGATACAGAACAGGTTGAATTTACAAAGCTTATGTGATTGGTAATGTTACCTCTTACTGGGTTTAATACTCCCCCCTGAAGAGAGGGAGAAATGAAAGGAAGCAATGAAGTTTTATGTCTTAAATTTCCAATTCCAATTTACGGTTTCTTTGTGTTTCTTTTAAACTGCAGTAAGCCAAGGCTTGCCGGCTTTGTGTTTGAACAGATGAGCTGGTTTGGTGTTTCTGGGTAACCAGGGAGAAAAAGCCCCCACCCTCAGTCTGAGGACTCTGCAGTCTTAAAGTATAGATCCCGCAAACAAAGCCTGCTGTGTCCTGTGTCCGGAGCATGATGGGAAGGCCTGCTAGAGCAGCCAGACCTCCCTGTCCCAGCTCTCTGGCCTCCCAGCTACACAGTGAATTAGAGGACACCCTGGGCTACCTTAGCTACTATCTTTAAAAACCCAAGCACTGGAGAGATGGCTCAAAGCTTAAAAACACTTACTACTCTTGCAGGGGACCCTAGTTTGGTTCCAAGAACCTATATGGTGGCTCACAACCAGCTGCCACTGCATTCCCAGGGCTTCCTATGCCCTCTTCTGGCCTCTACAGGTACACAGAGAAGCCCTGTCTCAAAAAAAACAAGAAGAAAAAGAAAACAAAAAAGAGGGGAAAAAAGTGAAATGAAATGAATCGTGAATTCAAATTAATTTAAGGCACTGGCACGAGTTATTTTGGAATGCTTTCTAGACTGTTTAGAACCAGCTGTCTCTCCGTCCTTCCTGTGATTTCTCTGTTGAAGCTGACTTGCCGGAAGTGGTGCCGGTTCACTTAGTCTAACTTGGCTGCGCGGATGGAAGGAGTGCCTCTGAGTTTCCTCCGAGCTCGGTCACTCTCCGTGTGTAGCTAGAGTGACTAGAAAACTAATGCACCATGGAGAGCCTTTCGTGTGCAGTCTACAGTCTCAGGCTTGTTCATGCAACCATGGCATGTATGTCAACCCCAAAGGGGCAATTCTTAGCCTCCCTGTCTTTCCGGGCTGTTTAATGAAGGGTCACCTTTCCTGAGCAAGGTACTATGTATACAGTCTAGAGTAGGGTAAATTTAGAAATCTACTTAGCAAGCCTTCCATACTGTCATGGGCGGGCATCACTGGGGCATGTCACCCAGCTAACATGTTAGGGAAGAATTCAATGGGGTTTTTAGTTCATCTTTGTCTATATACTCCTTTGTTTTCTTTGTTGTTGTTGTTTATTTACTTTATGTGCCTCAGTGTTTTTACCTGCATGCATGTCAGTGTGAAGGTTTCGGATGCCCTGGAACTGAAGTTACAGTTATGAGCTGCCATGTGGGTGTTGGGAATTGAACCCAGGCCCTCTGGAAGAACAGCAACCGTGGAGCTTTCCTGACTGAACCACAGCACCCGTGGACCTTATTACATAGCCCTGTAGGCTCCTGATAACTCAGCCTGGCACTCTGGCTTCCTTCCACATTTGAAGCCTGCCTGGCTCTTTGGCAGTGGAGCCTTGAGGAGTCTGGAAACTATGCCTCGAAAATGCTCTGGGTCAGTTCTCCTTTGGCGTGAGGATCTGGGCTCTATGTTCTGGGGGCTGGCAGCACATTGGCTTGCCCATGCTGTAGTCCTGCCTCTCTGGGCTTCCCAGCCTCTCTCTCCTTACTCTTCCTCATCCCTCTCCCAGATCCTCGTCCTCCCTCTCCTCCACTCTACCCCATTCCTAGAAAGCTCCCAAAATACTTTTATTGTTGTTCTTTCACCAAAAAGACCTCTGTTTTTGTTTGTTTGATTTTTGTTGTTGTTGTTGTTGTTGTTTTTCAAGACATGGGAGACAGGGTTTCTCTATGTAGCCTTGGCTGTCCTGGACTTGCTTTGTAGACCAGGCTGGCCTCGAACTCACAGCAATCTGCCTACCTCCTACTCTCAAGTGCTGGGATTATAGGTGTATGCCGTGACACCTGGCTCAAAAAGGTCTCTGATGAAGCATTTAGAAGTTGTACCTTTCATGAGGATGTTATTTTATTTTATTTTGACCTAGTAAACCCTGGTTACAACCAGACGGATGGCTAAGTGGACAGTTATCTAGATAAAAGTCACAAGTGTCTGACTCGAGTACTTCCTGAGCTAGACCATAATAGAATGAAGCAGAACCCTGTCTATGCACATGGTAGGGACTCTGGCTGCAGAGAACAAGCTTTGACTTCTATGGAAAGTTGAAGTTCACCTCAGGCTGATGAACTCCATTTTAGAGTATGGGCCAGACCGATGTCCACTCTCCGTCTCTCTCTCCCTTCCTCCCTTCTTCACACTCTCCCTCCCTTCCTTCTCTCACCCTTCTTTCTTTCCTTCTGGCAAAGGACTGCTAGTTTTATTTCTGTAACACTCTATTTGTTTCTGGGTTTCTCTCTAAACCTGGCTATCACACAAATAATCGAGATTCTCTTATATTTGTTTACTAATGAGCTCCACAGCACAATAACTGAGCAGTTATTACTCTATTCTTAACCCTCTAAGCTAATTGGGCTTCCGGCCAGCGTACATCCCAGAGATACTTGTACGTTGTAATTTTCCCTATTCCAGCTCTCTCCTGATGTCTTATGGATCTCTCCATGGCTGAATCCCCTACTTCCTCTTCTAACTCCTCCTCCCTTAGTTAGCAGGAAGTCCAGCCCTACTCTCTCCCTGCTCAGGGATTGGCTGTAAGTTGCTTTATTGACATATCAGGGGACAATTGGGGAGCAGTGTTTACACAACATTGAGACAGGAGAGTCTCAGAACAAGGACTGCAACCAGATATGGGGGGAGGGTACAGAAATCAGCATTTGAATTACACAATAACTTTATGCCTTCAAAGGACAAAACCCTGACCTTAATAATATACCCTCATATTTCAACATTGACTCAGATATATCTCTGAAGCATCTAGTTTGAAATCATTGATGGCTTAAACCAGGGGGTTTCAACCTGGGGGTGGCAAGTCCTTTGTGGAGTTGAGTGATGCTTCCACTGGGGTCAACTAAGACTACCTGAAAACAAGATGTTTACATTATGATTAATAACAGTAGCAAAATTACAGTTATGAGGTAGCAATGAAAATAACTTTATGGCCGAGGGTCACCACAACATGAAGAACTGGATTAAAGGGTGGCAGCATTACAAAGGTTGAGAGCCACTGGCCTAGACACAAGAAAAACTAGGGTCTCTGCAGTGCCCCGGCATGAGAACCCCACTAAGTTATGTACTGTGTTGGGTAGTAACTACCTAACCCACTGTGACTGTCCCTTGAAGCATTATAAAAGGAAAGAGCAGTAAGCAACAAAACCTAAGCAGGGAAAACAAAGAAAAACAAAACATCAGCCTCCTACTGGAGCACGGGGAGCCTAGGAGTCAAGAACAGCGTCACAAGGCCTAGGATGCTCTGGGCATCCTGCCTGTGCCTGTCTGCTGCTTCCTGTGCTCCTTCGCTTTGGAGTATATGAGTTCTAACAATGCTCATCATATTGGTTTTGATAGTAATATTTGCCTATGTTCTGTCATAAAGGTACTATGGACTGATAGTAGCCGGCACTCTTTTTTAGTATTATAGTTTATATTTCATTTAAAATTATTGCTATTTATGGTATAGAATTCCAACCAACAATATCAGTTTCTCCTGATCTGCTTACATTGCTCTGATCTACCGATGCATTGATTCTATCGTTCACACTACAGGCAGTTGTCAAGTTGGGTGTTATGATCTATCTGACTGCCAAGCTTTATGTCAGAACATGCAAAACCAGTTTTCAATAAAAAAAAATTAACTGAAGCATTAGCAAGATTTCAAAGTTCCAGACAGAAAAGAAAAGAAAAAAAAAGGATGGGGATAATTTAAGTTGCAAAAACAACCAATTTAAAAGTGGCAAGCTGCAGCACCTGACCACAGACTTTATTTCTTTTATGTTGCATTTTGCGTGAATGTCGCCTCTCAGCACTGTGGATAAAATCAGATCTTGAGAAAGTGGTAAGTTAGATCACTCTGTTGAATGACAAACTCTGGAGTGCTGTTCTAAATTGGTAGCCAGCTGACACCATTAAAACATCAGGTCAGTGTTTTTACTGTTCACACACCAAGAAAGAGTTATGGAAAGTGCTGGGAAAACGTGCTGTGTCTTAGCGCCATAATGAGTGACCACAGAGGTTTCTATTGTCCAGGGTGGAAGGTCCTTGCATTAGCATTCCATGTCCTGGACTCTGAGAGGGAGCTGGACCTTGGGTGGTGGTGTTTCCAGTGTTTGCAGTTTGCTCTCCTCTGGCTCCTTAACCAAGTGTGCAGTCTCTTTTCCAAGAATTCTTGTGTTTCGAAAGTGCTTCCTGATGGTGAACAGGAAAGATTAACCAAAGGTCTTTCATGCTCAACACTTAACATATTTAGTTCTTGGATGTAAGCTGTTAGCTGGGAAACTAGTTAAATAATATTCAGGGACTGAATTTGAGCTAAAGTAGTGGTCAACTTAGTCTCAACTGGTTCCTCCCAAGTTCAGAAATATTGTGCCATAAAGAGTTTATTTCTATTTCTGTGTGGCTCCTGAAGAGAAAGCGCTTACTAAATGGTTGCTTTTGTTTGTCGTTTACGTGGTTGCTTATTTTGAGATAAGGTCTCACATAGTCCAGCCTGGTCTCAAACTTGTTATGTAGCTGAGGGTGGCCTTGAACTTCTGATGCTCCTCTTGTTTCCAAGTGCTAGGATTGCAAGCATGCTCCGCCATGCCCAACTAGACTATTTTTCTGGTTTGTGTGACAGAGTCTCCTGTAGCCCAAGCTGGCACTGAACTCAATATGTAGCCAAGGATGACCCCAAACTCCTGTTTATTTTGCCTCTATAACTGGATTACTGGAGTTTGTCTTGCCTGGCACCACAGACTCCAAAAACCAGAGACAGGAATTGAATTGAATAAAGCTATGCTCTACCTGGAGAGCTGGCAATCAGGGAAGGCAGAAGACTGCCGTCCCTAAATCTCTAGCTACACCACAAACAAAGGCAGTTAGCCGTTCCACACAGTTCAGCCTTGTCTCCCTGGCCCATCAATCAACACTGTCTGCGCTTTTGATGTTGCTGCTCCTCAGCCTGTTGTTGCCTGCACTTTCCCCCTCATTCCCCTCTTCTCTGTGCGGTTGGGTGACACATTCCCAAAGCTGCAGAGCTTCACATCTCTGTTAAAGGATAACTAAGAGGAAAGGGTTAGCCGCTCGGCCTGCAGGTTCCTTGCTACAGCATGAAGTACAATGTGATCTAGACCAAAGAGGATAAGGTGCCGTCTCCTGTCCTTCCTGTCACCTGTCACCCCCACCTTCCAAGTGCAGGGATGACAGGTGTGTACCGCGCTCAGCTTTAGCTTTTCCTTAAATGATTAAGAAAACACATGACTCTGATCTGAACTATAAAGGAAGCTGGAAGTGATGGGCCATGGCTCTCCTCCATCCAGTATGTGAGTAGAAGGGGACAGTGTTTCGGCATTCTTAGCCTTCATCAAATCCTGTATTCTAATCATGCAAGCATTCTCACTCCACACCCTGAACTATGCCCGCCTCCCTCCCTCCTTCCCTATCTCCCTCCTCCAGTACTTTCTGATTTGCTCAGCTCCCCACTGCTTTCAGGTTTGGTTGACATCTCCTGGCATTTGTCATTCATGGGGATCTGGGGTTACATTTGTCTCAAAGAAAGAGGCATAGTTGTGTGTAGTACTATGCTTACATATTAACATAATGCATCTCTAGGCCTCTAGGAGGAGATCCCGGAAGAAGACGTCTCTACCTCAACTGCAGAGCTCAAGCTCCAGGCTTTCATCCTATGGTCTTGTTCTTGTCTGCTCTCTCTACCTTGCTCCTCCCTGTGCCCACTCCTCACAATACAGAGCAGAACTTGAGGTGCATGCACACTGTGGGGGCAAGTGACACAAAGACATCCTGCTTGCCATAAGCTAAGCTCAGTCTTTCTCACAAGTGCTCGGGGACTCTGCCCTTTTCATCACCTGCTTTTGTGACCAGTTTGAATCAGGAGTAATCCTGAGAAGACTCAGCTTTGAGACAACTATTCAGTAGCGAATCTGATGGCCAGCCAGAAGATGCTCTGTATTCAAATTCAGCACTCTGAAAAGTTTGACCATTCTTGGCCCACTTAAGACTCGGCATGGGGCGGGGGGGGAAGACTGGACATGGGGAATCAAAATCCCACAAATACTTACCAACTTCAGAACACTGAAGTATACATTTCGGTTAATTTGCACTCAAGAGTTTAAGAAAGGCTACTATTTAGGGGGGGAAAAAGCTAGTCTTTAAACGAAACAATATTTAATTGATTAAGTAAGTGACAATTGAATAAACATCCACATTGTCCATACTGCCCGCCCTTTTGAATACTAACTATGCTTCTCCAACTCAATGTGTTCTAAGCAGAGCTCTTGGCTGTTTCCTAAACTCCATTCCTCCTGGAGTGGCTTTTTCTGTTAGAACCTCATCCTGATTATTCGTTATCGCTTAGCCTCCCAAATGCAGATACCAAGGTGTTGCGTTGATTCTGACTCCAAATTAAAATTTGGAATTTGGTCTTTTTCTTCCAGAACCACCACTGCCACTGCCCTATCCCAAAGTGAGATCCTGTCCACGCACCAATGCGGTGCTCACTTGGCAGGCAACTTTTAGGTGGATTGCTTAACCCATATCCTCTTTACTCTCTAGTCAACTTTTTATGTGTAGTTCGTGTGACAGAGCTATCAAAGTAAAGTCCTAGTCTTTATGACTGGAGAGCAAACTGGGTCCTGCCGACCTCACTCTTTTCTGTTGCTCTAATTTGACTGGAGTCCCTGACCTCTGCCCCTTGCATGGCCAGTTTCCTGTAACTCTTCAACCTCAAATGCCACTCCTTAGGCAAGGCTTTTACCGAGTGAGCACCTCCCTTACATCATTTGAACAACTCTCTCCCCTCTTCCTCCAGGCACTTAGCATTAGAGTGTGGCTCTCCCAAGAGAGGGACTTTGCCTACCTTGTCTACTCTGTGTTCCCAGTGTCCAGCACAACGGCTGCTCTGCTCCTGCAGATTAGGTGTTTATTGTGAAACACCTAAGTGCAAATAATATACTTTCTCAAAGTAGAACTGCTCAGAGAGAAGCAATCCTATTGGCTCTGTTTCTTAACGATTAAACTTTATTATACAACCCAACTATCTTACACAAGAGGGGAAAAAGGTTAAAGGGAAAAAAAGAGTGAACCTTCCGGTATCCGTTCCACGGGATGGGTCCCTAGGTATCGCTGGCCTGTGCGCTGGTCCGGCCTGTTCGCTGATCCTTTTCCCGATCCACATGCACTCAAGCCAAGTCTGAACCTGCTGCTCCTCTCTCCTCTCAGCCTGCGTGTCTCTCACATGCAAGGGGTGGTCTCCCTCTCCCAGTGAGGGTCGATTAGAAACACAATAGTCCAGGTGGAGTCCCTCCTCCCGGTCCCCTTCCTGAATTCCAGGCCCAGGATGGCTCCACCCAGTCTATCTCAAGGTTAATCTCAGGGAGTATCTGTGGTGTGTCCAAGGGCAAAGCCTGCCAAGACTGCTTTCACCTGTGACAAAACTTACAATCCTTCCCCACACAATCCCTGCTTTTCAGGACCTGATAGGGGGACATTTCTAGACAACGTCACTCTAAGGAGAGTTATGTTGCCACTTAAACATTTACTTTAGCTCCAAGAGCCTCCTACTAACTATTATCATCTATTGAGAAGCTATTAATTAATAATCATAAAAATTCATTTTAATGAGTCAGCAATGGGGTCTAAATTAATCTTGAATGCTGTCACTTAGTGGTGTTAAAGAAAATAAAACATACCTGTGATTGGAAGTCATGGTATTTTAAAAAAGATTTCCCAGAGATATTAAGATATTTCCTCTGGCTGTTATCACTTGTTTCTAACTCTTGATTTTATTAAGGTTTTGAGCATGATCAGTATCTTCCTGGGACCGTTAACTCATGTTTGAATATTTAGAAACTTAGTGAGTGCAGGATGCCACCAAGGAGAAACCAGTTCTGACTCCTTGGTTCCTCTTTAGCACAGAGGTTTATTATGGTGTCTGTGTCAAAATCAGATCACTTACTTATATTTCTACTAAGGAATTATTATTAAAATAAATAAGCTATGCACAAGCATATTATTATTTATGTATTGTGGGCCCACCTTGGGTCAGGTTTCCAGGTCTCAAGTTTCCCAGTTTCTGTAAGTTTCACACCACCCTGGCCGGTTAAAACCTGTATCCTTATGATGCTTTGCAGCACACTGAAGCCAGAGATGTCAGAAAGCATATCACTAGCCATCTACCAAGTATTGCCAAGTCCAAATTCAGTTGTCAATCAAGACGCCCCCCTCCCAGGAGAACAACCATAAGCAGTGACCTTCATTCCTTTCCTTTTTAATTTAATTTCCGCATTTATATTAACATTGAAAGTTGTTTTATGTAACTTCAACCAAAGTAATTCTGTAACTGGAACACTCTATTTACTTAGTACTGTTGCCTTAAAAAACATGCAGTAAGGATTATACTCAATCTACACTACGAAGAAATTAGACATATTCTGAAAGCAAAGGTGTGAGTAGATACGAGGAGTAGGGGAAGTGGGATCCTAAACTTTTTCCTCTTATTTCCTTCTATGCTGTAGCACAGTGGCTTACATTATTTGTTTGGTTTTTTTGTTTGTTTGTTTGTTTGTTTGTTTGTTTTTTGGTTTTTCGAGACAGGGTTTCTCTATGTAGTCTTGGCTGTCCTGGACTCGCTTTGTAGACCAGGCTGGCCTCGAACTCACAGCGATCCGCCTACCTCTGCCTCCCGAGTGCTGGGATTAAAGGCGTGCGCCACCACGCCTGGCTCAGTGGCTTACACTAATGTAACATAAGGTGCATCTGAAAGCTTTAGCCTACTTTCCATTTAATTCCATTTAATTCTATTCATTTTAAGGTTAATCTAACTAAATTGTCTGGTGTTATATTTTTCTTTGTAATTTCATAGCACAAGTGCAATGCATAATATAATCCTTGGGTTTGTGCTTTAAAAAAAAAAGGGTACACTGCAGTATTTGAACTCATCACTCAGAAAGTAAGGAAGGAGGGAAGAACACACTAGGAATGGAAGGAAGGAAGGAAGGAAGGAAGGAAGAAAGAAGAGAAACAAAGGACTGGAGCAACAGCCGCTTTTCCAGAGGACCAGGGTTTGATTCCCAACACCCACAACTGTCTATAACTTGGTCCCATGGAATCAGATGGCCTCTACCGTCCTCCAAAGGTACTGTACACACATGGTGTACATGTAGGTAAAATACAAACCCACACAAAATAAATTTCCCAGAGATATTAAAACCTTTCTTCTTTGAGGGTGTCAGGGGAGATAAAAGACATGTATTGTAGGGCAGACTTCAGCATTTTCTGGGAATGATTGCACTCTGAATTTGGCTGGCTGGATTCACTTCTGTTTGCGCGTTTTGTTTTATTTCACTTAAAATTACTTTTAAGGGGAAAATCAGGTTTAAAAAACTTTAGAGACAGAGGTAGGGAGATGGCTCAGCAGATAAATTGTTTGCACAGCAACTGTATGGACTGAATAAAAAAAAGAAAGAAAAAGAAAAAGAAAAAGAAAAAAGAAATAAAAGGCACAATTGCTTCTAAGGGAGAATATACAGGTAGAGGCAGGGACATCTGGGAGAGTCTAAAGTGGACACGACCAGCAGACTGGAAAGGACAGGCCATGTTGCAGGGGCCTGAGTCGGGGGAAGGTAGAAAAAGGAAACAAGAGCCAAAAAGCCAGGAAGGCAACAGGCCAAAAAGGGACTACATAGCCAAAATGGTGAGATTATATAGGGAAGAGTAGCTGGAGGAAGGGAATCCCAGCCCAGTCCCCTGGCTGGAGAATTCAGGGTAAGGGGCAGGGTATGCCAGCCAGGATGGCCTGTAACAGGTAGGAACGTGGTGGCCATATCCACTTAGATAGGTTAATAGGCACCTCATTTAGCCATTTATCCAGGTTTGAGACCTAACAAAGACGAGAGAGGGGATCTCCAGACCCCACATCAAAAGCCAGGTGGGTACAGTGGCCAGGTGGCTACGGTGACCAGGTGGGTACAGTGGCCAGGTGGGAACAGTGGCCAGGTGGGTACAGTGGCCAGGTAGCTACGGTGGCCAGGTGGGTACAGTGGCCAGCCTGTACATAGGAGGTGGAGGCAGGGGATCCCAGAGCAAGATGGCTGCTCCACATTCAGTAAAGGCCCCGCCTCAATATATTAGGTGGAGAACAATTACAGAAGCCACTTTAAGTCAGCTTTGGGCGTCCACATGCATGTGCATACATGTGCACATACATCATGCATCTGTGCCCACACATCCAAACATGCAAACAGATAGGCACATACATACATACAAATGCCAGGCGGTTTGGTTGAGTTCTCTACTCTTGGATAAATCATAAATGAGGTTCTGGTGGGATTGCATTTTAATTCCACCCTATATTGAGTAGAAGTGTATGGTGTAGCAGTTTGGGGGAAAAAATGAGGACATTTTATACATATTTCTTCTTTATATCTCATTCTTCCTCTCCAATCTTAGCTTCCTCCCCTTGGCTGGATGGAGCAGGATTCCTGCTTAGCTTCCTAAGAGGGGCCAGGGCTCCACCCTTTCTTTTCACAGCCCCAAAGTAAATCTGCACAATAATGAGCCCTGTAAGGGAAGAATGACATCATCACTTAGTGGTCCCAAGCCGCTTTACACAGCATCCACCTTGCTTTGTTCTGGTGACAAGGCTGGAATGTTAATTCCCTGGAAGTAGGGTGGCTGCAGCGGTTGAGCAAACTTCAGTACCTCCATTGGGGGAAAAAAATAGCTACACACTTTCTAGTATGAAGGTAAGGAAGTCAAGATCTGCTGTGATTTAAGCGCTGGTACTTCTGTGCACGCTTTCCATTTGTTACGAGGCTTCCTTGGCAGTGAACCCTTTTCCTTCATAGTTACTGCAGGTTCGGACCTTTGCAGAGTCCTGACTAACTGACAAGGGCTGCAAGCTTTCAGCTCATAGCTACAGGTTTTACTGACCGTGGATTGGGACAACCCTCCAAAGTCACGTTTATTGTGACTGTCCCTGATGCTTCAGAACTTTTGGGTGAAACCAGCCAGGATGCAGCCTGTGTTATGACGAGTACTGGTTTTCTGATGGAGGGGGATATCTCATTCTGCAGAGACCATGGGGGAATTTGTGTCAAAATTGAAAGTTTTTCTTTTCTTTTACCATCAGGTCAGCTGATGTGTTCTGGATGCTTTTTAGCTGGAAGCCTTTCTACAAGCTGTGACCGTAGCTTCTCATTTATAATTCCTGGTACGCAAAACCAAAGCGAGCAGTGCTAATTTAAGGCTAAATGTTGCTTTCAGTGTTTCTGTTTTCTGGTTCTGTGCTGCAGACCTTTCCCTCTGCAGGGGCAGTCTTGTGAAAGTTGGCTGGGACTACAGTGCAGGGCCCTGAAGAAAGCCTTGTTTGTTCTGAAACGCTTGAGTGCAGCAGTGATAACAGATGCTTAGGCAAATAGGGTTGATTTCAAAGTGGGTATGGCAGTAAAGTTCGGACTCTGTTAAACAGTGGTGGAAAGAAGGTCAGCTTTAGCGTTTTTTTTTTTCAAAATGTTGAGGAACACTGAGTTCTGCAAAGTGAATCAAAATAAACAGTTTACAGTTAGTGATCAGTGGTGCTGGTCAGAAAAGAATCTAGTTTTCACATGGTCTGCACTGTCAGATTTAGTTTGTGCAACTCCGTTGTTGGTAATATGTTGTCTCTGTGCTAAAAGTGACAAAAATCTCAAGTTAGGTGGTGATGGAAACCATAGGTTCACTGTTGACCTGCCTGGATCTTCAATTCCTGCCCAGTGTCTTGTAAAAGTGACTACCCTTTCTACAGCAGAAATGGGTTCAGCTTTCTTTCTTGTCTGGGTTAACAATAGTCAAAAATCAATGTAAAATGTTTTAGAGTTTTATCATTTTGACTTTTTTTTCTCTCTCTCTCTCATTAGCTTTAAAGTTGTGCCAAGATTGGCTAAAATAATTAGATAAATCTTAACATAATTATAAAGATATTTAATAAACCTTTAAATTAACATATATTTAAGAGCTTTTAAAAAGGCCTTTAAATACAATAGCAATACATTCTGAAAAGGGAGAAGGTTGCTTTTCTGAGTTAATACATGCATGGACATGAATGATCTTATGCAATTACTAAATTTTCTACTTAAATTGTCTGTTTTATTTTAAACAAACCTTATGAAAATGAATTTGCCCACAGCAAATTTGATTAATATACCTTAGTGAAAAGCTTTACAATACCTTTATTTTGGGAACTCCCCAAATGAGTAAGTTAAAAACCTGACTTTTGTGCTTTAATCTGTACATGCATTGCCCAGCAAAATGAAGCTTTGAGAGTTGCCTTCATTTGTCTGAATGTTCCTAGGAAATCTCCCTCGTGATCTGTGTGACCATAAGCAAATCCCTTGGGAGCGAGGGCCCACATTAACACAAGGAAAGATATCGTCCCATGTGACATCAGACACTAGACAACTACACGCATCTGCATGGTGTTTTCTATTGCTGGCATCTCTAAGGAAACCCCTTAAGTGTTCTGTGACTGTGACTCTCATCGCCTGAGTCTATTCCTGGAAGTCCAGAGTTGATGCAAAAAGCAAGGGAATTTTTTGTTTGTTTGTTTGTTTTTGAGATAGGGTCTCTCTGTGTAGCCTTGGCTGCCCTGGACTCGCTTTGTAGACCAGGCTGGCCTCAAACTCACATCGATCCGCTTGCTTCTGCCTCCCAAGTGCTGGGATTAAAGGCGTGCGCCACCATGCCCGGCCTAAGCAGAGGAATTTTATTGAGCCGACACGCCGGGGTCCACCAAGCTCAGAAGAGTTGGAAGACCCGAAAGAGCAGAAGCAAGGGCTTTTTATACCCTCACAGAAGCAGGACTAGCAGGGGATGACTAGTACAAACACGATTGGTTAGTTGACCTTTAAAACGATTAGCTAAGTAATGGCGCAGGCAGGAGGAAAAGGCGGGGTTTTCTGAGTGAGCTAACAATAGTCGGGGACTTTCTCAACTAGGAGGGTTAAGCACATTCCTGAGGTAGTGGAAATTTAAACCCAAGCTGGCCGTCCTTAGATCAGGCTGGACTCTTCAGGCAGAGGATGCAGGAAGACACCCAAAACCCCGCCAGAAGGCAGGCCAGGCGGGTGATTAGCCAGCTGTCAGCACCGGGCTAGCCACGGCAACAGAGTGGAATTTAACAGCTGCCAAGGCAGCTTTGCCATCACTGCCTTGACTGCTTTGACCGGCAGTCGAGCCCTGGGGGTACAGTAGCAGTTCTTTCCCAGAATAAATAGAGTCTAGGATGGTCATGGTGGAGGAATGGCGTGAGCACGAGAGCAAGCCAGCCAACCTTTGTTTATAAGCCTTGGACCTTGTGCAGGAGTTTGAGGGTGAATGTGTCTGATTTGTTGGGGCCAGGATACTTAATCTAAATGCAGTGGTACACTACCTCATTTACATGCAAGAAAGAAAACACAGCACCTAATTACCCTATGGGTGGGGAAGAACTTCCAGGTACAATTAAAGGTCATTTGCTGAAAGCTAGGAACTCCTTAGCATAGGGTGGGGTATTTATAGGAATTCCCAGGTGCTTGCTGAACAGGTTTGACCAGGAATGGGTTGGTCTGTAATCTCCCTGAGGCCTATGTGGATGCTCCTTAGAAGATCTAGAGGCCCCCAGATGAGGGGAAGAGAGAGTCCAGCTGAGAAAGGGAGTCTGTTGTAATAGACGGGAACTCAGTTGGCTTTCCAGTTGGCCAGACTCAACCTCTCCAGCAGCGCCCCACAGTGTGTAAATACACACAATGCTCTTATCGGCAAGTAAGAAACCCTATACTCTTCATGAGAATAATTTGTTACTATTCTATGTAGGAGTGTGTGTGTGAGTGTGTGTGTATACATACGTGTGTGTGTGTGTGTGTGTGTGTGTGTGTGTGTGTGTGTGTGTGTGTGTGTGTGTAGAAAGGAGATTTATTAGAATGACCTTCAGGCTGTGGTCCAGCTAATCCAACAATGGCTGGCCATTGGCAAGTCCAAGAATCCAGTGCTTGCTCAGTCCATGAGGCTGGGTGTCTCAGCTGGTCTTCAGTACATTCTGGATTCCTGAAGAAGTAGGCTCCCATACCAGTCAAGGAATGCATTTTCTAGCAAGGCAAGAACAATCAGGCCAAGAGCAAACGCTTCCTTCTTCTATGTCCTTATGTAGACTTCCCGCAGAAGGTGTGACCCACATTAGAGGTTGGTTTTCCTGGTTCAGATGATCTGGATTAAAGTTATGTCTTCCTGCTCAAAATCTGGATTAGAAGTGGATCTATTTCAAATTAAGCAAAAGCCCCTGACTGGTGTGTCTCTCTTCTTTTGAGTTTTAGGTAATTCCAGATGTAGTCAGGTTGGCAACCAAGACAATTGCATCCTTCTTTTTTTTTATTTTCATTAACTAGACCTTACGATACATTGTTTATATGTCTATTTTAGAGCAGAATTACACATAGCTCCTCAAAATCTTACGGAGTAGAATTTCAAGGTGCTCTGTCTGTGATTTGTGTCATTTAAATTGGTTGGGTTATGCCACCAAAGTATATGTAATAACATTGCTCATATTTTCCGGTTTAGAGCCTGTAAATTACAGTATAAAACCATGGCTGTGATGACAGGTTGTCCATAATGAAGTGAGAGGAACTCGAGAAAGCTGCTAGCAACAAGCTGACCTCAATTTGACTAAATTCTCTGGCTCTTTATAATGGGCAAGGATGAAAGATTTAGAGACAATGGTTTAAAACTGTAGTGGTTGTCACAAGAAGGGAAGAAGGAAGAGTACATGATGGTGTTATAAATATATCCTCACCACTAAGGAAAGACAAAACCAAGACAAAGGGCAAGTGCTGGTGTGACTGGATCGGCTGGTGAAGGTACTTGCTGCCAAGTCTGATGACTTGAGTTCAATCCTGTGACCTGTATGGTGGCAAGAGAGAACCACACCCCCCCCCCATCTTGTCTTCTGACCGCCATTTCATGCCATATGTGCACCCTACCTCCCCACCACACACATACACAATAAATGAAAAAATAATTTTAATAGACTCGTAAAGATCCAAAGCTTGTGTCCTATTCTGAAAGACCCACCATTTCTTTTTTTTAATGTTTTTTTTTATTGAAAAATAAAATCATTCATATTACATCTCAATTGCTATCCCATCCCCCGCATCCTCCCATTCCTCCCTCCCTCCCACTTTCACCTCATTCTCCTTCCCTATGACAGTGACTGAGGGGAACCTCCTCCCCTTGAATATGATGCTAGGGTATCAAGTTTCTTCTTGGTAGTCTGCTATCCTTCCTCCGAGTGCCATCGGGCCTCCCCATCAAGGGGATGTGGCCAAATAAGGGGCACCAGAGTTCGTGTGAAAGTCAGTCCCTAGTCTCCACTTAAGTGTGGAGAATATTCTGTCCCTTGGCTAGGTCTGGGTAGGGGTTTGATGATGACTGCACATATTGTCTTTGGTTGGTGCCATAGATGGAGCAGAACCCCTGATGAGCAGATCTGCCCATCATAGTGTTCTTCTTGTAGGTTTCTAGGACCCTGTGGATCCATCTATTTCCCTATCTCCTGTATTTCTCCCACCCTAGGATGTCCTCACCACTATCCCATTTCCTGGTAAGTGAAGACTTTCATGAGACATACCCCTTGGCCTAGTGTCCAGATATAAGTGAGTATATACTATTTGGGTCTCTCTGTTTCTGGGTTAGCTCACTCATTATGATCATTTCTAGTTCAATCCATTTGTCCACAAATTTCGGGAATTCCTTGTTTTAAATAGCTGAGTAGTATTCCATAGTGTAAATGTACCACAGTTTCTTTATCCATTCTTCTACTGAGGGAAACTTAGGCTTTTTCCATGATCTGGCTATTATGAATAAGGCTGCTGTGAACATGGTTGAGCATATGTCCCTATTGTATGCTGGAGCATCTTCTGGGTATATTCCAAGGAATGGAATAGCTGGGTCTTGAGGAATTCCCATTTTTTCTGACATAGCGCCAGATAGCTTTCCAAAGTGGCTGCACTAGACTGCATTCCCACCAGCAATGAAGGAGTGTTCCTCTCTCTCCACATCCTCGCCAGCATGTGGTGTCACTTGAATTTTTGATCTTCCCACCATTTCTTTATATATTCAAAATGGCTCTCTAGCTCCCAGTTGTCAGATCTAGGTCTAGGGTGAGGCAGATGAGAGTCTCGCATTAGTGTAAAATTTAAGAGGTGGCCAGAATATCATCAAGTTATACTATATATTTAGTAACACAAATCCACGATGAAGAAAATTTTAACGTTGCAAATGAAGTTGGGATCCGACTCTGAGTAGGCTTGCCTCGTCCACTCCTGGGCCTCTGCACTGAGGTTCCTAGGTTATTTCTGGAGAGTTATAATAGTCACTGACATGAAGCATTAGGGTGATTTATTAAAAGAAAGCTCTTCTTCCTCAGTCATTTGATAAAGGCATGCCCTATCATGTGAACAAGCTGCTTAGCTCTGGACTGTTCTCTAGTTGGGGAAAAAAACTGCTGTGATTAAAGACTTCAAATTGCACGCAGGCTTGACTCTTTTGAGGTTCACTCATCTCTCATCACTATCATGCCCTTGCTAGTTTGAACCTGCCCTCTCTCTAGAAGAGACAGACATAAGAGGGGGGAGGGAGAGGGAGCAAAAAATAGTGCACTGAGAAGAGCAGGAATCAGCAGGCTGTGGCCAGGAACAAGCTCAGGGTGACATCAGCAGTTCCCAGTGGGCATGTTGGTGAGAGACAGCATCTTTTTTTTTTTTCAGATTAAAAAAAATTATGTTTCTTTTTTAATGTATACATTTATATTATTATATATGCATAAAGTAAATTACATACAGCAGGAAAAACACAAGACAATCAGGAATTATATAAATGTTACATTCATAGTGATTTGGCTATTTGTATTTGGCAAATTTGAAGTAAACATCTTTCCTATCTGTTGGGTCGAAATTTCTGAATGAAATTCAATATCTATCACAACTCATCTCTATTAATTTAAAGCATCTATCTTGATCTAAAAACATCTTAACCCCTAACCAACTAGGAGAGAATTGCTGCTAGGGAAAATGGTTGCAAAATGAAAATACCTAGAAAGTTGAGGGGAAAGACCCATGAAGTCTTACATCACATGTTTTCAAAGAAAAGTGAGACTGTGCACAGGCCCCTACAGGAGAAGGAACACAGACTCGACATGCCTTGAAAACTGGTGTTTGCCAAAACTTGGCCTAGTGCTGGCCCTTAGCTCTCCATTACTCTTTGTGAGAGTATGTCTTTTGTGAAAAGAAAGATAAAATCACAAAAGACATGTGGATGAAAACAGAAAAATTTATTTTTTTAAAGAAGCACAAGATAGAGACTATCAAGTAATAATTTAAAAAATAGGTAAGACATTTTGTTTTGTAAACATGGGGAAGAATGGGAGCGTCATAACCACAGACAATGGAATACTGTGATGCAGTAAGGACGGTTAAAATACCAGAGATGAATGGAGCAGAGACTTGAGGAAACAGGGAGTAGTTATAAACTCAAAGGAGAATTCAAAATGTGTGTCATGTAACTATTTATTAATAATGGCATACTATCATTGATTCTTTTATCAAATAGACTATTGCTGTGAAGGAAAACAAAAACTTTAAATAAGGAGACTTAAGTGCTCTCTCACACACAAATATGTACACATCTGTACCACCTATATCTAATATCATCTATATTTATTTAAATCATCTCTATCTATCTATAGCTATATCAAACATTAAAAAACTGATTTTGCTGCACATGTTTCCACCTCCTTTTATTCCAAGTAGAGTGTTACAATGTGGCTTGTTCTCTCTCTCTCTCTCTCTCTCTCTCTCTCTCTCTCTCTCTCTCTCTCTGTCTCTCTCTCTGTCTCTGTTTGTCTCTGTCTGTCTGTCTGTCTGTCTGTCTGTCTGTCTGTCTCTCTTCTCTCTCTCTCTCTCTCTCTCTCTCTCTCTCTCTCTCTCTCTCTCTTCTCTCTCTCCTTCCCTTTAAATCACCCAGGTTTCTGGAAATAGAAGAGACCGAGGGTAGGCGAGAGTGGGAGCTCTGAGTCTGAGCAGTGGACTTTGCAACAATCCATCAAAGAGCTAATGATGGCTTTGACTGAGGGGGAAGGGAAAGGCAGAGATGGGAAGTAGTTGGCGTTGGGACATATTTTGAAGATGGAGAAGATAAGACTTACCAAGAAAATAAATGTGGGGAATATAAGGCAAAGAGAAGAATAAAAGCTGCCTTAAAATTTGGGGCCAAATATATGAAGAGACTGACATGAGGGATATTTTATAGAGTAAGATTGTGAGCTCAGAGGAGACAAAGAGTGAACAGTTCAGTGGATACAGCAGGTGACTGAATGACAGTGTCCATGCTAGTGAATGAGTGGGTGGCAGCAGGAGGGAGATCTTGAGAGCATTTGGCAAGCCATGTGCATTGACCTGACTTCCTATTAATGATTGGGGTCATTTTTTTTCATTGACACAATGCAAAGCATAAGCTGAAGTATTGGGTGAAGAAAACAATCCAAAGGGTTCTTGACAATGACAGGATAGACTGAACCATTCAGGGTAGAATTAATCTAAACAAAGTCTTGGAAATTTGATCTGTCCAGGCAATATCTCTTTAAGGAACAGTATTGCT
This sequence comes from Acomys minous, assembly GCF_964271855.1. Classification (NCBI taxonomy): domain Eukaryota; kingdom Metazoa; phylum Chordata; class Mammalia; order Rodentia; family Muridae; genus Acomys; species Acomys minous. The sequence goes on from NC_140495.1 coordinate 40,815,621, forward strand.
ATTAAAATGCAGTGTTTGCTCAAACAAATCTGGTTCAAGTCTCATCCTGTCCTTCCTGATTATGCCTTTGATTTAAGTTCAATAATGCCTCTTGTTTATACAAATGGTATGGTCATATTGAAAATGAAACTTTGAATGAAATAATAAAGCATTCAACACATTACATAAGAAACCTCTTTCTGTGCTCTATCCATACTCTATAACATTTAACTATATATCTTCTATCTTTCACATTCTTACTGCATTCTTTATGTGTATGTATATGTGCTCAAACATGCTTGTGTGCTGCAGCATGCATGTAGAAGTCAAAGGACAACAACTGTTAGGAGATTTGGTTTGTTTTTTTGTTTTTTGTTTGTTTGTTTGTTTGGGTTTGTTTTTTCTTTTTAATTTTTTTTTATTTTGGTTTCTTCTACCTTGTAGATTCTGGGGATTGAAAGATAATCAGGATTGGCAGCAAGCACTTTTACCAGATGAATTGTCTGTCTGTCTATCTGTCTGTCTGTCTATCATCTATCTCCTAGCTATCATCTATCCACCCATGCATTCATCCATCGTCTTTCTATATTGAGTTAATTAACTTTTGGTGAAGGTAAAGGTTGCCATGGGCAATAGTCGACTTCGTGAAGTGTGTTGAGACTTAGAAGTTGTCTAGAACCTCAAACCTTACTTCCCTAGAAGAAGTGTTCTTGTCAGCACCGCTCCCCAGCGGCACGTGGAAATGTCAGCTTCCTTTTCTTCATCTCTCTTGATTTATGGGTTCTCCTACCTATGCCTAAACAAGTTTATGGGTTTTTTGTTTTTTTAAGTCATTCTGTTAGCCCAAGTAATGAGAGTCAATGGTCAACAAAATGTGTGGCATCCGCGCCACCGAGGTACCAAGTCAAGGGCGAGGGACTGTGGATTTAACACACACACACACACACACACACACACACACACACACACACACACAAGTAACACAGTGGGTCCTTCGTGCTAAGAGAGCAGCAGCCGCGGCAGTGGTTTATTATTCTGGTTTCCCTTCAGAGTTCCAAAGAGCCTTCATATAGGCATCCAAACAGGAATCCTCCTCCCAGGTGAAATCCCTCAAGAGGTGATCGCACACAGGAGGAAAAGTCTCGAGGAAGGGAGGGGCATGTTCTCAGAGCAGTAAACATGACTAGCTAACCAAGATAAACACAGACGTGGAAGCTGCTAGAAACAGGACATGAAACAGCAAGACAGGCAGGCAGCCCAGTCGGGCCTGGTTCCTACAAAAATGCCTGTTTACTCATGCCAAGAGATGTTCAGTGAAGCTGCTATAGTGTCACTCACGCCAATCTGTGGGATTTAAAAGCAAGCTTTTCTTTCTGTTTTAAATAGAATAATATACTTTATAAGTTCCATTAAAAACTCAGATATCACCAAGGCAATTTCTATACCAATTATATGACAATTGATTTTATTTTAAGAAGTTTTTATAATATGCCAAGACATTTATTTACAAGGCAATGTGAGACATTTTCTAAACACTTGGTTAACAGCTGGCCTTGTCAAAAACTATTCTAAATAATAAGGCTGCAAAATACATTGAAAGAATAAAATGTACCTAAACACATGCTAGTGGTTGTTTAGAACTTCTATGTCTTATAAACATAATAATTACTGAAGAGTATCCTTATATTGATCTATGATAAGTGATTTTAATTTTAACTGTTTTTATGGGTAATCAGAGATAACCATTAACAATATGTTAAGGCCTGGAGAGATAATGGTTCGGTGGTTTACAGCACTTTTTGTGCAGCCATGAGGATGGACGTTCAGATCCCAGCACCCATACAAGCTGTGTGCCCAACAAATGTCTGTAACTACAGCTCCAAGGAGTCTGATGCCACTGTGAACTCTTTATACATGCACGCACACATGCACGCAGGCACACACACACATGCAGGCACATAAATCTTTAAGAATTGCTTTATGTTAACCAACATAAGAATGATAAATATCTCTTCCTTTTTAAAGTCATATACAAACAGCACGGAGAAAGCATATTTCACACCTACAAAATATTATTCCTGTGGCTGCCACATCTTTTGCTTTGGTCATCATTTAGATTTTTTCTCTACTTAATCATCAGTTAAAAGAAATGCTTAAATCACAAAACTGATCAAGTCTTTGCCAATTCTGGTGTCCATGGAAAGGCTTGAGTAAAGCAGGTTTTGTATCTGAAAGCGTACTTGGCCTTTTCTCTATTAGGTGACAGTTGTGTAGTTTCTTTGTTTTTCTGTGTAGCCCTAGTTGTCCTGAAACTTACTCTGTCCGCTAAGCTGGCCACCTGCCTCTACCTCCCAACGGCTGGAATTAAAGACGTGTGCCACTGCACCTGACTTGCATAGTTTCTTTCAAAGGTTTAGAATAAGAAGACCTACAAGTTCTGTTCATGTTCTGTTCTCTCCTTTATTTAACTGGATTTCTTCCTTGAAGTTGGATGCCGTGGACGGGATAAGTGAGGATTCTGGGGGCCTGCTGGCTGAGTTGAACCCAGGCACTTTGCGTGTATGTGGCTGGTCACATGTGCTCTCACATCCCAGCCACCACATGACGGTGACGTAGCTTGTACTTGTAGGCTTACTGTTAGGATAAAATATATACTAGCTCCTGGAATACAGAAAGAACTATACAATGTGATTATTGTTGTACTACTTAAGGTAGTCATGTCACACGTTCATCTTCTGAATAGCATAAATTAGACAATCCAGCAAGCAAATCATAAAACAGAATCTAGGGTCTCTGGGCCCTTTCAGTGTCCCTTAGTGGTCACTGCCCCTCTCCAAGGGGAACTGCTGTCCTGACTTGTCATTAGTTTTACTGATAGCCATTGGCAAGCCATAACTATTCTGAAATAAAATGGGATCGGATGCAACATTTTGTGTTTCTATGTAAGACTTTACTTGCTGGCTGTCTTAACACAGCGCTTATATTTGTTTTTGTTTGTTTGTTTGTTTTTTAGGTTGAAAAAGCTCCTCGAACAAGAAAAGGCTTACCAAGCCCGCAAAGAAAAAGAAAATGCTAAGCGGCTCACTAAGCTTCGGGGCGAGCTTGTGAAACTCAAGTCCTTCGCTCTCATGCTGGTGGACGAGAGACAGATGCACATCGAGCAGCTGGGCCTGCAGAGTCAGAAAGTCCAGGACCTCACTCAGAAACTGAGGGAGGAGGAAGAAAAGCTCAAAGCCGTCACTTGCAAATCCAAAGAAGACCGCCAGAAACTGCTCAAGCTGGAAGTGGACTTTGAACACAAAGCCTCGAGGTTTTCCCAGGAGCACGAAGAGATGAACGCCAAACTGGCGAACCAAGAGTCTCACAACAGACAACTTCGACTCAAACTGGTCGGCTTGTCTCAGAGGATTGAGGAGCTGGAAGAGACCAATAAAAATCTTCAGAAGGCGGAGGAAGAGCTTCAGGAGCTGAGGGGTAAGATCGCCAAAGGCGAATGCGGCAACTCTAGCCTCATGGCGGAAGTGGAAAGTCTGCGCAAGCGCGTGCTTGAGATGGAGGGCAAGGACGAAGAGATCAGCAAGACTGAGGCCCAGTGCCGGGAGCTGAAGAAGAAGCTCCAAGAGGAAGAGCATCACAGTAAGGAGCTTAGGTTAGAGGTGGAGAAGCTGCAGAAGCGCATGTCGGAACTGGAGAGGCTGGAGGAAGCCTTCAGCCGGAGTAAGTCGGAATGCACCCAGCTCCATTTGAACCTGGAGAAAGAGAAGAACGTAACCAAAGACCTGCTCAACGAGCTGGAGGTGGTCAAGGGCCGAGTGAAAGACCTCGAGTGCTCGGAAAGTAGGCTGGAGAAGGCTGAGTTAAGCCTCAAAGATGACCTGACGAAGCTGAAGTCCTTCACCGTGATGCTGGTGGACGAGAGGAAGAGTATGATGGAAAAAATAAAGCAAGAAGAGAGAAAGGTGGATGGGTTGAATAAAAACTTTAAGGTGGAACAGGGAAAGGTGATGGATGTGACGGAAAAGCTCATCGAGGAAAGCAAGAAGCTTTTGAAACTCAAGTCTGAGATGGAGGAGAAGGTGTACAGCCTGACAAAGGAGAGGGATGAGTTGATGGGTCGACTGAGGACTGAAGAGGAGAGGTCCTGTGAGTTAAGCTGCAGCGTGGACTTACTCAAGAAAAGACTCGACGGCATAGAGGAGGTGGGACGGGAAATGAGCCGAGGGAGGTCGTGCAAGGGGCCCGCCGAGTTCACCTGCCCAGAAGACAACAAGATCCGGGAACTGACGCTGGAAATCGAGAGGCTGAAGAAGCGCCTTCAGCAGTTGGAGGTGGTGGAGGGGGACTTGATGAAGACCGAGGACGAGTACGACCAGTTGGAGCAGAAGTTCAGGACGGAGCAGGATAAGGCGAACTTCCTCTCTCGGCAGCTGGAGGAAATCAAACACCAAATGGCCAAGAACAAAGCCATAGAGAAAGGGGAAGCTGTGAGCCAGGAAGCCGAGCTGCGGCACAGGGTTCGGCTAGAGGAGGCGAAAAGCCGCGACCTGCAGGCGGAGGTGCAGGCTCTCAAGGAGAAGATCCACGAGCTGATGAACAAAGAGGATCAGCTGGCTCAGCTCCAAGTCGACTATTCTGTCCTTCAGCAGAGATTTATGGAAGAAGAAAACAAGAACAAGAGCATGGGGCAGGAGGTTCTCAACCTGACCAAAGAGCTGGAGCTTTCCAAGCGCTACAGCCGAGCTCTCAGGCCCAGTGGGAATGGCAGGAGGATGGTGGACGTGCCGGTGGCCTCCACCGGGGTGCAGACTGAGGCGGTGTGTGGGGACGCTGCAGAGGAAGAGACCCCTGCTGTATTTATTCGCAAATCCTTCCAGGAGGAAAATCACATCATGAGTAATCTTCGTCAGGTGGGCCTGAAGAAGCCCATGGAACGATCCTCGGTCCTCGACAGGTATCCCCCAGCAGCGAATGAGCTCGCCATGAGGAAGTCTTGGATTCCTTGGATGAGAAAAAGAGAAAACGGCCCCTCCACTCCACAGGAGAAAGGGCCCAGGCCAAACCCAGGAACAGGGCACCCTGGAGAGCTGGTCCTAGCACCAAAGCAGGGCCAGCCCCTGCACATCCGAGTGACTCCTGACCACGAGAACAGCACTGCCACCCTCGAGATCACAAGCCCCACATCCGAAGAGTTTTTCTCTAGTACCACCGTCATTCCTACCTTAGGCAACCAGAAACCAAGGATAACCATTATTCCATCACCCAATGTCATGTCGCAAAAGCCCAAAAGTGCAGAGCCTACTCTCGGCCCAGAGCGAGCCATGTCCCCTGTCACGATTACTACTATTTCCAGAGAGAAGAGCCCGGAAGTTGGAAGGGGCGCGTTTGCAGACAGGCCCGCGTCCCCCATCCAGATCATGACGGTGTCCACGTCTGCAGCTCCCCCTGAAATCGCTGTCTCTCCTGAATCCCAGGAAGTGCCTATGGGAAGGACTATTCTCAAAGTCACCCCGGAAAAACAAACTGTTCCAACCCCCGTGCGGAAGTACAACTCCAACGCCAACATCATCACCACCGAAGACAATAAAATTCACATTCACCTGGGGCCTCAGTTTAAACGAACCCCTGGGCCTGCAGCTGAAGGCGTGAGTCCAGTAATCACCGTCCGGCCTGTCAACGTGACAGCGGAGAAGGAAGTTTCTACAGGCACGGTCCTCCGCTCTCCCAGGAACCACCTCTCTTCACGACCCTGTGCTAGCAAAGTGACCAGCACCATAACCATAACCCCGGCCACAACGTCATCCACACGGGGAACCCAATCAGTGGTGAGTAGAGGAGGTGGCAGAGCACAGCGCAAGCAGGGAGGGGGGCTAGGAAGGAACCCCCTACCTCTGCCTGCATCCGGGTGCTCCCCCAGAAGGCTGCCTATACAGAAATTAAAGGGATCTCACCTAGAAGTGAAAATTCACATTTTGGTAAATTGAGCAAGTTTTAAGGAAAACATTTGATTTATTCATATAAATTTATGGAGACTCCATAAACATACTTGCAAAGACAATCTCTTTGAAATGGTGCTATAGAATAACCATAAAGTTTAAAATGTGTAGGTTTTTTTTAAAAATTCAAAATACTTTCAAAAGCAAGCAGTCCATATACAAGAAGAGTTAAAGCGTGTTCCCAGGTTTGTTTCTATAGTGTGGATGTTCAGTAGGTGATTATGTATGGCCACAGGTGTAATTTGTTACAAAATTAAGACTGAAAGATTTTCTATTAAATCTTTTAAATGAAAAAGAAGTGACTCTATATGCCTGAAATCTGTATTTTATTTAGCAACATCTTGCAAAGAGCATGAATTTTTCATAAATATTTATTTGATGACCAGAAGAGATGATAAGTTTTTAAATATCTGAGGCACAGCTCAAGTGGAAATTGTATTTCTCAAATACTTCCAACAACTGTCTTCATTTACTGGGGACAGATTTCTTAGACAACAGCATGTACCTCTTAAATATTAACTCAAGCTAACCCGTTAGACACTGTGGTTCTTAGCTACAGAACACAGCCTATAGGTTACGCTGGAATCTCTTGCCAGCAAGCTCATTACTTAACTACCTAAGCTACGGTTCTCTTCCCATATGCTCAGGCTTTAAAGTGTGTATCCCCTGCTGCTTTGGCTGTAAAGCCTTGAGTTACTGGCTCCACTGGAGCCAAACCGCATCCAGCATCCTTAGCCTTCTCAAAAGATGCTGAACTGCTTCTCCACAAGACAGAGCACTGGCTCCATTGAGTAAAGTCTTGCATCTCCGCATTTTGTAAACAGATAGCGTAGTGTGTGTGTGTGTGTGTGTGTGTGTGTGTGTGTGTGTAGTATGTGTATATGCATTGTGTGTATGTGTGCATAGTGTGTGTGTGTGTGTGTGTGTGTGTGTGTAAATCATTGTATCTCAGCAGAATCTGCTGCTGCTGCTGCTGTATCTTCTCCCCATTTCCAAGTTCAGATTGCTAGTCTTACCCTCTGGCCACCACTTATGCCATATACACAAATAAGATTTAAAAAACAATTATGTATGCATTCTCAGGCCTAACTGATGACGGCCTATGTATTTTGGTAAACTCAATAAAATAAAATTTAGGAGAACCAAAGGTCTAAGAGACCCCTTCTAGAATGTGAGCGGTGAACTAGTTCATTTGAATATTTACTCATTCATCTTTCATTGAGCATCAGCCACACTTCCACCATAGTGTTGAGAATGCAGAGATCTGTGGAGGTCCCCAGTCCAGTGAGGCAGGATAGGAAGGGTGTAATCATGCTGCGATAAAGGTACGCACAAAGGAACTACCAGAGGAGGGGTCATAGGTCAGAAGGCATGGGAAGGAGTGTAGAGACAAGCAGAATGTGTGAAGGCGTGACCATAGGAAGGGGCCTGCTGTGTGGTGCTGGGCGTGGGGAGAAAATACAGGTGCAGAAAAATGCACACACACACAGGGCCTGGGCACTGGGTTACACCACTGGCATTACATTTCTCTGAATAGATGAACAAAACCAAGGACAGAGTAATGTGTGATCCTGCAAAGGTTTTACATTGTTTTTGAAAGATATTTCTAGAAAACATCTGAAAGGACAAAGGAGGGAACACAGGCTAAAGACAAGTGCCGTTCCATTCCTCTAGGCTAGAGATGGTAAGGGGTTAAACTGTGGTAGTGGCAGTGTAACCGGGCACGTACTGAACCTAGGAGTGAGCACCAGGTATGACAGTGTATGCTAGGGTTTCTGGCACTCCGGAAACGGGCAAGAGGGCTGCAGGTTTCAGACCAGCTTGGACTGCACCATAAGAACATGTCTCAATAGGAAGAGGGGGGAAAAAGAGTTTTTAGAACGTTCACCACAGAGTTCATGCAGATGGTGGCTCAGGGTTTCCTGTCTTTGCTGTGTAACTAGGGTGAGAATGTACAAAGATTTGCTGGATGAGGCCCTAAACTTCATGTCCAACACTGATTTAAAAAAAAAAATGCTGAAGACCCACCCAACTCGGATGTGGGACACAGAGGCTTTCTTTGGACCTGGCCTACCATTTGTTCCCAGCTTCCTCTCCGTGCTTGTCAGTTTCATTTATCTTCTGGTACAGGAACAAGTATTTACAGAGACAAGAATACACAATACTCCCGTTTATTTCTACAATTTGCCTCAGAAATCCACATATAGCATGACGCCATCCGTGCTGCCTCATGGACTTCCAGTGTATTAATAAGGGGTATCCTTTTTGTTTAGAATCATGGTGTCATGATGTAGCCCAGGCTAGTCCTGTCGTCCTAGAATACAAAAGATCGTAACATATATGAATCATGGTGTCATGATGTAGCCCAGGCTAGTCCTGTCATCCTAGAACACAAAGGATCGTAACATATACACACACGTGAATAGTGATGAACAATGGTTGTATAAACTTTTTCTGGGGAGACCTGAACACACGTGTATTTCACCCAGATAGGACTCCAACAAGAGACCAAATAAACGATTTCCGTCCAGATGATGAGGATTTTCTTGGCATGGCAGTGAGCAGTGCGGCACTTTTGAGATGCCTGCGACATGCTCTCCATGTCCAGTGAGTGGCTGGACATCAGGTCTGCACTTCAGAAGGGACTGGCAGCTAGAGACTCTAGGGCGTGGATGCATAGACTACAAACAAGGGGATTCTCTGGGTAAAAATGGAAACTTAAGTAGAAGGGCTGAGACCAGGGCATGGTGACACACCTAGGAGGCAGGCAATGAGCCATCAAGAGCAGAAAGTGGTCACTAGAGAGTGGAAGCATTGGTGAGACTCATCGACACCAAAGCAATGCACTGTGGGGGACATCTTAAGAAGATGGGCGTGGTCAGTGCCAATTAAAATAGAAACGTCTGAGGTCACTAATGGGTGAAAAGAGCCACTTCCTCCGAAATGGCAGAAAGGAAGGACAGTGGCATGCCTAGGCACCGAGGGCATCATCTGTAGGGCTAGAGAGAGGGTGACCCAAGGCTTGAGAGGGAAGTTCAACACAGACGTTTCAAGAAAGGAAAAGGAGTAAGAGCTGGGTTAGATGCCAGCTCCAGCTTTCTTCGTCCTTCTCCCTGGGATGGGTTGTTTGGGGGCCACTTTGTGCCAGGAAGTATGCTAATGCCCAGCCTGAAGACAAAACTGGGGAAACTCACCACCATATCCCTTTTGTCTGTGTTTTCTCTTCTAGTCAGCACAAGATGGGTCATCTCAGCGGCCTACACCCACCCGCATTCCTATGTCTAAAGGTATGAAAGCTGGAAAGCCAGTAGTTGCAGCCCCTGGAGCAGGAAATCTGACCAAATTCCAGCCTCGAGCTGAGACTCAGTCTATGAAAATAGAGCTGAAGAAATCTGCGGCCAGCAGCACTACCTCTCTTGGAGGGGGGAAGGGCTGAGGGCAGTGGCTGAGGGGGTATGTTGTAAGGATGCTACTGCTGCTGTGGAAACAAACTTTCCTCTGTTTGTGCCAACCCTTTCCATGTACTACTAATTTAAGTTTTAAATATCTTGTTTATAAAATAACCATCTAAGAGCCATGCAGTTTTCCTATTCTGTGCATTTGTTTCAATGCAGAGGAATAGAACTGATTAGCAAAATTGCCCGTTTGCTGAATGTTTTGTCAAAGATGCTGGTCCTGAGAGAGGGTCTGGCCTCCAATTCAGTTTCACTTCTACCATGTGGCCCCATCCAGGTTAGCTCATCAATGAAGAAGCCCTCAGTATCCTCACTAGTGGGGATTTGAGGACCACATTACCTGCTCCCAAAGACTGGCTCCCAATTTTTCTAGTTGTAAGCCAAGTTTAATAGACTTAGTTTAAAAAAAAAACTATTTTCAAACAAGACAGAATTTAACAATTGTAACTGTGCACCGTCTAGTCTTGAGTTTGATACACATGATGTAAGTAAAAATATTTCACAGCTATCACAGGGCCTCTAAAATTTTTGAAAAAACAAAAGTCCCGACTATGATGTCAGGAAACATTTTGAACATGAAATAAAATGGAAATGAACTGTGAAATCTAAAAAGAGAGTTTGATTTATTTGTGTGTGTTTGTGTGTATTCTAGAAGTTATGGCCACCTCAAACCACTCCCAGCATTTCGTAGACAGTAACTTTGAACTATTAGGATCTGAGGGTTTTTAAAAAAAAAAAAATCACTATTTCTCCTTAAGTATGCATCTAGTTGAAATTGTAGATCAGTAGAATAGAGCTGCCAAATGGCCGTTTAAAAGCTCAACAGGAATAGTGATGAATAAAAAACAGCAAAAAGCAAATTTAGACATGTTAATGCCAAGGAAAAAGTGACATCATCTGTAATGTAATTGAATTGAATATTTTCCTTAGTTAAGTGTGGATTCTATTCGCAGATGTAGAACAGATCATGATTTGGGGTGCGTGTGTGTGCTTGTCATTATGTGTGGGGAAGTACTTTATTCTGTCAGTTCTACTCATGTTTGAATAATTTTCATTAATTTTTATGCATGTTCTAATAAGCTAAGCATGGAACAGAGTGTAAATGCAGAATGCCACGTGTCTGTGAGACTAACCTTGAAAAAGTGGATTTTGGGTTTCATGGTCATATAACCTCAACTGAGTTCAAGGACAGTAACGGACAGCTTAGCAATACCACCATCTCATGCAGGCTGTATCTTTGCCAAAGTTTCTGAACTGCATAGGTGAACTTTATAAAATTACAAGTAACTACAGTGTTACAGATTTGGACATTTCTGTTTCTGAATTATTTTTGTTTGTTTTTGTTTTTTGCTTTTTTTTTTTTTTTCCTGAGACAGGGTTTCTATTGTAGTCTTGGCTGTCCTGGACTTGCTTTGTAGACCAGGCTGGTCTCGAACTCACAGAGATCCGCCTGCCTCTGCCTCCCGAGTGCTGGAATTAAAGGCGTGCGCCACCACGCCCGGCTCCATTTCTGAATTCTTAAATTTCCAAAATCACGTGGGATAGCACACACCTTTGGTGTTTGAGAAAGGCCAATTGGAAAAAGATGGGTGCTTAGTTTTCAGACTGTGGCCCAGGGATGAAGCAAGAGCTCCCTGCATTCCTTTCTGTACCAGACGCCTTCTACCCTGCAAACATGGATTGTATTGTATGTGCGATGGCGTTGTCACCGCCTCTAATTATCCACACCTACGTTAGGCAAATCTGTCACCTGCTGTTCATTGGTTCTCAGCATTTAAATTAAAATATATTTAGCGGCCATGTTAACAACAATCCAGAACGTTGGGTCTGGGAGGTAAAAAAGAAATAGAGGTCAGCTAAGATGTATGTATGTATGTATGGTCTTTGGACAATTTTATTTTATTTTTTTTTATTTTTATTTTTTCTCCTTTATTAATTTATTCTTGTTACATCTCAATGGTTATCCCATCCCTTTTTAAATAAGACACGCTGCCGGTTAGAACACTGATCTGCTTCTTAAGGGATTTTGGTCCACGTAGATCAATGGACATGCGACCCTTTCAAAGCCAAGGGCGCTCACTGTTTCACTAGTGCCTGGCTTGTGTTTGTCAGGTAGGTGTTCATACTGTTCCACGGCACACTTCGTTGGAGCAATGGCAGTGCCAACTGTGCTGCTCCTTTCCACTCCGCCTGCCCTTCTTTAAGTGCCTCCCAGTCTCAGTGTCGCTTGCTGATCTTCTTGCCCACACCACGGCTACAACACTTCCTCCTGGAAGCTCATATCACCCCTGGGAGAGCACTCAGAAGGGTTTAACAGTGAATGCACAGGATGTTTATGTGTGCAGATCTGGCGTAGAGCCATGGACAAAGTACAACTGTTAAGAGAAGCTGGCCGAATGATCCATAGTCACTTCAGAAATGACCAAAAAAAAAAAAGTAACCACCAGGGACATTTTTCTTTGTAATTTTAGAAGCAACTGTACATTTATCGGATAGCTTCGTTTCAAAGTACACATTAGAACTGGAATACACAGGGGATAGGAAGTGGTGGATTAAATACAGCCTGACTCCACCATCCCATTGATAAATGTTCTTAAGATGCTAATTAATGTGCTTTTGTAGGAGTGAACGGGCTAGAAAAAAGTTGACTCTTTTCTCTGTTGTTATTCCTATTGTATATGTTAAAATAAAAGCAGTCTCACAATGGCTGACGTGCATAACTGCTGTTTGGATCCTGCAGTGAGAAACTCTAAGAGGTATTGATAGATGTGTCACTTCCGCAGAGCTCACTCCGATAACGCTCCCTAGGGATGTGCCCGAACAATCCATACAGCTATAGAGGAGAGCCTGGTCTTCCACACCTGTGAATCAGCTGAATATATTGACTGTTTCAGGACACCATGATAGCAACTACCTGCCGCACGTGGTCCCGTGCATGCCATGATATGGGCTGCAGCAGCAGCATATGTATCACATCAAAGCTGTGAGCTTCATATCTAGGTCACTTGCTTAAGCGGGAGTCGCCAGCTTTGATCATATTTTCAGGAGGACAGGTTGGTGGGTAGCACTGGGGTCTCTCGCTTTCGACGTTAGTATATTCACCAAGGGTGCTGGCAGATCCCTTACTTGGTTCTTTTCAAGTATGAAAGCAAGACCCCGCATTGAGGTGTAGCTTAAGGAGAGCATCACTTCCGTGATGTGACATGCACAGGAGGGCAAGATGTAAAGAAGATGTGGATTTCTTATTTTTTCCTAACTTCAGAATACTGAGGGAAGAGTGAGACTTCCGTGTGAGCAAAACCATAGGAATATAGTTGAGGAGAGCACATGGGGGGCTGCTGATTCCGTGGGGGGCAGTTGTCTAACATTGTAACACCCTGGTTTTGATATGAAGCAATTAAAAAAAGAGGCAGAGATTTGTGTCAGAGGCTGAAGAAAAGAGAAGGGGTGGGAGAGAGAGAGAGAGAGAGAGAGAGAGAGAGAGAGAGAGAGAGAGAGAGAGAGAGAGAGAGAGAAGAAGAAGAAGGAGGAGGAGGAGGAGGAGGAGGAGGAGGAGGAGGAGGAGGAGGAGGAGGAGGAGAATAGGAGGATGTGACAGTAACAAAGATGTAGTATTCCCCTTCCACATCTTCCAGGGTCTCACCATTGGCTAGCTCTTCAACTCTCTTCTCTCTTTCTCTCCATCCTCTTCTCTCTCGGCTCTCCTCCTCATGTCCACCGCCCCCCTCCCCGCCCCATTTTCTGTTATCTTCCTCTCTCTCTCTCCTCCCCTTTCCACAAGTGCCCTCTACTCTGCTACACCCCCAGCCCCAGGTTCTCCCTTTTACCTGTCATTTCTACACAGGCTATAAATACACCCCAGCATCTTTCAGTCGGGGAAACCTTTCCCTTCATCTACACAGGCGTCTGCAGCTCCTGCTGTCGCCATCCATGCCCACCGAAGCGATTGACGGGACAGTCAACATCTCCTGCCTCTGCTCTCACACTGTGCATTTCTTCTTAATATTTTATTTTTATTTTTATTTTTAAGACATAGTTATTAATCACGTGCATGTGTGTGGGTAAGTACACTTGAGTGCAGGTGCCCTTCATAGGCCAGGAGTGTTGGATCTCTCCCAGATGAAGTTGACAGCCAGCCATTGGGAGCTGCCAGCTTGGATGCTGTGTACTGACCTCCAAGTGCTCTGCAAGTGCAGTGCATGCTCTTAACTGCTGAGGCATGCCTCCAGCGTCAACATTTTCTTTAAAAAAAAAAAAAATTCAAGAGTATTGTCATTGTTGTTAAAATATCGGTCCATGGTAGAAAGTAATAAAACTAGTCATTCCTTACTTCTTCCCCCTGACCCAAGGTTTTTTTGTGGGGACACCCTTTCCAGCTCATACCTGTTTCTTCAAGCATTTGTCTCCATACAATGTCCTTGTACTTGAGCCTCTTATCTCTAGATTTCAGATATATTATGTCTTCCTTCTATTATGTTTAGGCTCCTAACTTTTCCCTTGTATCCATCCTCTCAACATGAGCACATCACATTTTTAAAAAATATAGCAGTTATATGTATAAGTGTTTATAATATGTGTACAGTAGAAATTTGACTATGGTTTTCCTGGTGAACCAAATTGTACCCTAGGAGTGTCTTCTCTTCCTCTCGGCGTTTCTTCCAAGGAATAATTGCTTTAATCTTTCATCTGCTTGGGTTTCTATGTATCTATTTTAGTTTCCCCAATTACTCATTTGATCTGCCAAACACCGATCAGTAATATTTCCGACACTTAAACACAGCAGTTTTCTATTTCCTCCCCGAGGCCGTCCTAGTGCAGCCCTCTGCTCCCCTCAAACTGGACTGGTTGTCCTCCAAGACTGCTGCCCAGCTGTTGTCCTTTTGCCTGAACTGAATCCAGCCTTGCCTTTCTCTCCCTTCCCCTCCCCTCCTCACCCTTCCCCTCCCCTCTTCCCCCACCCGAAGATGTCAGCATACAACTTTCAGGAGTTGGTTCTCCCTTTCTACCGTGGTTCCTGGGAGCTAACTCTGGTCATCAGGCTGTGCTTCAAGTGTTTTTTACTTGTTCATATCACCCAGTCGCTGGACCTCATTTTCTTTTACTTCGTATCTTTCATGCCTGTGTATCAATAAACCCATGCTCTGTGGTTCAGAAATGCACTTTTCCACAGTTTCTATAGAAAGAACACCTGTCCTGACCTCTCTGAACCATGTTTCGTGCTTCTAGATCTTGGTCAGGGAGACAAGGTATGCACCTCACTGTTCCCATGTGCCAACTTTCCATGGCCTCATTCACACTGTGCTGTCCATTGTTGTACCTCCGACCAGGAAGTCTTAGGTCACCATTTACCCCCTGAAGATAAACTCTTGGCTTTTGATGATAATAGTTTTAGACTATATTGTTCTTTCCCCATCATCAAAATATCAGACTGCCTTGCTCTCTATTTTAGACACATGCTTGTTAACATTGACATTTGTCACTCATCCATTCAGAGCTCTGGCTGCCTTAGACACTTTCTTGGCTTCCATTGCCACCTACAAGTTGATGACTCCCAAACCTCTATCCCAACAGTGTGTCCAGCTTTATACTGTTTCTCTACAAAGTCTACTTGTCTCAAACCAATTCTCCCCACATCTCTGACTTTCTTCCAAGACTTTTCCATTATTTTCTAGCTCAGCAGTGGTTAAATGAGCCCTTCCAGTCACCAGAGCCAGGAACTTGGTCACCTGTGTAGTGAGGGTAACCTCCTCACTTCTGTAGCATCCCATCCCCCATTTCCATTTTCATCATCAATGCCTAAACTGAGGCTGTGATTACCTCTCATTAGCATCGCTCTCAAGCTCACCACCTCTCACACTCCTATTCATTTTCGCTGTGCCTTGGGATGTGTATGCTCATAACCTTGCTCTAGTTATACCTCCTAAAGCTTTCTCTCAGCACCAACAGGATAGCGTGGCATTTCCGCGGCTGGACTCTGGAGCTGTCTGACCTGAGCGCCTTTCCCTTATTTGGAGCCATGTTACGATCTGGGCTCATGGAATTCCCCAACTTGCTTCTCCTTCCTGTATTGCCCTCGCCTCTACTTTTTTTTTTTTTTCAGTCATGTCCTTCCATGTTCTAAGTTTCTTACACAAACATGGTCTCTAGGAAGATGAGGTATAATCTTAGGGTCTAGCTAAGGCTTTGAAAGGCTTGCCCATCACTGGAAAAGCTTGGCACTGTGGGTAAAGAAGGGAATTGAGCTCCTGAACTGACAGGAAGTGGGCCTAATATGGTGTTCTCCATTCTTTCCTTGGTTCATGTTGCAAACCCATGAGGACATTTCTGGAGAAGTCAACAAGTCACAGGTGAGAAGATGGGATGGAGTTGGTGGACTTGGAGGAAGCCCAGGTGCCTGTATGGGAAGCAAAAGGATATTTTCAGGATTTACAAATGCCTTTCCCTTTTCCTCTCCCTCCTTGACTTCCCCCAGGGGAAGCTTCAGAGGGTAGGCATGCTTTTCAGACTCATGAAGGATACTCCTTAGTTTATAAACCAAAACCAGGGTTCAGATTTAGGATAAATATTAATGAGACTCTGCAGAAAGGGAAGGCTGAGGAACAGTGGAGAGGACGCCGAAGAGGCTGCAAAGGCTGTGTGTCCTTTGGCAAATCACCTTAGCGCAGCCTGTGGTTTAGCACTTACCTACATGATTTTGGAATCCTTGTGCAGCAGGAATATGATATCCTTCACTGTCCGTAACAAGCTGCTTACATGGACCCGCTTTACCCCCTGAAAACGAATGACTATTTACTTGCTTGGGCTCTCTTTACTTTGTTGCATTCTGAATATATGAAGTGCAGAGCTGCAGAGTCACAGGAGCAGCAAGGGCGGAGTCAGATAAAGATGGCAATTGTCTCTAATATAATTTTTACATGTATTTTTTTTGTGTGTATGAGTGTTTTGTCTGCATGTGTGACTATGCACACTAATATCTAGTGCCCACGGAGGCCAAAGAGGGCATCGGATTCCCATGGAACTGAAGTTACCTGTGGTTAAGAGCCACCATGTGGTTGCTAGGAAATGAACTCAGGCCCTCTGGAAGAGCAGCCAGTGCTACAGAACCATAGCCAGGCCCGCACATTGTTTTTTTTGAGAGAGGTTATCTCAGTGGAACCCGGTGCTCCCTGATGAGGCTAGCTAGAACGGCTAGCCATTGAGCATCTAAGATCTACCTACCTATCTCTACCTTTCTAGGGCTGGGACGCCAAGCATATCATCACAGCTGACATTGGTATGTGCAAACTCAGGTCCTCAGGCTTGTCTAGCAAGCACTTCATGGACTGAGCTGTCTCCTCAGCCCCAAGTCTTAAATGGATTTTGGGATTGTATTGATGTGTACCATGTGCATGGAGGAACCTGCAGAGGTCAGAAGAAGTGGTTCCCTAGAACCACAGATTCCCTAGAAGTGGTTCTCAGCCTCTCTAATGCTGTGACCCCTTAATACAGCTCCTCATGTTGTGGTGACCCCCAAACATAACATTATTTTTATTTTTATTTTTTTCATAACATTATTTTTGCTGCTACTTTATAACTGTAATTTTGCTGCTGTTATTAGTTGTAATATAAATATCTGATGTGCAGGATATCTGACAGCTGACTCCTGTGACAGGGTCATTCAATGCCCCAAGGGGTCTTGTCTCACGGGTTGAGAACCACCACCCTAGAACAAGAGTAACAACAGGTGGTTAAGAGCCACTGTGTGGGTGCTGGGAATTAAACTCAAGTCTTCTATAAGAGCAGCAAGTACCCTTAACAGCTGAGCCATCTCTCCAGCACCCCTAACCCCAACAGCTCTAAATTTAAAGATTGGTTTAAACATTTAGCCTGTGGGTCTAAAAGAGTAGAACCTGGGCATCATGGGCTCAAAATTTACATACTTTCCCATCATTTAGATTACATTATAGATAATGTTATATTTGAGAGAAGTAGTTCAAATTTGCTTACTCTTGGGTTGGCTTGTCTGAAGAGTAAGTTATTAATATTAATTATTGGTGACTCCTATAACCTGGAGAGATGATGGGCTGATTTGGGATGATGGTGGAGGAAGAACTGTTTTGGAAGGAAATAAAGGGTTCGGTGGTTATGAAATCCCAAGAGAGATTATATCATCTGGTTCAAAAGTTTTCTGGAACAAATGACAAAACTGATTATCGGAAGTATTTTTAATTAGCTGAGCTGAGTCCAAAAAGAGTACAAGTCCAAGCCAACAGAGGAAGTTTATTGAACTTCCTATTTAAAACAGATGTTCTATCAGGATTTCTGAATGTGATAATAGGATTGTATGCCCAAGTAGTTTATGGAACTTGGAAATGCCAAAACAAAACAAAAACAACAAACAAACAATAGCTAGGCATTCTCCCTTCTAAAAGGCGTCAGTATTTGTAGGGCATTTCTGCCCGTGGGTAAGTTCCCTGGAGTGCAGCAAACTCAAAGCTGAGGTCTGGAAGGTTCTGAAGGGGAGGAACTAAGCTAGTGTGGGTCCCTCACAAGGTCCCCAGAGTGGAGGGAGACATGAAAGGTGGAGCAGGGGAGGAGCAGCCTGGAGGTCAGCAAGGGGGGGGCAATGGCCGTGAAGAAACGGTCTCTTTAAGTTGAGATAAAATTTTGAATGAGCAAAGCCATCCTCCTGACTAGATGCAAAACACTGCTGCGGGTGAGGTGCCACCGTGCTTGGTCTTCACTGTGTGAACGTAGTGGTTAGTTATCGAATGGCTTTGGTGGGATTGGGTAGAGTGGACTTTTAAAATCCCAGCATTTGGGAGGCAGAGGCAGATGGATCTGTGTGATGTTGAGACCAACCTGGTTTACAAAGCAAGTCTAGGACAGCCATGGCTAAAACAGAGAAATCTTGTCTCGAGAAAAAATAATGATAATAAAATTTAAAAGAAGAAGAAGAAGAAGAAGAAGAAGAAGAAGAAGAAGAAGAAGAAGGAGTTCCTTGCAGATAGTTTGGCAGAGTAAATTTCCGCACATTGCATGGGAAGGAGCTAATGCCTTTTGCGGGAGGACATTGTTCCCACTTTGTAGCCAAAGCACTCTCCGGGGAGGGAGCAGACTTCCAACATGCTGTTAGGTTGTTCCGCTCCAGCATTGAAGAGAGTGCTCCCCTTAATTTCTCCCCAAATTCTACGCCATTCACATGGCTTTGAACCCACGTCACATGGTTATCAAGAATTTTTGTGACGCCATTCACAAGTGGATGGGTGTCTAGTTAGGTCAGAAATCAAGTATAATTACAAATTGATAGGTTTCATTTCCTTTGCATGGAACTTACCCAACTGCTAGTGTAAAAAAGAATGAATTAGTGCCTTCCTAGAACAATGTCAGAATAGCAAATAATGTGTTTACTATGTTGCCCAAAATTTCTTCAGAAGGAAACAGAGCCTGGCCAGGTGGCCCATGCCTGTATTCCCAGTGCTCTGGGAGGCAGGCAGGTCACTGTGAGTTCGAGGCCAGCCTGGTCTACAAAGTAAGCCCAGGACAGCCAACGCTACACAGGGAAACCCTGTCTCAAACAACCCCGGCCCCCCAAAAGTGTTTTAGGGCTGGAGAGATGGCTCAGAGGTTAAGAGTACTGTTTATTCTTCCAAAGGTCCTCAGTTCAATTCCCAGCAACCATATGGTGTCTCACAACCATATATAATGAGATTTGGTGCCCTCTTCTGGAGTAGTACACACATGTTGACAGAATACTGTATAAATAATAAATCTTTTTTTTTTAAAAAAGAAAACAAAAAGATAACAAATCAGAGAAAAAGAAAATGTTTATATTTTGGTAAACTGTTATCAAAAGTATAGAAAAGTCCAGTGTCTTCCATATGTATATTATATTCAAATTTTAAAGAAAAAATTTCTTTCAGTTAGAAAAAACAGAAAGTTATGTTGATAAAACCAATTTTAAGTGTTTTTGTTATCCTGAGTTTGCTGATAGGTGGTAATTAACCATGATTATTGGTGTTTATTGTCTATTAAGTACTTGACAAATTACAAATGTCACAAAGATGTATTTATAGAAACAGAAACATGTTACAGAATTGTACCTGGTTCTAATATCTTCTCCTTAGAGACTCCAAGTGACCAATATTTGGGTCCTTTTCTGGGACACAAGGAAAACCAAGTAAGAGAGGGGAAATACTTGCTAAGTTTGTTACTATCGACAACAACAAAATTTAAACAAGTTTTAAAAATTATATTACTTCTGTGTTTATTTCTCCCCCACCTCTGTGTGTGCATGTGTGTACGCATAGCTGTGCATGTGTGTATGTGTGTGTGTTTGTGCACATGTGTATGTGTCCATGTGCCTTAGAACACATAAGCTGGTCAGAAGACAACTTACAAGAGTCCACTCTCTCTCCCACATGCGTCCTGGGGATGAAAGTCAAGCCAATAAGCTCAATTCATCTCACTGAGCAATATTTCTGTCCTTTCAACATTTATTTTAAACTAATGAACAATTTCAAAACCTCATGCTGGACAGTATTTATTTCTCACAATTTCTGGTAAGCGATGAGTGATTCTTATCTGAGTTCATTTGAGATTTGGGGAAAACATCATAAGCAGTTACAGATATTAGACATCTTTTATTATGAAGGTAAAATTTATATACAGCAACCTGATGTTGGGAAGTACCAAGTATTTCTGATAGCCTATTATATATATATGCATATTTATACATCGGTTGCCACTTTGTTGATTTAAATATACTAATGAAGCCAAATAGTGAGACCATGATATTGCGTCTTCTGGGAAAACACTCTGCCCACACACACTTCACCAAATATGAGTTCTAATGTGATTACTGCTGGGTGGGTTGTACACTAGAACCAAGAGAAAGTGACTCCAGGAATGACGACGGTTGCACACTCACGAAGGTGTTGTAAAAGCCAAAACTGTTAGCCCTGCCGGGGATCTTAGAGCAATGTCTGCTACCTTTACTGCAAGCATTACGCATTATGGCATGCTAAGAATGCCTCTGCATTCCTCTCTGACATTTGTTCCTATGATTCCTTAATGGGGGACATGGGGGGTGGGGGGGATGTTTGTTCTTTAAGGAGGATTTGCTACGTAGGTCATTTGAAGATTCCTTGGTATATACTATTAATTAAAATAATAGGTGAGTAGGAAATCCCAGTTTTATCTTCGATGATGACTTTTACATAATAACCTAGTAAGTACTTTTA
Source organism: Acomys minous (assembly GCF_964271855.1). NCBI lineage: Eukaryota > Metazoa > Chordata > Mammalia > Rodentia > Muridae > Acomys > Acomys minous. Next base: position 40,836,270 of record NC_140495.1, read on the forward strand.
CTTTTCTGGCTTGAGGAGGAATCCATTTTGAGATTTTGAAAAAAGTGTTTCAGGTCTACAGAAAATTATGTGTATGTGTGTGTGTGTGTGTGTGTGTGTGCGCGCGCGCGCGCGCGTGTATAATATTTAAGCTGCACAATGCCTTCATTGTTAAAGTCTTAAGCACAGGACATTTTTGTTGTTCTAAAGTTTCTTTTGTTTAAAGCCATACTCAAGTCAAAAGGCTGGGAAAGGGTATGAAAATATCTCCACCTAGTGGTTTTCAGGAGGTGAAACCAAAACTCAGCATTTTCTCTAGAGCTTCAACCATCATGCAGTTAGCTTGAACCTAGAGGTCTGTGGTGTAACGAGATTTCGTTAATGTTTGCTTAAATAGTAACTACCCAGGTAAAACAAAGTTAAGGTAGTATGCATTTGTAATTAAAGTGAAAATATGTAGAAATGCTATAACTTATCTTTTTGGGTGGGGGTGTTGAGGAAGGAGCTCAGAGCCTTTCACGTGCTATGCAAGCGTCTTGCGACCGAGCTACCCCACAGCTGCTCTTTGTGGTTTTGCAAATCCTTGCAAATCCTGACATGTTTCCTTCTGCTGCTTTGCATCCTCTCAGTGACTACAGAACTGTGTCTTCTCACCAAGCTAGCTCCATGCCCGCTACAGTGTACCACTTCAGTATGTAGCTTCTGCATGACTGGGTAGGAAAATGTGAAGATGATACAAGCTTATGAGGGCCTAAAGGCTGACATAAAAGGAAATCCAATCAAACAATACAGTGCTAAATGTTTGTACTGTGGCTGGACTGCTTTAACTACTGAGTCAGCTTTGAAACTTATTAAAGAGTGAATTAGGGGCGGATGGGAAGGCTGAGTGGGAAAGAGTGTGTGTTGTCAAGCCTGAGTCCCATCCCTGGGAATCACATAGTGTAAGGAGGGAACCAGTGCCACAAGTTGTCCTCTGAATGCCACATGTGTGCCCACTTACGTATATGAAATAAATGAATGTACAAAAGAATGTTTTTGTTTTTGTTTTTGTTTTTAAACCACAGCCGGGCATGGTGGTGCATGCCTTAATCACAGCACTCGGGAGGCAGAGGTAGGCGGATTGATGTGAGTTCAAGGCCACCCTGGTCCAGGACAGCCAGAGTTGTTTCACAGAGAAAGCCTGTCTCGAAAAAAACAAAAAAACCAACAACCAGCCAAACAATCAATCAATCAATCAATCAATCAATCAATCAAACAAACAAACAAAAAAACCCATGAATGAATTTATGGGCCCAGTGAGGTGGCTCAGCAAGGAGGGGGTTCTGCTGCCAAGCCTGACACCATGCATTTAGTTCCCAGAACTTACACAGTGGAGGGAGGTAGCCAAGTCCACCGGTGTGCCGCAGTGCATGCACGCACGCCCAATATACACTCATTCAAGTAGATACACGTAAATAACCAAGAAGAATAAACATAAAAGTATTAACTAGTTATGCAAGAAGCAAATTCTTTCTTGACTTCTTTGGAACAAAAAGGGACTATGTCCTTATTAACAGTCCAATCTACGTGGGCCAAAGTTAAAGAAGTTCAAGTGTGTGGACAGTGTTCAGAACAGAGGGCGTGTGCAAGGAAGTATTTTCTCATTATATGACTTATGTGTAGTAATTGCTGTACTTGTGTTTAGTTCTTTCATTGAGTAAGATCAACCTAATATTATCAAAATATTGGCCATAGTTTCTAAAGGGCTTTAATTATTTTGGAAATAAGACACACGTGCAAATATAAAGAAGTTACCCCAAACAGCGAAGTATGCCGAGCTGTCGTTACTGGCCTTGTGTGCCTGCTTTTGTTTTGTTTTCAACACTTACGGTGTTTGATTGAAATGTGTGGTACTGATTTTCACATAAACTGCTGACTTGAGTTTAATTGAAAATGTGTATCTTTCTTCTCTTTATAGAAAGCATCATTATTCACCAGTTGCGAATGAGCTCCAGATGAGACCCCCAAGCACAGCCCTCAGGCATCACTAAGGCCCACCATGCTACTGATGTTGACTGCAAACGCCCTAGGACTTGCATTAACTTTTTTTTTTTTGAGGATACAACTTAACAGCTAAAAAAACCATATTGTGGATGATATGAAAATATGTGGTAAAAAGCAACTGAATCCTTGTGCCCAAAGAAAGTTTTCTTCTCTTTGCAAAGCTTTCAGGTCTGTGGCACATGCTGTATAATTTATTTTTATAATACATTTTGTAATGTGAATTTTTTTCCCCTAGGGTGTTTCTTTTCTCATAGTCTGTGGACTGCACTTTCAGGTCTTCAAAGTATTGATATTGTGTGTTCAAAAAGCTTAACCTATCATTTTCCTTTTATTAATTTGTTATTTTTAAGGAAACAATAACATAGTGCTCTATCTCCCTGGACAACTTTAAGAGGTAAAGCCTAGAAACAGTGGATTCCAGGAGCTTTATTGCTCATGTGATGCTCTGTTTCTGCCTGTGGGTCAGTACTAAAAACGGTGTTCTGACTTAGGAGTTTAAGTATTTAACACAGTTCGTAAGTGTCTCTGTCTGGTGTTCTATATGGGAAACAAACAGCTTCGACTGGCAGTTCAATTTTATTTGTATCTACATTATTTAATTCTCTGCACAAAACATAATGGGGACTGTGATGCCAAGTTATTTCCTACATAGTACCCCCTGTCCCAGGAAAGCTTGCAAATAAAAACTGGCCTAGATAATGTCAACTTTTTTTTTCCAAAAAAATAAGGAGACCCAAAGGTAGATAGTCATTTCCCTCTGACTTTGATAGACTTTCAAAACTATTTGTAGGTAGGAAACAACTCCTCCTATTACTCTTCTTTGCACAGGTTCTTGCTATGTATCATGAGCTGGCCTAAAACTGGCTGTGTAGACTAGGCTGGCCTTGAACTCACAGACCTTAAACTGCCTGTCTGTGCCTCTCTCCAGTGCTGGGACCATAGGCATCACACCCAGCTAAGAATATATTTTTAAAAGAATTTAAAGCCTACCATTTATTACTCAAGTCTCACTGTCAGAGGTGCTGTTGGATTTAGGTTTGTGTGAAAATGTGAGGCATACTTGAAACTCTAGTAAAATTAAAAAAAAAATCCTGCTGCTGGGGGTATATTTCTAATAAGATCTTTAACATAACTTTGAAGAGTTCACACTTCAGTTTCTAAACACAGAGTTTTGTTTTGTTTTGTTTTGTTTTAAATCATACTACGCCAGTGTGATTAAAGAGCCAATGCACCTTCTGAGTGTCATGAGGTAAGTAAAATTAGCCAAGTAATGTACTGTAGGCTCACCTCTGTAGTCCCCAAGCTTTACCCACACCAGCCACAGAGGGATGTCTCTCTGGATAGGAAACACAGTGCTAAACTTCCTCCCTCATGTAACTTGGAAGGTTTTAATGTATTCTGTGCAACTGACAAATTATATTCAGTATACACTATAAATTAAAGAACTATATTTTCTAAAAAAAATATTATTGCATTTTTAAAAAGTAAAAGATTATGTTAGGCTTGCCCAAGCTTGAATGATTGTAGCTTTGACTACTGTGGTTTCTATTACTGACACAGAAGCCCAGACTATGTGTGTGTGTGTGTGTGTGTGTGTGTGTGTGTGAAGATTTTTAAAGCGTGGTTAAGCTTTTTTAAAAGCTTTTAAAAAAAATGTTAAAATGTAATGACATTGTCAGTCACAATTTTTGTTTTATTTAGTATTTTTATATTGACAGTGAAGTAAAATTTTGAGGTGGAACAGTTACTGAAGCTTAATTATTTGCTCTAAAGTAAGTCATCTGGGTAGATGATGAGATTTTCTTGCCTACCTCACCACGGATTTGCTTCAACATGAGTGACAGATAAGTAAAATGAACACACTAAATTTGAATCAAGAGAAGAGAATATTAAGAAAACAACAATCACATTTTAGCAACGTTGTCTAATTGTAAAAGTTGCCTTCACAAGCAATTCTGGCACCAGCCTGGATTACATCACACAACTTGGATTACTTTTACTGTAAATAAGTCTCCATCAATTTGAATGAGGCTAACTTTTGGATGGAATGATTTAGATGTTTTCTGAAGTGTAAGCAGTATTTCTAGCTCAAGGCACGATTGAATTAACCCATTGTTCTGTGCTTGATTTGTTGTTGTTTTGTTCTGAAGACAGGGTCTCTTTCTGTAGCCCTGGTTGACCTGGAACTCACGGAGATCCTGTGCTGGGAATAAAGGTGTGCAATGCAGTTCCCCAGCCCTTCACTTGCTTCCTGAGACAGGGTGTCATCATTTGGCCCAGGCTGTTCTCAGACACACTCTGTAGCTAAGGATAGGTTTGAACTCACGATCTTCCTGCCTCAGCCACCTGCGTGTTAGGACTGTAAGCATAGGTCACAATGCTGACTACACCTTTCTTCTTGATAACTGTCTTGGCTTATTTGATTTTGGTTTTCACGATATCTTCTGCATTTCTTCAAGTGTTCATAAAGTACTGAGATTGGTGAAAATAGTGGATAGTGTACAGGGTGCTAGTGCCCAGAATGTACATAAAATATGAATCCATTGAGTCTTAAGATGACCGCTAAGATGCCGTGCTGTGGAATTTCTGGTTCAAGCACTAACAGCAACACAGACACTACAGTGGAGCTTGTAAAAGTCTGAGGCAAAGTGGAATAAGTGGTTTATTAGGCAAGTGACGTTTTTATCCAATGCCACAACTGAACTTTTCTGGAAATTCAGAAAAAGCATGGCAGAAGTTGAGTGTGTTAGTGTATGTTTGAGCAACACATCTAAAAGTAGCAGAAATGCAAAATGAAACCTAAAACTCACAATTGGTACCTGAGGCCCATGCCCTTTTACCTCCACTACTAAGCCAAACCTAAAAAGACCAATTAGAAGGCAAAGAGGAAAAGAATTTTAAAAGCTGACAGAGGCTTATAAAAATTAGACGTTTTATGGCCATTAGTATTTGTTTTCTAAATTTTCAGTATTTGTTATAACTACATAACTAAAACTGTGTTCTTTATGGAAAGTGCAATAATTTTACCATGGTGTAATAAGGCATTTCTGCGTTTTTTTTTCTTCCTGTGGCTCATGTTATTTGGGGGTATTCACTTCGTCATTCAACAGATTTTGTTACTTATCACTACAAATTTGAATTTTTAATCTATTTTTTATTAAACAAAAGAAAATAAGGTATTCATTTATCCAATATAGTAAATATATAATGTGATCAGTCAATCTTAGAATTCAAGATTTAACAAGTTTTAACAGTTTTCAAAAGCAAGAGTCTATTTTTAAAAACTTTTAGAAATACATTCTAGTTCCTATCACTCTTAATTTGTCTCCATAAGCTATATTAAGTACATAAATTTTACACTGAAGTGACATGATTTTATGAACTTGTATTTTATATGAATGTAAATACCTTGTTTTCAGCTCTTCATAGGTGACTGAAATTACAACTCAAACATTTATGTGTTACTTTTAAAATCAAAAAAAGTTTATGGAAATCTCACCGGAGTATGAAAAAATGACAATGAAATATAAAAGCATCGTTCAATCTTCTTTTTAGATCAGAACACATATTCATAAAATTAAAACAATTTAAAATAAATTTACAACTTTTCTTTTTTTTTTTAACAATTATTTTATATGTGAATGCATATGTGCCTATGATGGTGTGTGTGTGTGTGTGTGTGTGTGAGTGTGTGTGTGTGTGTGTGTATTTGCATGTGTGTGTGTGTGTGTGTGTGTGTGTGTGTGTGTGTGTGTGTGTGAATGAGTGTGTGTGCGCCCAGGTGCAGGTACTCCAGGAGGCCAGAAGAGGGCATTGGATCCCCTGGAGTTGAAGTTACAGGTAGTTTTGAACCACCTGACATGGATGCTAGGCACCAAACCTGGATCCTCTCTCTGCAAGAGCAGCAAGTACGCTTAACCACTGAGCTGTTACTCCATCTCCACAGCTTCCCTTTATTCAAAGTTATAGCCTTAAAAGAGCTGTTTAGGTCTACGTTTCAGACTTCCTTCGTGTCTTTCTTATGGCGGTGTAGATGTGGCAGAGTAGGGTTGTCAAAATGAAGGCCGTTCTTCTCAGTTACACTGTAGTTTGATTCTTTAGTAAAATAAAAAACTGTAAGCTTTCTAAGAGCTAACTGGCTAGGAAGGCCCTCTTGTCCTTCCCCACCACATGCAGTATCAGTATTCATGTCCTATTCTACTCCTGACTATTGCTAATCATAGGCAGATCTTCAGTAGAACAGACATACCCAAGGCTCTGCCACAGGCACGCTGGGGTGATGGCAATTTGGAAATGGTTTCTGTAAAGAGGGATGGAGGTGACGTGGGTTATGCTTAACCTCTTATTTTATTGGCTCTGTTCCAGAAATGGTGCCTCCTCCTAACTTACCTTTGCTTTACTTGGAATAAAGGAGTGAGCTTTTCTTGCTTATTAGTTAGAGATGTACCTATCAAAGAAGCAAAGGGCCAGAAAGTTCAAAAAGGCTATTGCTGCCAAGCCTGACAGCCTGAGTTCAATCCCCAAAGCCCACAAATTTGAATTTGTTCACTGATCTCCAAATATATGCCATGGGACAGGTGCTCCCAGACATACATAAACAGACACACACACACACACACACACACACACACACACACACACACACACACACTAAATAAATGTACAAAGAACCTTCGAAAAAAGCAGACAGGAAGGGTATTTTAAGCCAAAATACTTCCTGTAGACAAGTTGCAGGTGCTAGTGTGCCCTGCACTAGCAGGGGCGAACTTTGGCAACCAAAAGAATAAAAGAAAGCCAGCCGGGCGTGGTGGCGCACGCCTTTAATCCCAGCACTCTGGAGGCAGAGGCAGGCGGATCGCTGTGAGTTCAAGGCCAGCCTGGTCTACAAAGTGAGTCCAGGACAGTCAAGGCTTCACAGAGCAACCCTGTCTCGAAAAACAAACAAACAAACAAACAAAAAAAAAAAAGAGAGAGAGAGAGAAAGCCTGGATGTGCCATGGTTTAAGAACACTGGCTGAGAAATTCATTATTAATTTGGATTTTTACAAGAGAAAATGTGTCAGGACCCAAACTACATTGAAATGAATTTGTTAACCTCAGAGTTCTGGGCTTAGTGACCATGGGGAGGGAACCAGAACAACCTCTCCATCCCAGGCTGCTTGGCAACAAGGTGCATTGTCTACTTCTGCGTCGAAAACTTAGTCAAGGTACCTATGGAAGATGACAAATTCTGAGTCATTCTCCCTACTCAGGGCAACTTCTAGGTTCCAGGTACAGTAACTTGATGCACAGGGAAAGTACTAGAATCTAAAATGGAATCTCATGGACCTCCCTTCCCCTCGCCCCCCTCCCCCTTTCTTTTTAAAGACAATCAGGTATTCCTTGGTTTCCTGGGATAGTTGCAGCATTTCTTTCAGAGAGAATCACAGTCTCTAAGGAGCATAAAACCCTTTTTTCCTTCTCCTCAGGGCCCAATTTTTAAAAATCTCCCTTATGTTCATGGGTGTACCAGTTCCTTGCTTCAGTAATAACATGCCCAAGAAATCAAGTTTATACTGGCTCACAGTTTTGGAAGTCAGTTCCTGGTGCTTGGCTCTGTGACGCACAGCATGTCCTGTCATGGTGGGAGTCTGTGGCACAGGAGGCTTCTTCACTTCAAGGTAACCAGGAAGCAGAAAGACTGGAAGGGAACAGAGTCTCAGTAACCCCTTCAAGTGCATGCCCTCCTGACATAGTTGGAGTAAGAACGGCCCCATAGGCTCAAATATTTGAATGTTTGGTTTCCAGTTGGTGGACTATTAGGAAAGATAAAAAGGCGTGGCCTTCCTGGAGGAGGTGTGTCACTGGTGCTGGGCTTTCAGGTCACCAAAGACTATGCCAGGCCCAGTCTCTTGCTCTACTTGCAACTTGCAGGTCTGGTCTAAGCTCTCAGCTATAGCTCCAGAGCCATGGCCCTGCCTGTCTGATCATGGAGTTACCCTCTGAAAATGTAAGCAATAACCCAACTAAATTATTCCACTTGTATGCAGCCTTGGTCATGGTGTTTTATCACAGCATTAGAACTACGAAGACACCCCCATTGCTGTAACTTCCTCTCTAGACTCCATCTTTTATGGTTTTACTATCCCCATCCCATTAATGCCATGCACTGGGGTCTAGCCTTCATTACGCTGGGCTTTGGGGGACATTACAGATTGAAGTGATAGCAACTGGTATTGCTGTACAAATCTGTGTCCAGTTTATACACTTCGTAAAAAGCTTGCACACTCCCCACAGTTAATTCAAGAAACTTGCACAGAGCTCCAGCGGCCCCATTGATTAGCATCTGGTGCTTGTACAAGATAGTGGGTACATTGTGTGTGTGTGTGTGTGTGTGTGTAAGGGATTGAACCTGGATCTCACACATATTTAACATGTGTTCTACCCGGGAGCTACACCCCACTCTTTGGATGTTTTGAAATAGCAGCCCCTAGAATGAGGCCTTGACTACTCTTCTCTCCAGTTCCTGATTTTCCCTCCAACTTCCAGATCTTTTCCTCTGACCACAGCCACATTAACTCTCTTTCTTTCCCTCCTCTATCTTGCTTACTTTCCTTCCCCCTTTTCTCTCTTTATGCGTAGTGTTTTAATGTCCTTTGCAGGAAGCTATGTTAGTTCAAGTCCCAGATACTTTGTAGGCATCCAGTGACATGCTTCGGACCCTCAAAGTTGCTCTCTGAGGATCAGTGCTGTAGACAATGTGCTCTGTGTCTTCCGTTTCAAGGAATTCAGGTGGCCAGTACTTCCTGGAAACTTCTGTGGCCACAGAAAGTTTTAGATGGGGACCACTGATTCTAAGTGAAGATAGGCTCTCTGTAAGGACCAGGGGCCCGCAGAAGGCTCCCAGACAGTCTATACTGCGTTAGCAAGGCACATATATGCTCATTTGTGTTCACTTCACTTTTCAAAGGGGCCGGACACTGGCTTCCACATGGAACACTGGTCCCAGCAGAGACAAGTGGAACAAGTGAACTGCGTAAGTTAATGGCTTAGTTACTGTTCTACTGCTGTGAAGAGACACCGTGACCAAAGCAACTCTTCTAAAAGAAAGCATTTGTATGGTGGCACGAAGGTGGGCATGGTGCTGGAGACGTCGCTAACAGTTACATCCCGATCCATAAGAAGGACAAAAGCTGTGGGCTTTTGAAACCTCAAAGCCCTCTCCCAGTGACAGACCTCTGCTAACAATCCCTCAGCTATTCCAAAAAGGCCTCACTGTTGGCCTTCCTGCTTGGATGGAAGGGTGTCCTGGGACTCTGGAGCCCCAGGAAGCACACAGATCTGAAGGGAGAAGGTATCCCAATGGATAAGACATGGGAGCCCAGGAACCACACAGCTCTGAGAGGAAGCCTCCTTGGCAGAAGCACTCAGCTCCCAGGGGAGGGTAGGCCCAGCTGAGCTCAGGAGCTCAGGAGCCTCAGCCTTGCTCTTCTTCTTTTCATTGCTTCTTGGCTTCTTCCAATGAGTCAGTCACAGCAGGCAGTAAATCTCATAAAAGATATTATTGGGAGGGTCTAGGGTGTGGAGGGATGAATGCAGGGTTGGCTGGCCCTGTCCAGGTAGTGGACAGTAGGGAATTGAATAGACACCGCCTTTATATAGGACTTCTTAGGGTGTGGAGCTTTCTTGGGCAGAGATTTCCAGGGTCAGGATTGGTAGGATTTCAAGTCCTGAGCTTAGGAGAGCTCAGGGATTGGTGGATTTTTATTCAGACTTTTCACCTAAAGTTAGCATAATCTAAGAAGGGTCCTATTGAGGGGGCTTTGTGACAGTTAGAGGCTGGAAATGCCTCTGTGACAGAGAGGCCTGGGGGAGGGGCCTGGCTGCTGCAGATAATTCAGGCAGAGGCTTGGCCACTTTCCTGCCTTGAGGGTTTACAAAGTTTATAAAGTTTTAAAAATTTACAAAGGGAGTCCACAGCAGGGAAACATTTTTCCTGTGCTTGAGTGGGCATGAGTAGCCAGCATGCACCTCCTAATATTTTCTAACAGTTCCACTCCCTGATGACCAAACATTCGGATATATGAGCCCCTGGGAGGTCCTTATCACTCAAACCACCACCGTAACAAAAACAGGTATCTCCTTTCAAATTCAGAGCACTGGAAATATCTGTTCCCATGGTGATGCAACCTGCTAAACCCTTGCTTAGAACAACTTGATCAGACAGGTTAATAGAGTATTATCAAAGCATAAGGCACAAGGCTTCTTTGGTTAATAGTCTATTTTCTATTGAATGGGACTCCCTTCCCTACAGCTTAGTGTTTGACATCATAAAAGGGGCTCCTACAATCCCCTGTAGACTCATAGAGCAAAGAGCTCACTGTTTCTATTGTTTGTTGGCAAATGAGCTCTTCCACTGAAATGTGAATTCACTGAGTTTCCAGGTAAGCTCTAGATTTATTATGGTTTATGTCCTAGGCCTTTTGCCAAGTACTTGACTCTCAGAAAGGAATCTAAAGTCTCAGCCTTGAGCTTATATCTAGGAAGACAGATATAAGGGGATGCCTTTCAGTATTAGATGATTAATGCTGGGGTGAGGGCAGGTGAAAGTCCCCCTGAGTTCAGACAAATCTGAGTTATTTTAAAGCAGTAAAACACTTCATAGGTAGCACTAACTCAGTGCTTTGAAACAAATGAAAGTAATGTACCTCCCAATGATGGGACTGTTGACATTTTAAAACTTGTCAATACGGGTATGTGTGTGGCGGGGGAAGCAAGTTTAAGTCTAAAAATGGTCTGCCCATATGAAAGAACATTGTTAAAAGGTATTTCTTCTACTTCTTTTATTTTCGTGGAATAAGCTAAGTCTTTTTCCTTTTCCATCCCACTCCCCTTTAAATAATTAATTTCTTTGTTATACCTGTAACAAATGTCAGCTGGCTGTCAACCCAGAGATGGCACTATATTTAAAGATAAGCTTTTGTCTATAATTGATGATGCCTGCTGGGGATGTAGCCAACTGAGATCCTAAGCAATGGAAGTGGTGAATTCTGAGGCCTCACTGGACGTATATGCTTACACTTAGAGCGAGAAAGGAAACTTTATGCTTAAAACTAACTTCGTAGGCTTAGTTTTCTACTCAGGTTTCTGAAATTAGGTGCCATTGTCCCTTCTTTAAATGACTCATGATCAAAGTATCTTGTTTGACTAGTATTTCTGATTGCTGTCTGGTTACACAAGAGCTTGCAACAGCGGTGACTTCGGGCCAATCAGACAACCTCTCAGTCTGCGAACAAAAGGTTCCTTAAACATCCAATTCTAAGAGGCCAATAGAAGACATAAAAAAATCTGAAAAAGTTTGTTGTTGTTGCTTTTATTTTTGAGGCAGGATCTTATAGAGTCAGGGTTGGCCTGGATTTTCCTGTCCCTACCTCTAAGTGCTGAGATATTGCGTGTGAATCATAACCAACTACAGAAAGGTGTACCCCCCAGCCCCCCCCCCCAGGGGTTTCTCTGTGTAGCTCAGGATGCCCTGAAACTCATTCTGTAGATCAGGCTGCCCTTGAACTAAGAGAGCTGCCTACCTTTGCCTCCCAAGCACTTGGATTAAAGGCATGTGTCACCACTGCCTGATAAGAAGAGATTAACTTTTAATGACCCAGGTTGGATAAATCTCTAATAAAATAAATACAGGAAGGAGACTAAATATACCACACAAGGTCTACATCACTCTCCTAAAAATCATCAAGGATACTTAAAAAAAACGAATGAGTCCTACTAAAGTCCGTAAGCAGCTATGGTTAACTGAATGGAAGTGGAGCAAAAAGATACTGAAAAGCATTCAAACTATTTCTTAGTCATTAAGGACTTTCTCTGAGCCCCTTAATAGTGGTGCTCGACTTTTAATCCCAGTACTCTGGTGGCAGAGGCAGGTGGATCTCTGAGTTTGAGGTGAGTAGATTAGTCTACAGAGGGAGTTCCAGGACAGCCAAAGCTACACAGAAAAACTATGTGTGTGGGGCGTGGAGCGGGGGCGGGGGTGGGGGGTGGGGGGTGGGGGTGGGGTTGAAAACTTTCTCTGAAATAAGAAGTGTGTCACCCATCTTCACTTTCCTTGGGTGTTTATATAGCTTGTCATTTCAGAATTATTTTTACGCTTGCCCTCATACATGCATCGTACTTACTATGCTGATCTGACAGCATTAAGAAATGTCATGCAAACCCCACTTTTTTTTTTTTAATGTGACAAGGTCTCATTATATAGCTCTGGCTATCCTGGAATTCACTATGTAGACCAGGCTGGCCTCACTGCCTCCCAAGAGCTGGGATTAAAGGTGTGTGCAACCATCCCAGCCCCCAGGGAAATTTTTAATAAAAAAAGAGACAAAGAATTAATCTCTCCTATGGGCAAACCAAAGAACAGAGGAAGCAGATAAGCGCCAGGAACAAGCAGATCACTACTCCCATAACAAGAGCAACTGTTTTATGGCAACATAAAATGTCCCGCAGCATCGAGGGGCGTGACAGGAGCTTGTGGATAGAATCCTCAGATGCTCAAATCTCTTAATACACACTGTAGCTCCTGTAAACGACCTGTGTACACCTTCCGCATGCTTTAAGCCATCTCGTGATGATACTATTTACACTACCCAACCCAGTGTCGATAATCTTTTAAAGGATGATGATGGGGAACTGTCGCCATGTTTATTAGCAAAGAAGCATTTTTCTTTTTTTCCCCTGAATATTTCCAGTTGTAGGTTCCGAAGGTTCAGTTGTAGCACTATTTAAACAAGGTGGGAGAGTAGCAAAACTAGTTAAAGGAACGGACACATTTAACTGTGTGATGCTCTAAACAAGAGGGGGAGGGGAGAAAAAGACTTCAGGATTATCCCCCAACACTGGGATGAACGTTTTACTAACCAACAGAATTTACTAAAGTAAAAGCATATGCCTCTCTACTAACTACGGCACACTGTTTTCCATTTGAGCCATGTTGAAGGTAAACTTAAGATGCCAAAGCAAGTTACACACCTAAGTATTCTAGTGGCCCTAAGAATTTGAATGATCACCCGGGCTATAGGGCACATGCCTTTAAATCCCAGCACTCTGGAGGCAGAGGCAGGAAGCATAATACGAGTTTGAGGCCAGGCTGGTTTACAGAGAAAGCTCCAGCTTAGCCAGGGCTATAAAGAGAAATCCTGTCTAGAAAAAACAAACAAATAAGCAAACAACCCACCAAAACAAAACAAACAAACAAACAAAAAAGGAGAAAAGAAGGGGAAAGACAGACAGACAGACAGAATTTATGAGATCACAGAAGAGCATACCCAAGTGTCAAAACTATAGGCCAGCACTCAAGTGGGTCTTTGTTGTCAGCCAGTCTGGATTTCAAACACAATTTAACAACGTAGATACTACATAATTGATTTTGTAAATTTACAAATAGAAAGTGTTCATGCTTCTAAGAGAGAATTTGTAAAATATGGAAAAGCAGAAAGAAACCAAAAACCCAGTCTTCAGTCAACCAGTGGAGGTTAGCATTTTACGATTTGTAGCTGGATTCTACACTTTCGTGGTCTCTGTACTGCTATGCTGTCTTTGAGTTACTTACTAGTATTAGTTACTGAGACAGATCTCCCTACGGATTTCCCACCGGCCTCTCACTGTGGAGCTTAGGCTGGCCTTGTAGTTTCCTGCCTTTGCCTTTCTAATGCTGGGATCACACTTTTGTATGTCCCTGGCAGATTAAAAGTATGTAACATCTCATTTTTAACAAGTGGTATTTTGTCGTTTCTGGTTATCAAGTTTAAAAATATCGCTACCACGTTTTACAATAAACTTCCTCAATCAATGTTCAAGGAACGAACATCATTGATAGAGGAAAAATAGGTGGAACAGCTCAAAAGCGAGGGATTTGGGCTAAACTAGGTCACGTTATTGTTTTGTTTTGTTAGGTCAAATGGGTCACATGTCACCTCACTTAATTTCACAGCCGCACCTTGCGTGGGGGGGTAAAAACTCAATAGGTATCCGCAATCCTTTTAAACGTGCTGACTTTGGAACGCTACAATTCCCTTCAGAGGAGGTGTAAAAAAAAAAAAAAAGTCAACCCAGTGCCAAAATTACATATAGTCCAAGTCACCGAGTCAGACCCGACTCCTCGACCCGCAATCTCCATGATAACCACAACAGGAAGTGTGCGCAAACAGAAGCATCCTTTAGGGAAGCGAAGACGCTACCTTCCCTGCGCGCGGTTGCCGTGACGTCACCCAGGGCCGCGCATGCGCTCACATAGCCGCGGGCCCGGCCTAAACCCCCTCACTTTGTCGTCACAGGGCAGATGATAAGGGTGCGTCCGCCTTTTCCCTCCCCCTTCCATCCTCCTCCCCCTCCCCACCCCTCGTCCCTCAGTCTTCTCCCTCTTTCTTCTCTCCCTCCCTCCCTGGGGCGTCTCCTAAAGACTCCCGCTTCCGGTCAGCGGCCGTCTGCAGAAGCGTGTCCCGCCTCTTCCGCCTCCCCGGTGGCGGCGCGGGTGGCGGAGGCGGTAAGCGGCAGCGGCAGCGGCGCCTGCGCGTCTCCTGTCAGGGTCCGCAGGCAAGTCCCCTGGGCGGCCCAGCTGGACGTGGCGGAGCCGAAGCCCGGGGGCCGATGGCGATGAACTATAACGCGAAGGATGAGGTGGACGGCGGGCCCCCGTGCCCTCCTGGGGGCCCCGCCAAGACCCGGAGGCCGGATAACACGGCCTTCAAACAGCAACGGCTGCCCGCCTGGCAGCCCATCCTCACGGCTGGCACGGTGCTGCCTACCTTCTTCATCATCGGCCTCATCTTCATCCCCATTGGCATCGGCATCTTCGTCACCTCTAACAACGTCCGTGAGATCGAGGTGAGGGAGGGGCGTGGCGGCGATTCCCTCCCCCCCCCCCCCCCCCGTCCCCCGGGCTCCCAGAAGGTGACAGGCGGGCCCCGCCCTCCGGTGCTGCCTTCTCCGTTTCTTCTTTTGCGGCTTTTCTGAGTTTGCAGTTTTGCGGTCTAACTTACTTTTGCTCTTGATTTACGTGCCTGGGAATGGGATGACTAAAGCAAGAATGTCAGGTGGACGAGACTAATCTACTGGGCGTTTTGCGCGGTTCTCCGAGGGCTAGGGGGTATATGTTTTTCTAGGAGGAGAGAAAAGGAGAAAAAGTTTAGATTGAGGCTACTCACAGGGTCAGACTGTTGTTACTTGCGTGGGGATTATTCCGGGACCTCTAGATGAACACATTGGTCATTGTTGGGTGAAAGACCTGGAGTCATAGAGGTATTGATTCTTCTGTGAAGAAATTAAATCATATTTTACAGGGCACACACAGTAACTTTAGTTTTGAGCTGATTAGATTATTTTTAGTTGTTGGCCCTGATATAGTTAAAAACATGAAACTTCAGTTCTTGTTTGGTTTTAGGCTGTATTCATTTCTAATTATGCCCTACAGCGGCCGCAGTTCTCCGTGCTAGATTTTTTTTTTTTTTTAAACTGTGCACGTCAATGAGTCCACACGAAATAAGTTGGGATCTAGCTGGAAAACATTTCCCTGGCATAGATTTTATGGAGTATTTTACTTAGACACACAGTACAGACACTCAACTGGAGGAAACATTTTTTTTCTGCCAGTGCAACAGTCACTGCATCTTTTTCCATCCGCAGTGATGAAGACTGTTTGATAGCGGAGTGTAAGTACCGTGTGGCATACCATCTTAGACATCTACAACTTCTCCTTTATATTTTACGGTATTTTGATATGAACTGTCAAGAGCTGAGTAACTGGCAAGAGTTGAGTAATCTCGGTTTCTTCTGTTCCGTTGTATACATAAATTTTTGTGTATACATTTTAAAAATAAATATTACATGTATGCGATTTAATTGGACTTCCCCAGCCATTCTAGCTATGGAGTTTTGGTGCCTTTTTCCAGTTTGATTTACAATATTAGCGCTAAAGCAAGGTGGTCACTTCTTTTTTTTTTTTTTTTTTAAAGCTGCATAGTGCTTCAGTGCTTATAACACTAAGAATAGCCTCTGGAGTGGACTTTTAAAATCTTTTAATTATTTTCAGTCTGTTGACTACAGCAAGTTCACAGCATATGTTTCAGGTATATATTTTTAATCTCCTGTTTTTATCCTTGTGATAGTACTCAAATGTAGCCCAAAATGCTCCAAAATGTAAAGCTCTGGGCTGGGCAGGCTGGGTACTAGAAAAGTTTTGACTTTAGAGTGTTTTGGATTGCAGCCTTCCAGATTAGGTATGTACAAATGGAGAAAGTTATCCAGATATTACAGAATGTTTGTTTGTTTTTAGAAGAATTCTTAAATGTGAAACACTTCTGTTCCCATCTCTGTCCTGTCATACCCAAACCCTGAGCTCTGCCACTTTTACAGTAGCTCAGGTTTGGAGGTAATTTACTTAAATTTCTTTGCAGGTAAGTGTCTTCACCTCTAAAATAAACAGATTAGTGAGGTTTTCTTCCCCTAAGATTTCACAAGTAGACGCAGAATAGATGTGGGTTATGACCCTTCAGCAGGAGATGAGCTCTGAGGACCAGCTTGAGGTGTGAGAGTGGAGGTGTGACAGTGGAAGGGTGACAGTGGAGGTGTGACAGTGGAGGGGTGACAGTGGAGGGGTGACAGTGGAGGTGTGACAGCGGAGGTGTGACAGCGGAGGTGTGACAGTGGAGGGGTGACAGTGGAGGTGTGACAGTGGAGGTGTGACAGTGGAGGTGTGACAGTGGAGGTGTGAGAGTGGAGGTGTGACAGTGGAGGTGTGACAGTGGAGGGGTGATAGCGGAGGGGTGACAGTGGAGGTGTGACAGTGGAGGGGTGATAGCGGAGGGGTGACAGTGGAGGTGTGACAGTGGAGGGGTGATAGCGGAGGGGTGACAGCGGAGGTGTGAGAGTGGAGGTGTGACAGTGGAGGTGTGACAGTGGAGGTGTGACAGTGGAGGTGTGACAGTGGAGGTGTGAGAGTGGAGGTGTGACAGTGGAGGGGTGACAGCGGAGGGGTGACAGCAGAGGTGTGACAGCGGAGGGGTGACAGCGGAGGGGTGACAGCGGATAGGTGACAGTGGAGGTGTGACAGCGGAGGTGTGACAGCGGAGGGGTGACAGCGGAGGGGTGACAGCGGAGGGGTGACAGCGGAGGGGTGACAGCGGAGGTGTGAGAGTGGAGGTGTGACAGCGGAGGGGTGACAGCGGAGGGGTGACAGCGGAGGGGTGACAGTGGAGGTGTGAGAGCGGAGGTGTGACAGTGGAGGTGTGAGAGTGGAGGGGTGACAGTGGAGGGGTGACAGTGGAGGTGTGACAGCGGAGGGGTGACAGTGGAGGTGTGACAGTGGAGGGGTGACAGCGGAGGTGTGACAGTGGAGGGGTGACAGCAGAGGTGTGACAGTGGACTATTTGAGAGTATTATCATGTTGATTCCAAGTTTTGAGTTTTCACACTACACTAAGCTCCTTACTGGGATGGTAGTAAATATAACAGAATTCCTCCTAACTAAACATTAGAAATTTGAATCATCTTCGTTAAACTTTAAGACATTAAAATGAAAGCAATGATGATTTAGAATTGTATATGAATATTTACTAAATTGGTAGAAAACTTCTGGTACTGTTTACTACAGTATGAAAATGCCTTTAATTTTCTTTAAAACTTTTGGGTTCTGAAATAAAGTTAGGTCTGTGCACTTAGTTCTTAGTGGAACGGGGATTTCTAGTGCTTACCGTGACCCTGGTATTGCAGTTTATTCAGCAGGGCAGTGGAGTTAAGAGTTAGTGTAGAGCCAGAGTTCCAGCTCTCTCTCTGGTTGGTGATAGGATTTGAGTTTTTGTGTGCAGCACTTGACACATGGGAAGATTTAGATTGGATGATCTTAAGATGCCATTCGCTTCTGAAATTCTGTGACTTACAACTTAATTTTGATGTAAAACAATGCTGTGTCCAAAATGCTACATTTGACATTAGAGGAAATGAAAATTAGAAGTTACTCAAAATTTTATTTTAACACCAACATATGCAGATAGAATGATTAAGATATTTGTGTTGGATATGTAGTGAAATTATTTCAAATTGGGTCTGAAGTTATGAGAAAAACCTGGAGAGCGTTTCCAAAAGGGGCATACATGTTGGTGTGTTGATTCTCTACTCTGCGTGTGTGCTGGCCGTTAAACTCAGGGCCACATGAAAATGCTGTACCACTGAGCTACCTTGCTGACTCCTCCATCTTTTGTTAGCTACTAGCTTAGACTAAAAGCCTCTGAGGTTTATCCAAAGTCAGTAGCAGGAGCTGGAGAGCTGGCTCAGCAGTCAAGAATACTGATTCCTCTTGCCAGAGTAGCCAGGTTTGATTTCTAGCACCCATGTAGTGGCTCACACTGTCTTTAACTACAGTTCCTGGTGATCCTGTGTCCTCTTCCAGCCTCAGCAGGCATTAGACGCCCACATGGTCCAAAGACATGCAGGCAAAAGACCCATCCGTGTAGAAATAAAGCAATACAGTGGTTTTAGAAAGTCAGGTGTAGTATAGGCCTTTAATCCCAACACAGGGGAAGCAGAGGAGTAGATCTCTGAGCCTGGTCTACATAGTGACTGCCAGGATAGACAAGACTGTAGAGAGAGACTGTATCAAAATAATAATAATAATAATAATAATAATAATAATAATAATAATAATAATAATAATAATACAATAGTAATAATAATAATAGTAATAATATAAAGATGAATGGGAAGTGAGTAGTTCTTTTCCAAACTGATTCCTCTTTTCCTTTTTATATCTTTTAAGTTTCTTTGTTGAAAACTTAATTTGCAGCGTAGTTCAAGTTACTAGGGCAAAGGAAACTTAAAAATCAAAATGCTTAGCTTTGTTCAGAACTTGAAAAATTTAAAGTAAAGCTAATGGACCCTTTACATTCTCTCAGAAATACTACACTAAAATATTATCACTCTTATAATGCCCTGGACTCCTGAAAAAAATAATTTTTAGAAAAGGTGCTTTTATATTTCAATGCCCATATTTAGTATCATAGTACCTTCCCTTGTTAAGTTTATGAACCTTATTTAGTTGGTTTCTAGAATTTTTAAGTAAAATGAGGTTTTTAGAAAAGTACCATTGATAATTTTATTAACCAATAAAATATTTTAATTATGAATATATTTATTGAACACTTGCTTAATATCTTTATTATTTGCAGCAAAGACTGAGTATTTGTTTGGCTGCATTATGAGTCAAGCATGTTCCTACCACAAGGCAAGAAATGGCTCCTCTAAGGCTTTTGACCTGGCCAAGGTACACAGCTAACTTGAAAGTACCATCTCTCTAGCTTCTGTGAGAGCGTTTATCGTTGTGAAGTGATGTGATTGTAAATTAATGCTTGGAGATCTGGGTCAAGTGTCTTGTCCTATAGCCCCACATATGCTGGGGAGGCTTGAGGTAGGAAGATTGCTTGAATCCAGTAACTCAGTGCCAGCTTGGGTGCTACAGACCTAGTGTCCAAAAACCGTAACACAAAACCCAATTATAATGGTTAGAGTCAAATGGGTATGTTAGTTAAAGCAATGTTTAAGACAAGATAAATACAGTGATACCTAGAGCCTAGACATATATGTGAAATTAATATTGCTAAAAACGGTGAGATCTTAGTGGACTTCTTGCCTATTTTGTTAAGTTCCCAGGTTTCCTTTTTTTAAAAATTTTTTTATTTTTATTTTTTTACTTTATTTAATTTTCTACTCTTAGTTATTTTGTCCTGATTACTTCCTGTTTCCATTTCTGATGAAAATTTGCTGTCTATATTTTTCCTCCTTTCTAATTTGAATCCTTAAATTGTAAGGTTCTTGAAGGAGATTAAATCTTTCTCAGTATTTAGTAATCTTTGATTTTACTTAAACTTTAAGTAGACTCAAGGAAGGATACTTTTTTTTTTTTTTGATTGTTAAAGATTAGGCATTTTATGCTAAGAAGTTTAAAGGTTTTAATGCTCAAATGTATTGTAATAACTAAACAGGGAAGGTTCAGCAATTCAGAGCTTTGTGTGGTATGACAGGGCTTTTGTTTCATGTAAGTGCCCCCTGAGTGTTTTTTTAGTTTGAGGGCCAGGAGACTGGTTTTTCCAGATGAATATTTGCAGTCAATTTGGTTAAAGGAAACACTTACTTGAATATCAATTGTATGGGATGTTTCCCTCAAAGAATTCAGTTCTTTTCATAAGTGGAATTGTGCTGCTATCAAGAAATTGTGTATAACTATTGTGATTATATATTGAATTTCATCTGCCAAGAAAGGTCCAAACCTTACTTTTTTCTAAAGGTAAAAAGTCAAGAACGTCCTCCCTGCTCTGCACAGCCTAAAAATTTTATTTTCTAGCCTTTTATAGAAATAACACCCTTATCCCATTTAGAGTTTTAAAGAAATATACTGGCAAAATTAGCACTTGCTACCAAATAACTGTGTTGAATTACTCATTCTAAGGGCTTCAGAAAATTCTTTAAGTACTTAAAATGTTCCCTTTAACTTAATCTGATTAGTATTTAAAGTGACTTATCTTATTAGTCAGCATTTTGTTATATGACTTATTTAGGTCTTATATTGATTTCCTTTTGGATAAATCTACATTCAGAAAGTGGAAGTTTTCCAGCTCTACTTGTATACAGTGCAAAAATGCATGTCCTTCAAATTCCTCCTTCTCACCAGATTAAACTCAGTCTGTTTCTGAGGAATAGGCTATGGTTTTGGAATTACTAGGAAGAAATGTTATCTTGACTTAGGGGAGCATAGATGAGAAATGCCATAGCCTTCCAGCTGACCTCATTATCCACATCTGTCCTGCACTACCTGTGGTGCTTTGTCATTAGGATTTAAGTAGTTGGAAGGTTTTATGCTGTATTCTGAACTATGCCTGATAAACTTTTGACATTAAAAAATGTTAATTTTCCAAATAGGGGACTTGTGTTCCCTCTTCTAAGAGGCAGCCTCTTTTCCTTTGATGTTTAGAGCTACTAGTCCTGAGTAAACTTTATCTTTTGAAAGCAGTGGATGTTACTTACCCGTGGCAGATATATTAGGTCAAGCTCCCCTTGAGTTTTGGCTGACAAAGGGTGTAGTGGTTATTTGATAGTGACAACTCGTACATTGAGTTCCAGTTGTCAAGGATTTTTAATCAATGTTGGACATTTTCTATATACAGAGGGGCATAGGGAATTATTGAAAAAGTTTGAGGACAGGACCTTTTTTCCTTTTCTCAACAGGAGGCATTCCTTTGGGGGAAGATAAAGTGACTTACCATAGGAGGAGATGCAGATGTCACTCAGTGACTGAGAACTTCCCTACCTGTCTCAGGCCCCGAGTTCAGTCCTCAGCTGTGGAAGACAAAAACAATGTGCTGGGCATGGTGGTATATTATGGCCTATCACTGAAGAGGTGGATGGCAGGAAGATCAGGGTTTCAAGGCCAGTCTTAGCTACATAGAGATTTGAGCCCCACCTGGGCTGTATACACGTCAGCACCCCCCAAAACAAGCTAACAACCCACGCAAAACAAAGCATAAAACTGAGGGTAGGGGAAAGCAAAGCAAAGAAACATCACAGGCAGGAAAGTTAAACATTGCTAGGTGAATGTGCCTTAGTAGTTAAAGAAAGACCAGCTTTTGCTGGATGTGGTAGCTTCTCAGGGCTCCTTTGAAGGGGATCTGATTCTGACATACGTTCTCTGTCTCAGTTTCTCCTCATGACAGCATCAATTTTCTTATGTCTTCAAAACCACTATCACATGGAAGATGCTTTTTACATTGCCAGATTTTGCTGCCAGCTTCAGATATACCCAGGTCTCCTTGGACCACAGTGTATCAGTGCTGCACAGGAGGCTTTTCTACAGCCTTTCTCTGTGTATATCTCAGCTGTATCGCCAGTACCAGTCTGAATGCCATCCTGTGTTGAAATTTCCTCTGCCAAACAAATGGGTTCATTATCTTTAAATTAAACTTTGTTTAGGTTCTCAGGTAGAAAACCTTTCTCTGGGCAGCCGGGCGTGGTGGCACACGCCTTTAATCCTAGCACTTGGGAGGCAGAGGCAGGCAGATCGCTGTGAGTTCGAGACCAGCCTGGTCTACAAAGCGAGTCCAGGACAGCCAAGGCTACACAGAGAAACCCTGTCTCAAAAAACAAAAAACAAACAAACAAACAAAAAAGAAAACCTTTCTCTGGGCAGGGGGTAAAAAAAAAAAAAAGAAAAGAAAATTCTTGCTCCAGATATCACACCTGTAGGCCCTGTCTCAGTTCCTCATGGAGTCCCTCTGAAACCTTGTGAGTAGGCCTCCATTGTCCTGTTTTTCTCAGCATTCTTACCTTCTAAGCATACACAAGAGCAACTCATTAAGCTCTGCTTCCAGCGTTCAACAGCGGGCATTGTGTGAATGACATATGTGTTAGCATTTGGTCCAACAGTGGGAAGTCAAGACTTTGATTGCATATCAGATGCCTTAGGAACATAACAAGGGTTTCTGTTTTACAGAATCCTCTGTAAAAGCTTACTGCCTTGACATTCTTAGTAACAGGTTCTCGAGCTCAAGGTTCAGGTTGGAGGCCAGACTTCTGGCTACCTCTTCTGGGCATAAGCAGTGTAGAGTGAAGGATGAACTAAGGGCTAAAGGGCTAATAGCCTTTTAAGGAAGGCTCTTAGAAGCTGTTACTCTTGGTAGCATAGTCATTCATACTAGCTCCAAGGCAGGATGGAAATTTTAGTTTTATTTTATTAATAGGAAAAGCAACACAGAAATTGGGGTGAGAGCTTGTTAGTAGTCAGTGTGTGCATTGTAGGGTTTTAGGAGTATTTGCTGCCTAGTAAAATGGTACATTAACTAAGTGAGATTAGGCATAGATGTGATAGTCCAGTGCCTTAGCTACTGAGTAAATAACAATTGCAGTTTTAGTAATTTTAGTATTGAATTGAACATAAAAGAGATTGTGTTAATTTTTACATAAAGAGCAAATTAGGTATGTGGCTTTGCCAATAAGTTAGGATACATATATGGTAAAAACCAAAACCAAAACTGAAAGCAAAAACAAAAATAAAAAACCCCAAAACCCAAAAAACCTAGAAGGGATAGAAAGAATATTGAATATAATTACTTTTTAAAAAAATAATCTCTGTTTAGCATATAAATTTGTTTCATTCTCTCTTAAAACATTAATTCTGTTTACTAACAAAACTAATACTAAAATTAGTAAATTTTATGTGATTTTACTATTTTCTGTGAGCTATTAAATTTTAGATGTAGTCTGTATTTGTTTTCAGTTTATTTACAAAGAAGTGGTTTATATACTAGTTGATAATCTCATCCATTCTTTTAAACATTTTTTTAGATATATTTTGTTATTTTAATATGTATGGGTATTCTGCCCCCATGTTATATATGTCTGCACTACCTGCATGCCTTATGTCTAATGTCAGAAGAGGGTATTGGATTCCCCTGGGATTGGAGTTACAGATGGTTGTGAACACCCATGTGGGTGCTGAGACTCAAATCAGGGTCCTCTGTAAGAGCAAGTACTCTTAAGCATTGAGCCATCGCCCCATGTTCATTCCTAACAACTGTTAACTTGCTGCTTCTAAAGTGTATCCGATGGTAGAAAGTGCTTAGAAGAAGAAAGGGCTGAAGGATGGCTTATAGTTTTAAATAGTGCTTGGGCAAAACACGCTAGTGATGAACTCTGAGTCACCAATAATGCACTGGTGTCGTATTAAGGAAAAGAAATAAAAGAACTTCTCTTTGGAGTTTGTTAAGCAAGAGCAAGTCCAGATTTGAGTTAATGTTGTGGTGTCTTTTGCTCTTTTCCTGTTGCATGCCTTTGAATCTGTGTCCACCTGAAGGCTGCCCTGTGAATCTATTCCTGTGCTGGTATCTGTGTCTGTCCCTGTGTGTCTGTCTGTTGTATGACTGTGTGTATGTCAGTTTGTATATACCTAACTTTTTTTTTTTTTTGAAAAGCACCAACCATCTCACATGGGGACGGAATGAGGGATACATTACAAAAATCTCCTAAGAATTATACAAAAGAATTAAGTCACTGGTTTCAACAGACCCCAAGTAACCCAGACAACAATTAGTACTACAAATAGCATTGTTTATCAAGCAATATCCAAATGTGTTTAGTATTTACAGTAGATACTCATTTTAGAAGATTGCTTTCAACCTCTATGTTTGTTGCTTTCAGTAAATTATACTCTTGAATTGTTCTAGGCCATGGCCATGGAAAAGTGCATACGTTGAAATTACAGCTATCCATTAGCTTAGACTGTAAAAGTTGATTACATGGGAAATCTCAGGCAAGTAACATTGATTGCTATACTTTGTTCTCTTAGAATCAGGTTAAACAAACAGGCTGAGTACACAGTAGGAGAGATGTCCTGAGTGACCTTAAGTATTTATTAACTCTGGTTGTGAGGTCCCACTAGAGTTTCAGTCTCTTAGAATGTAAGAGAGATTTTTATTGTAATGCTTTGCCACAAAACAGCAGGTGTTGGGGAGCCCTAAGTAATGTATTGTGTTGGTATGGGAGGGAAGACAATTCCATACAGAAGTAGGAAGAGAAAAGGAGGGGTGTGTTTAGTAGAAAGGAACAAAAAAGAAGCCAGTGTGACAGTGGTAGAGTGAGAAGAAGGGAAGAATGCAGATCAGATTAAAGTGGTACAGTGTTAGGGTGCACAGTACCTGGGCCAGTATTAGGACCATAGGCATTGTAATGGGAAGCCATTAAACAGCGTGGCATAGCTAAGTCATTGCTGGGCATGTATACTGGTCTAAAAACCTGATGCTGTAAAAAATATCAATGAACTGAAATCAGTGAAGGAATATAGGTTGTTTAAAGTGTGATTAAGTGAGAGAGGAGTAAAAAAATCTAACACCTCCCCACTATGCTATCTTACAGTTCATAGAAAACCACTGACAGCCTAGAACATGCGAATGAGGTGTGAGATAAGTTTGCAGGTCTTTTAATAGGGATGAGAGAGTCTAGGCCTCAGATGGCTCCCATTGATTCTCAGCTACAGAAACAGGTGTTTAGTTAAGTCCTGGATAGAGGAAAATGGAGTCTTAATGATCTCCTATTTTTTGAAGAAAAGAGTCTTTATTTTTGTGGGATGTAAAATCCCCACCCCTTCTATTTTTGGCAGAATTCTTTGTCCCTGGGTCCATTTCTTTTATGGGTATAGATGGAAGCCTTTTGCATCTTACAACAAAAGAACACTCTTTGGGAGCAGCTTCAGCTCTCAAACGGATATTGCCGGTGAAACAAGGTGATAGCCTGATAACTCCCTTCTCGTTAGAGCTTACATGTAGGATTTGGGGAGAGTCTAGAGTGTCAGCGGTTCTTCAGGTAAGAGATTTATCAGTCTCACAGCAAATTGGACAAGGAGTGGCATGTTAAAGGGTCTGTAGAAGGGGAGGTGAGGAGTTAGCGTATGCTTGTGGTCCACCTTGGGCTCCACACTGTGGGATTGTGAGGGTGAAAGACTCTTTTTAGTGAGACCTGTGTGGCCTCTCAGCTTTGCAGCAGCTGTGAGGGAGAGAGACACTGGGGTGGAGGGCACAGGTCTGTGAGGCTCTTTGGCAGCAGCACCTGGAAGGTTTGGCGTTTAACAGGGATTATTATTATAAAGTGACATAATAATGCTTACTGTTAAAAGTGACTTGAGCTTGGTATAACATGGAGATTATTGCCTGGGGCATAGGAGTAGTAGTAGGGTGTTTGTGATTGGGAGAAACCGTTTCTCACACTGTGTATCTGGGGACCCCCTTCTATTCTTCAGCAGGACTTACACTATATGCTTCTGTAAGTCAGACCTTGTCTGTCCAAAATAGCATTAGATCCAGCTGATTAAAGACTAGTTTCATGTTTGTTCAGTTTGGTGCTTAGGGTTTTTTGGTGCTGGAGATTTAGCCAAGTGCTGTCCTAATTTAAAATAAGGAGATAATAGCAAACTGTAGGGCTGCTGTATTTCTTTCTTTCTTTCTTTCTTTTTTTTTTTTTTTGGTTTTTCGAGACAGGGTTTCTCTGTGTAGCCTTGGCCATCCTGGACTCACTTTGTAGACCAGGCTGGCCTCGAACTCACAGCGATCCGCCTGCCTCTGCCTCCCGAGTGCTGGGATTAAAGGCATGCGCCACCACCGCCCGGCTGGGCCGCTGTATTTCTAAAAAGATTATTTTTATTATGATTATGTGCATGAGTGTTTTGCCTGCATGCATTTCTGTTTACCATATGCATGACTAGTGCCCACAAAGGTCATAAGTGAGCCTTGGATCCCTGGATCTGAGTTCTAAGTGCTTGTGAGATGCTTGGAATTAAAGCTGAGTCTTCTGCAGGAGCTCTTTACTGCTGAGCCGTCTCTCTTCAACCCCTCTTCTTGTGATGATTTGTATAAAGTTCTATATGTCTGACAGAACAGCAGTCATTAAATATGGTGTTAGGACTCACCTTCTTAGCTTTTCCTATTTCTTTTCATCATGAAAAATTCTTTATAATATAAAGTGTTTATTCTCATTGTCTTTGAATATCTCTTTTCCAATGTACCTCTTTTTCTATCTTCCTTTTTCTGGATTTGTTCAGATTCTTATTTCTTTTAGAAAGTGCTGGTTCTTTGATAATGGTTGTCTTCCTGCTATCCAGTTTGACATCTTTCTTTGTATTTTTGTCTTTGATAATGAAGTCTGCCCTGTGGTTGAGTAGATGCTAGGTTCCTGGGTAAAGGTAGTTTTGTAGAAGGAGTGTTGGGTTTAGTCAGAGACCTTGGGTTCTAGACTAGCACTAGGGAAAGTTTCCAGGTACATTCTTCGTAAGTCATAGCAGTGAAAACAGTAGGGTTTTGGTGATGGTCAAATAAAATGTGTATATGAAGGAAAGCTGTCAGCTACTGACGATACACTGTATCATTACTTTGTACGGCTCTTGTACTTTGAACTGTGCCCTGTTTAAAAGTTAATTATAGTAACTTTTAACAACATTTTTCTGTGTTT
The DNA here is from genome assembly GCF_964271855.1 of Acomys minous. Classification (NCBI taxonomy): domain Eukaryota; kingdom Metazoa; phylum Chordata; class Mammalia; order Rodentia; family Muridae; genus Acomys; species Acomys minous. The sequence continues at coordinate 40,863,305 of NC_140495.1, forward strand.
CCTGAAGTTAAAAGATGTAACTTTTGGGGCTGGAGAGAAGGCTAAGTAGTTACAAGCCCTGACTGCTCTTCCAAAAGAACCAAGTTCAGTTCCTAGCACCCACATGTCAGCTTACAACTGTCTGTAACTCCAGCTCCAGGGGGTCTGACACCCTCAACAGACATTCATATAGTCAAAACATGGATGCACCATTAATTAATTAATTAATTAATTAATTAAAAGTTGTAACTTTTAATGCGTTTTAAAAGTTATAATCAGTAGTTCATGATGAATATGTTTCAGATGTCTATTTTAAGTATTATTTGATATTCAGTGATTCTAATAAAATGCTGAATTTTATTATAATGAAGTATATTTGATTTCCAGTTCTATCAAATTATTTTTGTTTAAGTAACTTCTGTCTCTTTGTTTAATAACAAGTGATCAAATGAAAGAGGGTGATTTGAGAGGCTTCTATTTTTATTTCTTAGATCAGTCTTAAAAGGAAGAAAATTTCAAATTAAAAATGCAGTTTGCTTTGTGGTTTATTCTGAGATGAATTTGATATGTAAGTGGAATGATGTATACAAATAGGCTTCGGCACAGAGTTGTAGCACATAGGCCTAAAGAAGTTAATGTGTGCTTTCCTGTCTTCATTTAGTTTTCTTGTTTTAGTTCATTCCTTGCTTATTGGTCATATTTGCAGTTAAAAATATTAACCAAAGTTATGCTAGTTAACAAATACGCTTCCATGAAAAATAATTGTACGGAACATTATGTAACAACTTGACAGATTTTTCTGTTACAATTAGATGGTGGCTCTATTTTCTAGGTATAGATTTTAATTTAAAATTTTCAGTTATAAAGATAACTATTTTACATTTTTAACATTTAGGACTATATGGTGTTTTGAATAGGAACGGCCCCCATAGAATGCTTGGCCATAGGGAGTGGCACTATTAGGAAGTATGGCCTTGTTGGAGTAGGTGTGGCCTGCTGGACGCAGTATGTCACTGAGGCGGCGGGTTTTGAGGTCTTATATGCGCAAGCTATGTCCAGTGTGGCACTTTCTTTCCCCTGCTGCCTGCAGATCAAGATGTAGAACTCTCAGCTCCTCCTCCAGCATCTTGTCTGCCTGCACACCACCATGCTTCTCGCCATGAAAGTAAGCAGCCCCAATTAAATGTTGTCCTTTATAAAAGTTGCTGTGGGCACGCTGTCTCTTCATAGCAATAGAACCCTAACTAAGACAGACTTCATCATAAAACTCTTATTTATCAGGAGATTTAGAAGATAAGTCATAGACTGGTAGAAAATAATTTTTAAAAGTATCTGGTAATTGTTAGCTAAAAGAAGAGTTAAAATATGAAAATGAAACAGCTTAGTAAAAGGGAGCACAAGCCCTGATGAGACATCTCCTCAGAGAAGATGTAAAGGGCTGTAGGCGACTGTGGGGCTGCTGGAACCAAGCACTGTAGACCAGGTGACATAAGTGACAGACAGTGTCTGGGCATGGCAGCACATGCCTTTAATCAAGCACTGTGGAAGCAGAGACAAGAGGATCTTTGTGAGTTCAAGACCAGTTTGGCCCTGTCTTCTAGTAGGTGAATAAATAAACTATGGTACTAAGAATGTAACATTTATATAATTCCTGATTGTGTCATGGTCTTCTTACTATAGGTAATCTATTGTATATATGTGTAATAATATAAATGTATATGTAAAAGATAAAATTAAAAAACAAAAACAAAATGAAACAAACAAACAAAAACCAAACCAAAAGTATTGTACATAAAACTCTGAAGAGATGTAGAGGAAACTTCAAGTTCAGGTTATCAAGTGAAAGAAGTCAGTGTGGAAAGGGTACCTATATTTTGACTCCAGATTTGGAAAAAACAAAACTACAAGGACAGTATAAAAGATCAGTACTTACTATGATTTTATATGAAGATGAACCAACAAAAGAAAGACAGGATTTTTAAGGTCAATTAAAGTATTTTCCATTATATTTCAATGGTATATTTTTTTGGACGAAAAGGAGGACTTTGAAGAATATTGAACAAAGAGAAGCTTCTTTACTATTTAATGTTGTTGAAGAACACAACAGTTTTTGCCCAAATTACTTTGTTGGACTTATTTTTCTTTTAAATAGCAGGCTATATAAGTTTTGGGTTTCTCAAGGAACTGCTTGCTTTAACCTTTTTTCTCTTGCAGATTGATTACACTGGAATGGAACCCTCCAGCCCTTGCAATAAATGCATGAATACCACTATCACACCGTGTGTTTGTATCATTAACTTCACACTGGAACAGTCCTTTGAGGTCTGTGTTTCAAATTAATGTCTTAGAAAAGGCATGCTTTAAAAAATAGTAATTCCGGGTTTTTCTGATAATTTATATTGAAAAATTAACTTAGCTTATTGGAACCAATAGACATTTGAAGATGTTCTATATATTTGATTGTTACATAATTAAATTAATTAAATGTGCTTATTTGAATTCTTTGCCTTTTAGTATTTTATAGACAACACTTAAGACATCATTTTGTTATTCATTAGCCCCATATTTAGTGGCAGAAATCAATTTTTGTCAAGTTTATAAGTTCTTGTGCTTATATTTTAAAATTTTTTCTTGATACTTTGATTTCTTTTTAGATGGTATAAATCCTTAGCCTTTTAAAATTATTTTCAATTTAAAAAATAACTATTTATAAAACAAGTCTTACTGCAGACGCTTATCCCATTACTTAATTGAATTATTTTATGTTGTGACGTGTGAAACAGTACCCCCCAAAATCAAACACTTAAAACTTTATTGATATTTTATTGTTTGATACTTGGACCCCCCTCCCCCCACATGCGTGTGTGTGTGTGTGTGTGTGTGTGTGTGTGTGTGTGTGTGTGTGTGTGCGTGTGTGTGTGTGTGCGTGCTTGTGCTCCTGATGTATTTATACTGGTCTCTATTTTTCGTAACTGAGCATATGGGAAAGGGCATAAAATTTCAGAACTGGCCTGGATGGAGACCAGTTTGTTCTGGCCTCTACCTGAAAATTGAGTTTTAAAACATTCTTCAGGAGCAGGGTGATAGTGGTGCTCACCCTTAATTCCAGGAGGCAGAGGCAGGTAGATCTCTGTGAGTATAGAGCGAGTTCCAGGACAGCCAAGGTTACATAGTGAAACCCTGTGTTGGAAAAAACAAACAAAAACCAAAACCAAAACAAAAAACCAACAACATTCTTCAAGAAGCAAAGCTGTCATAGTACATGCCAAGGTTTGAGTTTCTTTATTCAGATCTCCTAGTAGTGATAATGTTAGTAGTTTCCGGTGGATGGAAGCCATCTAGTGGTTATAGATGCTCTTACGCCAAGGTAAAAGTGCCTTTGAGACAAGGGTGTGAAAACTGAATTGCGAGAAGACTGGTGCAGTTTTCAGTGTGGTGGGCAAACTATTAATATGCAGTAAGTTTGGGGTCTGGGTAGAAGTGAAGAAATGAAAGTTGAACAAGTTAGAAGCCCTGTTTTCTCCTCCCTACTCAGAAACATTTGTTTTAACTTGTAAGACAGAGGCAGGCAGTTCTCTCTGAGTTTGGGGCTAACCTTGTCTACAAAGCAAGTTCCAGGACAGCTAGGGTGGTTATACAGAGAAAACCCTGTCTTCAAACAAACAAAAAACCCATTTACTTTTAAACTCCTTTTTAAAGTGGCCATTTAGTCTTTGTAGGTTTGTTTCTTCACAGAATTTCCATGCAAACCATTTCAGGGAATTTAAAAGTTAGTTTATTTTATATCAGAATTGATTGGAAGGATCTCTTTTTTCAGTTTACAAGTCAAATTTACTATTATTGGTTCTTAGTTGAGATGCTTTTCTTGTTTTCCTAAACATATGTTTTATGTTTTTGTCATACAATTTGATACCATTCTCTCAAAGATTTCCACTTAAATATCTTTTATATCCACTGGGAGAGTTTATGATTAGCTATTTAACAGTCAGTGTTTTTATTTATTTACTTTTTGATGCACAATCTTCTGTATTCTGGGTTGGCCTTAAGTGTGCTGTGTGGCTCAGGCTGGCTTGGAGTTAATGATCTGCTATCTGCCTCCTGAGTGCTGCGATTACAAGCTTCTGCCACAAAATCCCATCAGCCTTCAGTCTTTAAATGATATGCTATGAAAGTAGCAAGTCAAATAAATCACTTCTAAGCTCAGAATTTCTTTCATCTGAAGACATGAATAAAAATAGAGTCTGTAATCAAATAGCAGAAAATAATAACTTTTTAAATTGGTAATAGTTTTAGTCAGATGGTTTCTTAGCACCTTGTAGCTTATTTAGTATATGTATATTACTCTTTTTTCCTTAAGGTATTTTGAAGTTGCCCCCATTAGAATAACACTCTTATTATTTTAAAGTATTCTAATTGAGTATATTTAGCAACTACTAATATACTGATTGCTATCAGTCTATAGCATCATGGGGGACTATTTGGAAGGCAGAAGGGGACCAGTGTAAGGTGGGAGGGAGTGTAAAGAGAAGGAATATGAGCAAAGTAAAATGACGTATGTGTAAAAATGCCACTACAAAATATTTGGTACACTAACTTAATTTTAATAAATAGGATTACCTCCCCCTGTATATGCTCATAGGATATCAAGTCTCTTCTTGGTAACCTGCTGTCCTTCCTCTGAGTGCCACCAGGTCTCCCGCTCCAGAGGACATGGTCAAATGTGAGGCACCAGAGTATGTGAGAAAGTCATATCCCACTCTCCACTCAAGTGTGGAGAATGTTCTGACCATTGGCTAGATCTGGGTAGGGGAATAAGGGGAAAATGGGAGGGAGGGAAGAATGGGATGATATAAGGGATGGGATAACCATTGAGATGTAACATGAATAAATTAATAAAAATAATAATAAATAGGAAAAAATAGTATATATAACATCTTGTTGAAATTGTATATTCTCATTCCATTTACAATTTATTTGATAATAAATCAAAAGTTTGATCGCTCTTCTGAAGGGTAGATGCTAATTGGATAAAAACCAACCTGAATTAGAGAACATTTTATATTAAAAGTAGCTCAGAGAGGAAGGATAGCAGGCTACCAAGAAGAGACTTGATATCCTATGAGCATATACAGGGGGAGGAGGTCCCTCTCAGTCACAGTCATAGGGGAGGGGAGTAGGGGGAAAATGGGAGGGAGGGAGGAATGGGAGAATACAAGGGATGGGATAACAATTGAGATATAATATGAATAAATTAAAATATATTTTAAAAAGTAGCTCAGAGCACACTAATATTCTTTCAATATTTTTTAATGAGAATAATACTTTGTGTCTGTATGTACATGTATGTACGTGATCGCTGTATGAGATTGCATGTCTAACTTTGTTACCTTATTCCATAAGACTGGTCTCTCCCTAACCCTGGAGCTTGTCATTTAGGCTGGCCTGGCTAGCCAGCAGGCTCCTGGGATCTGCCAGTCTCCTCCTGGCACCATCCATCTCTGGCGTTATAGATGAATGTTGCCTGACTTTGATGTAGGTGCTCACTTACCCAGTGAGCCATCTCTCCAGACTGCACATAATACTTGAAGAATATTTTTTTTGGCGTTGGGGACTGAATTCAGGGCTTCACACGTGCCCATGCCAGGCTAGCACAGTGTAGACAGGACTGCTTAGTTCAGTACCTGATTCGTATATGGTAATATTTCCCCTTCTTTGAAATCTTACCTAAGAATTTAGGAGCTGGAGTGTACTTGCTTCCTATGAGTGCATTTATATTTAATTATACAATTTTAGCTGCTACTTCACTACCTGTTTATCACAAATTGCAAGCCAGTAAGGTGCAAATTGCTTATATTTTATATACATTTGAAGCATAAATATTAATTTTATGTTTGTTTGCCTTTTCTGTTCTCTCTAGGGCAATGTATTTATGTATTACGGACTGTCTAATTTCTATCAAAATCATCGTCGTTATGTGAAGTCTCGAGATGATAGCCAGTTAAATGGAGACGCTAGTGCTTTGCTTGTAAGTAACAAATGTGGTATCTGTGAAATAAGTAAATACTCATTTAGAAATGTTGAAGTACTTCATAATCTCATGGGAAATGAAAGTATTACTCGTTATTTCTAGTTTTAATGGAAGTTTTCAGTTAAAATGCTTTTCCTGGAACTCACACAAAATAACTTCTCAGCCCTACTACTTCTGCTTGTTCCTTGTAGTCATTGGGAGTTGTGGCTTCATCTTTCTGTATGTGATGGGATTTTGATGAGTCTAGCATTCTGGATGTGTAAGTGTGCTCTTTTTGGATCTATTCACTATTCTTGCTAAGCAGGGATATGCAGATGAGCTGTTTTTAATTTCTGGGATTGTGCTCTGAAATTGAATAACTGTTCATTTTTAAACTTGTGGGAAGACTAAGTAGCAAAAATTCAAAGCTTCCAGAATTTATAAGTCTATTGTGTGTGTTTGCTGGGAAGAACTGTAGGCTATTTGTAATAAGCTCTTTTTCTAATGCTTGGCTTTCCTTATTTGGGAATCTATGGATGGTATCTTAACTTCCTGACTGTTCAGTGTTCTATAGTAGTGCTTAGTGCATAAGTGTTGTGTCATTTTGCCATTGAGTCAAACATTTGAAGACTGCAGTAGTTTCACATTTCTTAGAACTTGGGAATCTCTTACAACACACTGTAGAGAGCCAGACAAGAGTGTTGCATACCTGTAATCACAGCTCTTGGGGGTAGAGGCCAGGGAATGTAGAAAAGAATTTTAGCGTAGAGCCATTCAGAAAGAGCTTCACATTTCTGAAGAGGCAGCTAGAGGTGAGGAGAGCTGTCTGTTTTTTTGCCTGCATTTCACATTGCTGGTATCTACTCTTGTTTTGTTTTAGTTTGTTTTGTTCTTGACATGGGTTTTTTTTCTGTGTAGCCCTGACTATTCTGGAACTAGCTCTGTAGACCAGGCTGGCCTCAAACTCACAGAGATCCGCCTGCCTCTGCTTTTCAAGTGCTGGGATTACAGGTGTGTGCTGCCACTGCCTGGCCACTGGTAACTACTCTTGTTTTAGGAATTAACTTACATGATCTTCCCAGGACACACTGGGATTATGCCCTCCCCCATCAACTTCTATGTTGTTTGATTCTGGCACTTTGAATGGTTTATAGTGCGTACTAAATACTTGGTAAGTATTTAGCTTTCCTAAACCAGTTAATACACTGTACCTAGGACTGCTTAGTGCAGTACCTGATTCATGTTTTCTTTCAGAATTTACCTAGGAGTGTAGGAGCTAGAGTGTGAGTTTCTTTATACTTAATATATCTTTTTTGAGGTATAAATGCTTTTATTTATTTGAAACACTTAGAAGAGTTTTGGTACATAATTGTCAGGTATCACACTGCATTAAATTTACGATGTAGTATAATGAAAGATGATTTTTGCTTCATAAAAAGGAAAGATTGCTCCAACTGTAACTAAGCCAAGGTGCCAGTGGTTAGAATATGACAAAATGCATCGTAGGATGACAGGGCTTTACAATATTAGCTGTTTTATGGTTTTTATTGAAAACAATTTTTTTCTATACAATATATTCTCCCCCCTCTCTTTTGGTGCTGCTCAAGACTGATTTTTTTCTCATAATATGTTTTGATTGTGGTTTCCCCTCCCTCTACTCCCAGTTCCTCCCCCAGCTCTCCCATCCAGATCCATTCTCTCTCTGTCTCTCATTAGAAGACAAACAAGCAACCCAACAGCAGTGGTAGTGCATACTTTTAATCTCAGCACTCAAGAGGCAGAGGTGGGTGGATCTCCGAATTTGAGGCCAGCCTGGTCTACCCATTGAGTTTCAGGACAGCCAGGGCTACACAGAGAAACCTTGTCTCAAAACAAAACAACAACAACAAAAAAGGAGAGAGAGAGTGAGAGAAGGGGGGGGGGAGAGAGAAGAAGAAGACAAATAGGTTTCTATGGGACAATAAAAGCTAAAAAAAAAAAAAAAGGAAAAGAGCACAAAAGAAGGCACAAGAATCAGAGACCAACTCATTTACACACGCAGGAATCCAATACAAACCTAAACTGGAAGCTGTAATACATGCACAGACCCGGTGCAGACCTGTGTGTGCTAAGATTCTGTACGTTCATGTTCATATGAGCTCTGATCATGCTGATTTGGAAGGCCTTGTGTTTTGGTTTCCTCCATCCCCTCTGGCTCTTAGAGAGAAAGAGTGCCATACAGTGTATTCTGATCATGGCTTCCTCTCCTCCTGGGTCCTCCATACCTTCCTACCCAGCCAACTCCACTCCTCCCCGTTTCCCTCTCTTTAGAAAACCAACAGGGGAGCTGGAGAGATGGCTCAGAGGTTAAGAGTGCTGGCTGTTTTCCCAGAGGTCCTGAGTTCAATTCCCAGCAACCACATGAGATTTGGTGGCCCCTTCTAGCCTGCTGGCTCTCATGCAGGCAGAATACTGTGTAAATAAGTCTTTAAATTAAAAAACAAAAAACAGAAAAAGCAGACAACTAAAAAACAAGCCAGAATAAAACAAAACAAAAGCGTGAAAAACACATGTACACTTAGATAAACATGCACACACACCACAAAACCACAAATATGGAAGCCATAATATGCAAGTAAAATATCAGTAAGGTTAAAAAAAAATGCCCAAACAAACGATTATTGGACAAAAGCATCTCCACAAATACCGCTGAGTTTGTTTTATGTGACTATCTATTGTACGGCATGGAGCTTGCCCTTAAGTGTGGATTATATGCCCAGTGAGGCTCCATTGGAGTAACCTAAATTTTCCTTTGGGAGCAGTTGAAAATTGAGATAGTTTCTGTGTTAGGGATGGGGCTGGGTCCACTTTTGCTCTCAGCACTGGGACCCCACCTGGCTTGGACCTGCGCATGCTCTCTGCATATACTGCCTCAGTCTCTGAGCTCATATGTTTATCAGTCCTGTATGCCTAGAAGGCACCGTTTCTTTGGTGTCTTCCATCACCACTGGCTTTTATGTTTATGTCTCCTTCAGCATAGTTCCCTGAGCCCTAGCATGGAGACAAGGAGTTCCAGGTTCTCTCACTGTCAGCACATTGTGGATTTTTATATTAGTTCCCATGTGTTTTAGGAGGAAGCTTCTCTGATGATGGTTGAGTTGAGACATTGATGTGATTCCCAGACTGATATGCCCAACCGTTTTGCTGAAGTCAGTTTTCTTCAAAATACTCAGAATACTGAAGAGATATTATGAGACTCCTACCATGTTTTTTCCCCTGTTTTCTGTGAGAGAAGCACATAGTCTCTCAGTATAAACAAATACAAGTCAAAGTCAATAGGAGAACAGCCCAAGAGGTTAACTAGGGTGTGTGTGTGTGTTTTGCAGTGTGTGGTGTGTATGTATGTATATTATATATATAAAGTAAGTTTCAAGTTGAGATTACCTCGATTTGTTAAATGTTAAAAAAAAAAGGATTACTGTGGTCTGTTTGAATGTTCTAGAAGTTCTAAGGCATATATTTCAGATATATTCTTCAACTGTTCCCCACCCTTGAGATCCTTAGTAAATAATGAGTCAAGACCAATCCCGAAGGGCAGGCACATGCTCTGCTTTGCCAGCATTCTGTACAATGTAAAGACTGGTATAGTCTGTATAGTCTGCTGTTGATTATTCCTCCTCTTCCTCTTCCTCCTCCTCCTCTTCCTTCTTCTTTCTCTCTCTCCCTTCCCCCCCCTCTCCTTTTTAAACATGAGATTTAACCCCAGATCACAACATTTGGAATGTTAGATGTATTCATTTTATAAGTGAGGACAATGTGTCAAGGGGCTGTTGTCTAAGAAGCTAGACTGTCTTTATCCCCAGGTCACTATGCTCTTTATTGTGTATCACAGCTGGGCTGATAATAGCTTATTTAATTTTTAATCAATCAAAAATCTTTGCTGTTGTGGTTTCTATGTTATAGAAAATCAAAATATTAATTTGATAAGTCATAGATAGCTATGTACAGGTGAACAAACATTTTGTTTAAAAAGTACTGTAATATTAAAGAATATTTGGAGCATTTAAATGTGGTGTTAGTCTAGAGCTTGTTTTCTTTACAGATTTATATGCTTTATGAGTGGGGAAGATACAAGTCCTGAATTTTTAATTAGTAATTAGGAGTAGCTCAGCATTTTTCCAGATAGATAATAATTTCTCTCTTTTTCCTTCTGAAAACTAGAATCCAAGTAAGGAATGTGAACCTTATCGAAGAAATGAAGACAAACCAATTGCCCCATGTGGAGCTATTGCCAACAGCATGTTTAATGGTATGCTAGCTATAAACATCCACGACGATGGATCCTTAGGAAACTATGCAATGGTCTAGTATATGAATGGAATTATGAAATTCTCCTTCAAGATAAGTACCCACTCAGATAATGAGTGGGGTCTTGATAGTCTGTGGCTTCCCTTTGCATGTTCTATCTCTAAGAAGAAGTATAATGTTCCAATTTCTTATAAGAAAGTAAAAGTCACAGAGCCACTTTTCACTGATGTGTACTGTTAAAGGGGAGTTACAGTTGATTTCTTAGATATGCATTGTCTGATAGAAATGCAGGTTGAACCATAAATACAGACTATCTCAAATTTTCTAGTACTTACATTTAAAACCCGCAAAGGAAACAAGTAAAGTTAGCTTGAGTAATTTATTTAATCCAGTCTGCCCAAACAATATCATTTAAGGCTATAAGCACTACTGAAATAGTTTCTGTGTTTTTACACTAAGTCCCTGATTTCTGATGTGTATTACACATTCAACAGGACTTGTTCATTGTACCAGCTATGTGTCAAGAGCTGAATGCCATGTGTGATTACCAAATGCAGAAAGATGGGTAGGGCAGGAGCTGTTAGGAATGCAGCAGAGGACAAAGAGGCGGGAAGAAGGATGCCATTGCAGTTTTATTTGGACGAAGAGTGAAATTCTTGGTCTTCTCACATGTTAGCTAGTCATTCGGGAAAGTAACCTAGATGTGTAGTACATGAAGAAAACATCTATCCATCTAGAATTCCAAAGTTGCCAAAGTTAATTCACATCTGAGTAAAGGGTACCTGTCAACCCTATGCCTTCTCTGTCAGCTCCTTTTGGAGTAAATCCCAGGTTCCCATTTCTCACAGTGAGTCAGATGCTGTGGATCTTGTGTGGCTGTTGGTGATAGCCTCCTTTTCTTGTGCTTAGATACATTAGAATTGTTCCTGTTGGCCAATGAATCTGACCCCACACCTACACGAATTCCTTTGACAAAAAAAGGGATTGCTTGGTGGACAGACAAAAATGTGAAATTCAGAAACCCACCTGGGAAAGAAAGCCTTGCAGAAAAATTTAAAGGTAAAACATAACCAACATTCTCTTTATCTAAAAGCTGGTAGTTTTAGTAAGGTAATTAAATTTTGTCTTTAGGGTGTTAATTTTTTTTTTTGAGAACAGCATTTTCTTTCTCAACATTATACGAAGTTATATAAATATTCAGATGTATGAAGATTATCACAGAAATTTTTGTGATTTGAATTTCTCTACTGTTTTTAGCTGTAATCCTTAAAAACTGCAACAGAGTTTCTTTTAACAAGCACTGGCTTATAATCCACATATATTTTTGTTTCTGTATTGCCTTAGTTTCATAGTGCAGAATTTCTTCTTAAATTTTATTTTTTATGTACTTTATGCACGTGGATATTTGTTTATTTTGTATGTATGTGTACAAGTATATGTGTGTATATATGCAATGTGCCATAGTGTATGTGTGGAAATCAGAGAACAGCTTGTGGGAATTTGTTCTTTTCTTTTATCATGTGGGTCCTGGAGATTGAATTCTGGTGCCATTACCTGCTGAGCCATCTTACTGGCTCATATATTGTTTAGTGCTTCATTTTTGCATTAAGTAATCTACCTTTTATTCTTAGTATCCTTTCTGTATTCTCTTGAGACATCAACTATCTTTTTCTTTTTCTTTTTTTTTTTTCTTTTTTTGGTTTTTTGAGACAGGGTTTCTCTGTGTAGCCTTGGCTGTCCTGGACTCGCTTTGTAGACCAGGCTGGCCTCGAACTCACAGCGATCCGCCTGCCTCTGCCTCCCGAGTGCTGGGATTAAAGGCGTGAGCCACCACGCCCGGCTATCTTTTTCTTTTTTTTAGTTTTTGTTATGGATAGAATTGATTTCTCTTCAGATTTTTAAGATATCCTTAGGATGTGGATATATTTATACCTTTGAAAATAAGAAAACATCTAAATTGTGTTTTATGCTTTTTCATTAATTTTTAGTACTGTGAATTTTCATTGAAACTTTATCAAATTGAATTATTTTTGTTTTCCCATCTCTTTCCTTCCCCAACTTATCATTAAGATACAACAAAGCCAGTAAACTGGCATAAACCAGTGTATATGTTAGACCCTGATGATGAAAATAATAATGGATTCATAAATGAGGACTTTATTGTTTGGATGCGTACTGCAGCATTACCTACTTTTCGTAAGTTGTATCGCCTTATAAAACGGAACGATGATTTGCACCCAACGTTACCAGCTGGACAGTACTATTTGAACATCACGTACAGTATCCTTTTTGTTTTGGTTATGTGTACATGTAGAGTGTGAAAAGAGTTTCGTTGCCTTATGTCAGTTATGTAACATGTTTCTTTGTGCTCTTGATTTACTTACGTATTTTGTGGTACTGGGAATTGAATGCAGGGTCTCACACTTCCATTTCTGCATAGACATTAAACCTTACATTGTTTTATTTCAAAGATCTTTATTGTTATTATGTATTCATGTATGATGTATGCACATGTGCCAAGGTACATGTATAGTGAACATGTATAGTAAACATATAGGACAACGAAGTGAAGTTGATTTTTCTCCTGTCACCTTTTTATATGGATTCCTAGAGTTGCACTCAGGTACTTAGGCTTGCACAGGAAGTGCCTTTGCCCACCAGGCCATCTCTCTGGCCCAGCAGCAGTCTTTTACAAGAAGAAAATGCAGGGCAGTTCCGTTTATCCCTTCAAAAGTTCAGTGTTCTTAAGTGCTTTGCCCATCATTTATATATACACTGTGAACATAAAGATTCCCAAATATTAGCACTTTAATATGTGTTGCATCTTTGCACTTTTTATTATCTAAATAAGCCATAAGTACATTGTTTTGTTTGTTTGTATGAGACCAGGTATCATTATGTATCCCTGGATGGCCTGGAGCTCTCTACATCTTTGTTGAATAGGCTAGCCTCAGACTCAGAGATTCTCCTGTCACTGCCTCAGCACTGCTGGGTTTAAAGGTGTGCATCACCATGCCTAGCCCAAGTTTTTTGTTGTTGTTTGTTTTTTTCTATTTTGAGTTGTATAATAAATTAGTAAATGGTTAAAAAATCTTTTTATTTATTTATTTTATTGCATATGAGTGCTTTATCTGCAGAAGAGGGCACCAGATGTCATTATAGATGGTTGTGAGTCACCATGTGGTTGCTGGGAATTGGACTCAGGACCTCTGGAAGAGTAAGTGGCACCGTTAACCACTGAGCCATCTCTTCAGCCCCTAATTTTCAACATAAAGATTACCTTTGGTTCTCAGACTTTTGGTTATACAACTGAGTGTAGCCTAATAGTGACTGAGGGAAAGCAGTAATAGCTTTGAAACTATGCCCATTTAGTTGGATACATAGACTTACTTTAGGTGCTGCTGTAAAGACCCATTATTTTGAGAGGGCAGCCAGAACATAAAACAGCGTTCATAGTTAGCATCTAAAGAGATTCAGTAAAGTGTAGTGGTACATGCCCGTGTGCAGCCTACTGTAGAGCGTGGGAGAGGAAACTGGAGCACTGGAGACTTCGTAAGTGGCAGACAGTTCTGGTGCAGGGAGTCTGCAGCAGCGTCCCAAGGACTTTCAGGAAGAATTCAGGATATCTGAAAAACTGACAGTTCAACAGTACAGAAACCTGGGGGCTTGCAAAAAAAATTAAAAAATAAAAAATTCAGGTGTTAGCTGTGAACATGCAGGATGAGAAGGAACTGAGGAGCAGAGGTGAATGGCGGCTTTATGTTTGTAGACGCTGAGGAGAAAGGAGGAGCATAGTTGATTTGATACTGTGTCTGCTCCTTGGAGAGGTGGATTAAGTAGCCCTGATTCCTCAGGTTAAGATAATTTCAGTAATCAGAGCAGAGCCTGCCACACCTCCAGACTGTGGCCCTTTTGAAGAGTTTCAGTTCAGATTTTAGTTTTAGCTTTGTCTTTCCTACTCTTGCCAGCACCCTAGCATGGGCTGTGTAATAGAACATCCAACCCTGCTGCCTCCTCTCTTGTATCTCCTTACCAGGCAGTTTTGAATTTTGCTATCAATTCTTTGAGAGCATGAATTTCATTATTGCTCCAAATGAGCCAGCTAAACTTGGGCCTCATACTCTGTGACCCTCTACCTAGTGTACTCTCTGTCCCTGTAGCTGTTGGGGTCCAAAAATCCAAAACAGTCCAAGTAGTCATAAGAGTCTTGCAAAGCAAGATCTTAATTAAGACAGCAAAAACTGACCAGTCAGGGACAACAGCACAGACTGAGCAGCTGACTGCACCTTTGAATGTTCATCTTGTTAAGTATGTAAGCAGATTACAAATACCGATTGATCAGGGGCTGAAGAACAGACTCAGGGACTGAGCTGTGACCCTGAGCCCGAATGGTACAGTTTTTAAACTCCCAAACCACAAACACGTATGCCAAGTTAGAGTCACAATTTTTCATCAATCAGAATCATTTGTTCTTTCATGGTTAGGAACACTCATTATGTTTTGGGGGAAGAAAAGAAGAATAAGGAGGAAATTGGGTAGCCCCCCGGAAAGCTCCCCTAGAGCCCCGGAACTTAGGATTCCCATAAACTTTTTACCTTATGATTAAAATGGAGCAAAATGGTAGTATTTAGGGTAAGTCTCATTTGTTTGCTCCCAACATAGCTACATGCTTATTCATACTCATTGAACTTAAGACTTCTGATGATCTTCTGCTTGTTTCTTGTCTGTCAACATCCTGTGTGGCAACCATTGCTGCCCATCCTACTTATTTTCCATTTCCATTACTTTGAGGGCTTTAGTCCTTCTTAGGTAACAAGAGTAAAGCTACCCAAGATACTATGTACAACTAAATTTTAGTGTTTTGGTAGGACTTTGGCTTTTACTAGTAACATTATTTCACTAGATCAGGTCTGGAAATATTTATCAGGGATAGAGTGCCTTGCCCTGGATTCAATGTCTAGTACTACATAAAGGAAATTTCTAAATTAGTTTTTAAAGATAGTTTTATTTGAAGTACACTGGAGGGGCAGAAACAGGCTGTTCTTTTGTGACTTCAAGTCCAGCCTTGTCTATATAGTTAGTTCCAGGACATCTAGAGCTCATAGTGAGACCCTGTCTCAAAAACAATAAAACATAGCTATATTTATTTATTCATCTTTCTGTGTGTGTATCTATCTGTCTGTCTGTCTATCTATCTATCTATCTATCTATCTATCTATCTATCTATGGATCTATCTATCTATCTATCTATGGATCGATCTATCTATCTATCTATCTATCTATCTATCTATCTATCTACCTATCTATCTATCTACCTGCCTGCCTATTATGGTTCAGAATATACAAGCATGGTACCCATGTATGAGAATTATATAAATTAATTATAAGTAATTAAATTAAATGTTAACTTTAAAACTTGTGTATTAAACATCAAGTAACCACAAACAAAAAGAATTCCTATACCCTTGTCAGATTACCCTGTATCTTCTTTCGATGGAAGAAAACGGATGATCTTGAGCACTATTTCGTGGATGGGAGGAAAAAATCCATTTTTGGGAATTGCTTACATCACTATTGGATCCATCTCCTTCCTTCTGGGAGTTGTACTGCTAGTAATTAATCATAAATATAGAAACAGTAGTAATACTGCTGACATCACCATTTAATTTTATATTCTGAAAACAAATCTACTGCATGTGCATCAAGGCCAGTCCTGTTCAACCTAGGTTTTGAATGCTAATGTCTGGTTAGTATGTCATTTTGAAGTTGGCACATAACCTAAAAGAAAAAAACACTCTTTGTTCCTTGCTTCTTACATATGGATGACTTACGAAAATATATGACGGGTATGCAAATTAGCTTTATTGATCATATCAATATTGTAACTGCTAAAATGGCATTCTAACGTCTGCTTTTATTGGGACAGGCCATGTGATGCATAGAGCCTCTTTCATGTGAACTGTGTCTACTGCTTAAACTGTTCATGCTGTGTTGATAACGTTATATTGACATGATGCTGTACATGTGTGCCTACTGTGTGCAGAAAGAGATTATGAGATGTATGAGTGTGATGACTTGCTAACCTTTCAAAAATTGGTTACAGTTCAGAGCGAAGAAAGACTACATATAAATAAAACACTTGATCATTTCCATGTGTCATGTGTAAAGGCCTAAAGTCCCTCCTTCGTGAGGGGGTTCGTGTGGTCAGTTTCTCTATTGCAATTCTTTGATAATGACTATTTCAGATCTTAGCTTGTCCATCATAGAAATTAATAACTAAAGAGGTTGGTTAGGTCTTGGATAGAATTATAAACCTTTTCATTTGGCTAAAATACTGCATTCTGGAGTCCCAAACAACTTGAAATGTTTGTATGTGATCATTTTCCTGGAAGCTTACACTTCCTAAGGGAAGAGAGAATATAGGTGAAGTGGAGCAGCTGCTTGATCAGTACTTATCCCCTGCCTCAGCTGTCACCCAGATGTAAATGTTCAAAGCAGACTGCTTTCATTATTGTGGTGTGTAGGGTTAAGGTGATTGCTTCTGCCTTGGGAATACCTCAAGCTGTTCTTTTTAGCAGGTAAGTGTTTTGGCTTAATACTAATATTATATCCCAGAAAAATTTGAAATCTTAATTTTTTCTGTATTAAATTTTTTGCATACAGGTCAAATGTGGATATGTATACACATTCTCTTTAATGAAGGTAATATTTTGATTAGTTTTCCTAAGATATACCTTAAAAAGATGTTCTATACATTTCCTACTTAAATTCTGGGGCATTTGGAGTATGTACATGATAAAAACAGATTATAATATATCTGGTTGAAGTTACTTTATTTTCTAACTAGAATTATTTTAATATTCATTTACTGAATAAGTGCTGTAATTTGTTTGCTATGAAACTTATTCCTAAAGTGAATGTAAATTATTTTTCCACATGCATGAAAATGTATGTATTAATCAGAGTTGACTTTGTTGCATTGAAATTACTTGTTTTTACACTAAAGTAACTCATATTTATGTAGTAGAATGCTTGTGTTTTCAGACTTTGTAAAATTTTCCTTTGGTTATATTTTAAATCAAACGGTCTGGGTAATGTGTCAGTTTAGATTAATATGTGCTTAAAAGAACAAAACTATTCAATGGTCCATAGTAGAAAGGTGCCACACTTAGGATTTGTATGACATGAAATTCTGTAAAAGAGCTTATAAACGTATAAACTTATAAAAATACTACTTGCACAGGTTACTTGCTTTATGGATATATGAAAGATTTTCAGGATGAAAGTTCTTTCTCTAAAACTATTTTTTTGTCAGTCATTTAGAATGCTGTTATTCTGAAAAGCATATGTTCAGTTAATTTGGGGGATTCCTCTAAGACATGGGGTGTTTCTGCCAGTTGTCCCAGAGTAAGTGCTGTTAAAAGAGGACAGCTAGCCTGCGTCTCTTCCTCTAACTGGAGACCACAGGGGCGGCTGAAGGAAAACTGAAGAGGTCTCACATTTTCACATCTTGGAGAAGATGCAGTCTTTAAAAGTACAATTGAAGCTTGGCCTATTTACGAGAGCACTGATGTTCTGTGTTCTTTTCTGGTTCCTGGTATTTGAAATCAACTCCTGTTGTACATGTGAAGAAAATGGGACATTCATATTTAAGAAAATTCGATGTTATTAAGATGACTAAGTAGAAGGCTTAGAGAAATGTGTTAATTTGCAAGTATGTTGGCATGAGAAAATTTCCAGCTGAAAAAATTATTCCGTAAGCAAAACTAAGATGTTTTATTGAGATCATAAGGCAGTTAAAATAAACTGGAGAGACTTAACAGTTGTAATGGAGAGCAGTCCAATTAAGAGTCAAGGCAATGTTATTTATTGGATAATGACACAGTTTATTTGTAACTTTACTTACATTAAAAGTGAATATTCTGCTAGGATGTTTTGTATTAATAAAAGTGAACAAAAGTCCTTGTTCTGTTCAAGTGTCTTACTAAAATAACAATGCCCCTTTGTTTTTGCTAATGCTTAGTATTCACTTTTACTGCAGACTTAATGAGTCCAGGCTTTAACTTATCCACATGTGCATTCAGTAAAATAGCATCAACTGTTAAATTATTATATTTATATATTAATCACTGACAACATGACCATGGGACTTATTTGTGTTACCTAGGAGCATCTGTTTTTACCAGGAAGTGGTGAGACTCTCACAGTTCTAGGCAGATGACTAAGGTTGGTATTATATCCAGGGGAATGGACGGTGACAGCAATGAAGCCAAGCAGGCAGTAAAAGCAAACCCTGACATAAAGGAGGAGTGGGTGAGAGGTGGGGCTCAGGAACACGCTCTGCCTGCTGCTCCCTGTCTGTATGGAAACACTGCCTGAGATTTCACATGCTTTTTAAGTTGCAAAGTTTTGTCCTTTGTAAACATGGTGGTTTTAAGTGTGAAGGAGGTAAGAATGCTGCTGTTAGAAGTTTTGGTGTATAAAAGCCTGTTGTAGAGTTTGAATGATGAAGCCCACTTTAGCCCATCAGTCAGTAAATGTGAAAGCACATTTTACTTAATGTCATTTGAAATTTTAAAATAAATATGTTGTCTAAAACCAAACGAGGTGATGGTGACCCTAATTGCACATATATATCATATGTGTGCACATATATATCATATGTGTGCACATATATATCATATGTGCGCACATATATATATATATATATGTCTATACAGTCTTCATAGTCATATAATTATTCTCAATCCATTATGATGAAAAAGAATAATTCTCAACACAAGTTTTTCATCCCTACAGACTCACACATAAATACACAAAGTAAATAAATGTATTCTTTAATTTAAGAGAATTTACATATAAATCTTCTTTCAACCTTCATATTTCACTAATAGCTTGGCTGTACATAGCATTTCAGGTTAAAAGCAATTTTCTTTCCAGTCCTGCTTTTGATGGATGTTGTCTTAGATGCTGGCCCTTCAGTTTGCTGCGTACTTGCCCTTTGTCTATTCACTGTGTAGGTGCATTTGTTTCTCCTTCACAGAATTCAGCTTCATTTTTCAGTTCTTCCTTCCCTCCTGTTGAACTAATAATACACATTTAGAAAAATTAAGTTCTAAGACTTCTTTCATTTTTATTGTTTCTAGAATATTCATAGATGGAACAGCCTGTTTTTCGGTGAATAGTGTATGTGTTAGTACTTCCTGTGTGTGTGTGCACACGCATGTGCATTTTTTTTTTCCTGTTTTCCCCAGTCTCTTGACTTTTCCAGTATTTCCACCCTGACTTTTATGATAGTCACCAAGTCTTTTCAGGGGTAATGTATATGTCCAGTTTTTGCCTGAATATTCTATTGACATTTACTCTGTCAGTTGTGAGTTTCTGTGTTATTCACTACCCATGGTGTGAAGAAACTCCTGTGATTAATGGCACTGATATTTGGGTATAGAAACAGGAATTTCATGGACAGTTTGATTCTGTGTCCCTTAGAACACTAATAGTAAGTCAGTTCTGGGCTCTGTGAACTACTCAGCCATGCTTTGACCGTATCACTTTGGCTAAGAAGAATACCTTCTTGGAGAATTGACCTTTTTTTTTTTTTTGTACATTTTCAACTTGCCATTTTCAGGCCCATCCCTAAGTCTATCTTTTGCTGTAACGGCTGCTCCACGTCTAGTTTCTGAGGGCGTGAGGACCAGCAGGCGTGCTCCATACTGAGTCCGTCCTCCAGCCTCTTTAAGTTACAACATCCTCTGTCCACTTTAATTACAGTACATCTGGCTCTTATCTTATTTATTGTCTTATCTATTTGGGGCTTGAATGTTTTTTGTTTTTGTTTTTTAAAGATTTTATGGTAAACATTACTTTGTTCCTGCTTGGTATACTTCTCTGTGTGAGCTTTAACACCATGATAGGGTAAGAAACAGGTCCACCATGTCCAGTAAACTCTGGTGAACCATTTCTCCATTGTATCCTTTCCCCTGCAAACCACAGATATGTCCTGTATCTACATAGTTTGTCTTCTACAACATTATAGTGCCATATCATATGCAATCTTTTGAAACTATCTTATTTATGATATTTTGAGATTGATCTAGGGTGATCAGTTTTTCTTATACCCTTTTCCTTTAGTCTTGTTCTATTGCAGTAGGAGGGAACAGGGAGACACTCTTGAGGTTGGTACACCATCTTTGTCGTCTGTGGAAATGAAGAAAATGAATTCGTTCTAACATTTTCCAAGCCTAACATGCCACTTTGTCTCAAGCCCCAGAAATGCAGAAGTACAGTTTTGCAAATATATGTCAAATTATATTTGAGCTTCTCTATCTCCCCACTTTGCGAATCAGTGCTTATAATTGCGGAGTGTTTCCTTTTCACTCAAAGCTTGTAAAACAGTAGTTTGCTTTTTCATTTTCAAATTAAATTCAGCCTTTCATGTCAAAATGGCAGTGCATTCTGTTCAATGGCACTTGTCTGAATGATTCAGTAGAAAGTGTAGAAGTGGATTCATAGGCAGATGTGCATATATAGGTTGCATCTTTAGATTGCTTTGTCTCCTAGACCATATAACTATTCTTCAACCAATTGGGATTTCGGTACCTACTTGACAGTTTTCTTTTGAGAAATAAAGGAAGTGATAGATGAAAGCATGTAGAAAAGATTATGCCAGATCAGGTGTGCTGCCAAGTTTTATGTCAACTTGACACAAACTAGAGTCATTTGGTAAGAGAACATCCAATGAGAAAATACCTCTACCAGATTGGTTTGTGGGACATTTTTAAAATTACTGATTGATGTGGGGAGGCCCATATGGGTAGTGCCATTCCTGGGTAGGTTGTCTGGGGAGTATGTAAAAACTGAGCAAGTCATGAGGAACAATCCAGTAAGCAGCACTTCTTTATGGCCTCTGAACCGGCTCCTGCCTCCAGGTTCCTGTCCTGTTTGAGTTCCTGCCTTGGCCTCCTTCAGTGATGGACTGTAATGTGGAAATGTAGGCTGAAATAAACTTCCTCTCTAGGCTACTTTTGGTCATGGAGTTTTGTCACAACAATAGAGAAACTCTAAGACACAAATTGGTACCAGGTAGGGGGTGCATTCCTATAATAGACCTGACCATGTTTGGGGGATGATTGTTAGAAGACTTTGAAACTTTGAACTAGAAAAACTGTTGAGTGCTCAGAGCTCAGTGGACTACCCGGTATCAATTTGGAAGTAGAGTGATGCAGACAATGGAGGCTTGGCTTGTGAAATTTCAGAAGTTTGAGAGTCTCTTAAAGACGTGTGAAGTCTGATCAGCTGGAGCCGAAGAATTGGCTATGACTAAACAAGTGACCAACACTAAAGAAAAACTGTTGCTTTACTAGGACAGTTGATGCTGGTTATCTGGGTTTGGAAAATTGGTGGTGATTAAGAAGAGTCCAGTAGCTGGGCTTGGTGGCGCCCAGCCACTGTAAGGAGGAAGAGGCAGAAGGATCTCTGTGAGTTCCAGGACGACATAGATCTTGGAGACGGAAGGAGAAGAGAAGAGAGAAAAGGAGCAGCAGCAGCAGTATTTCTTGGGGTCAGCACGCAAGACCTGTGATGCAGAGCTGGCCAAGGCTGCATCTCATTCTGGCAGCTGAACTTGGTAATGTGCAGGAGTTTCCCAGGTGATTCTGGTCATGAAGACAGGAAGGGAGTGTGGAGAGCAGCTGTGGCTGGGCACTGGGAGAAGCCATTGGTGAATGTGCAGCCTCAGTTGACGTAGAAGCCCCAGGACAGGACAGGGTCATGGACAGAAGTTTAGGTGTGGCACCACGAAACAAAGTCAGAGTCCCTGAAAGAGCTTAGGTGAGGCTAGTCATAGAGGTGAAACCCAGTTGCAGTAGAGGCTCCAGTATTTTGGAGATAGGATGATGGGATGACCATCAAGGACAGCAGCATCCATGAAGTGGAGCTGCTCGGGTTGAGCCTCCTGGGAGACAATCTGTGTGCTATATATGACAGAGCCAGAGAAATGTCACTGCCAGAAGATCACGAGTGAATCCCAGAATTCTGATATTGACGTTTGCACTGTCCAACTTTGGTTTTGATTTGATTTGATTGTGACTATGCCCTGGTTATTCCCTCATGGAATAAGAAAGCATTTTATTTTTAATTTTTACAGGAGTCCACAGTTGAGACTTCGAACTTGAAGGAGACTGTGGAGTTTTAGAAAGTTTTGATTATTTTAAAGAGAATGTGGACTTTTGAGCGTTTGACTGTGGGGCTTTTTAAACATTGGAATGTTTTCTATTGTGATGTTGACATTACTGTGAGATTTTGGAGATGAACAAGAGAAGAATGGTTATGGACTAATGGTGATGCATTTGTGTGTCAAGCTGACAAGGGCTCAATTGTGGCTGACTAGTTTTATGTCAATGTGACAGTCACTAAAGTCATTTGGGAAGAGAGAACATCAGTTGCTCTTATTAGATTGGCCTGTGGTTAAGTCTGTAGAACATTTTTAAAGTTAGTGATTGGTATGAGATTAACCCACATATTGCGAGTGGTGCCACTCCTGAGTAGGTGGTCCTGGGCGTATATAAGAGAAAACTGAGCAGTAAGCAGCACTCCTTTGTGCTTTCTGTGTCAGCCCCTGCCTCCAAGTTCCTGCCTTGAGTTTCTGGCTTGTCTCGCTTCGATGATGACCTGTGATGTGGAAGTGTGAATAAACAAAACCCTTCCCTTTCCAAGTTGCCTTTGGTTGTGGTTATAGTGTTTTATCATAGCAATGGAGGCCCTAAGACACTAAGTACCCAGTGAGTTGTTCCCATTCATGGCTGTCAAGTCAAACAAATTTACCTTTACCTTGCTTCTTCTTATCTTTAGCATCTGGCTTGTGAATGACTCTTGATTTTCTTCCTACTTAGCTTTCTTAGTTTCCTTTGTATGTATTATCTATGTCCTGGACTCTCACACATACTTCTGAAACAAGAAGCGCTTTGTTTGTTTGGAAACACGGGATGGCCTTGAACTCAACATGTAGACCATCGTGCCCTTGTACCCTCAAAGCTGGACCTGCCCCTGCCTCTTGAGTGTAGGATTAAGATGTGCACCACCATACCTTGCCTTGTAGTAAATTACCATTTTCACTACTGTTTTTCCAGTGAATGTTTACATGTATTCACTGACATCTTTCCTGAGATATAGGTAATTCACTTTTTCAAGTGGTTAATACTGAATTAATATTTTAATAACAGAACTAGTGATTGTTCTGTACAAGCCTGGATTTCTTTTTGTTGTTAGAGGTGGCCTACACACACTCCTTTCCCAAGGAGTTTCTCTTACATTACTCTGCATGGATTGTTAAACCCAATCCTATTATGCATTAATGTAGAAACCTGAGGCTTTTCAGCTAATTTAAATGAGTCACAAACTGTTGATTTTTCACAGTGCTTGTTCTTATGTGATGTTGTCTGTGTCCACTCATATAGATCCCTTCATCTGTATCCTGTTGCTGCTGCTTAAGTTCAGCCTTCCTTCTTCCTTGGGTGGTTACAAAACCTTCTGACTCTGGCCCTAGTAACTTGGGTTCTCTCCAGCTTTTAATCACAATATTACTTAAAACTGAGTTTGTGTTGTAAGCCTGCACTCCTTAAAGCTTTGAGTGGCTTTAAGGCACCTTCAAAATGCTACTTCGTCATGACAACCAGCCTTCTGCTGTGAACTACTTCCTCCTTTTGTCTGCTTGTCAAACCACACGATCTGTTCCCTTCTCTCTGCCACCAGCAGAGGGTTTTCTTGTTATGTTGCTTTCAACAGTAACACCTAATAAAGTATCATGGAGAATGCACAACCAGAAAGATGGCTGAGTGAGAAAAATTAAGAAATGGCCTATCGTGAATCCAGCTGTCATACACAATAAAGGGAACTAGAAATCTGGAAGTAAGGACACTAGACATTCTGCTTTCTCAGACACGCCACTTCATCAAACTTGAGCTCATGAAATGAATACTAGCAACTTCAAAATTGTAAGTTTCCAGTTAAATCTCATGTCTGCATTACTCAAAAGAGCCACCTTGTAATATAAAAGGACAAGAACAAAACACCAACAAACAGAACAACCCCGAACTGAGGCTGTGTAAAGGAGCCCATTTTCAAAATTAACTTACGGGTAATTGGATACATTCAAAGACCTGGTAGCAAACTTCTATCATATTTGGGAGGAACCAGTTAAGGTTGGTAGACCAAGGCAAATCTTAGCCACATTTTTCTATCCAAATAATGGAAGTTAAGGATAGAGGAACAAGGCGCTGTGGAAGAACCCTGGGACTGACAAAAGTTGTGGAACAAGGCCAACAAATGTTATGTGTTTTGTTCTGTTGTTCTTTTTCTTCTTTTGCTTTTCTATTCAATGGATATTTATGAGTGTGGACAGGGTACTGTTTGCTAAGCAAATAAGCATTTTTCAAATCCCATCATCCTGAATGCTGGGAAATGGTGCTAGAAGAGGAAGATGGGAAGAAATGAAGGCCTTTGCAGAAACTCAAGCAAGAACAGTGTTGCTGCCTTGGCCTGTGCCAGTGGCGTTGCAGATCATAAATGGTCAGATTATGAAGTTACACAGATAGAATGGAGTTTTTTGTTTTTTGTTTTTTTGTTTTTTGTAGGTTTGGTAAGTAAATGTTAAAGTTTGAGGAAAATTGCAGGGATGGTTTGATGATGATGATGATGATAGGAAAGAATAAGTTAGTTTAGGATCTTCCTTAGACATCTAAAGGATGTCTTGAGTTTAAGGGAAATGTCAGTTCACATTTGGAGAAAGATAGGATACTTTCAAGTTTTGGTGTTGAAAGGATGAAGGAGCCAAGCAAAAACTAAAAAGGACCGGTGTGAAACAGGACTGCTAGGAGAGGTGCATGGAAAGCTCACTAAGAGCCCCGTGTTTCACACTCGTGTTGCTCTGTTATCCTTGGTGGTTTATTTCCAAATTAAAGTGTACTCCGAGGTGATGAGCAACTGTGGGTAATGCAGAAGCTTGCCTAAGAAGGAATTTAAAAACAAAACAAACAAAAAAAGAAAGAGCATGGAAATTAAAAGGCTGTGTTTATTCTCAAGAAAATGGAATAGTAAACATTGTTTTGTATATATACTTTCCGTTTTAAAATGGAATGTGTGTGTAGATGGAATGATCTAGTAAAGAGAAAACTTGTACTGTCCTAAGTGACAGGGCTGTAAGAATCTGTATTGGCAATAAGGTTCTTTTAATGTGAACTCTTGGTTCTTTTTGGACAGTAAGTATTCCTAGGTCTGTCAAACAGTATGCATTCACTGTTGGTTAGTGCATCTAGTTTTAATAGTGCCAGGGGAATGCTAAGTATACAGTTTATTCTGGAGAAATTTATAGCTTGTGGTGAAGCAGAGAAAAGACAAACTTCATGATTTCCAATTACAGACAATAAACGTAAAAACAAAACAAAAAGACCCTTACTATTATATATATTATGTTCAAAGATTTAGTTACATGGAATAATTCAGAGGTGGTAGAAAATAAGTCGGCCTTGATGGGTGTTTATAAACTTTGCAAGGAAGAAATTTTAAACTGTGTTAGGTAACTTGGGCAAATAAAGAGTAGGTCATGAAGGAAAAAGAAAGAAAGAAAAAAAGAAAAAACCAAACCCAGGATCTGAAGGAATTAAACATTACCAGTTTTAATTCACTCACGTTGTTGAACCCATGTATCATTAGCTTTTTACTTGAAATGGCAATGAGATCGTTTCTAAAAGTTTGCACAAGGGTGAAAAGACATTTGTTGTGTGCCAAGTAGACTGTTTTTTACTTGTACATATATTAGGGTGAGCAGAGAGTGTAAAGGCAGTAGTAGTAAGCAAGCCTGATGCAAAACGCTACCTATCTGTAAAATAAGCAACTGACAACTCCAGTTAACGAGTGTAGTGCTCTATTGATCTGATCAAGCACGACGCAGTCGATATTCGTGTTGAGCCTCAATTTAAAAACGTATTCCCCTCTTTTCAGCGTCTTCCCAGACTTTTAATGAAGCCAGCAAGTTCCAGTCTGGGGACACAGAAAGCGCTTCCAGCACGTGGAAATTTTAGCACGAGAAAGTGCTAGATACCTGGGGACCATCACTGTTCTTTCCAGTATGTTCTCAGCACAAAGACTAACGGCCCCTCCCCCCACTTTTCATCTGTGGAAAACCAAACCAAAAACTGGACTGTATCCGTGTTCGGAGGAGTTTTTGTACATTTAAACTAGCACGACGGAGCTTTGACATCCATTGTTCTTTCGGCCTCTAACGATGGGTCAAAGCCTTCTCAAAAGGCTAATTTCTGGATAGTCTGGTTGCTCACTGACTTAACCAGAGCTTCTGAAGAGTGAAGGGCTGCAGACATGGCGCCTTTCTGGCTGCAGGCATTTGTATAGTTTCAACGCTAGTTGTCGGCTGGCCCCGCAGCGGCGAGACAAGTGACACGCATGGATCCAGAGGCCTGGAGGCTAGAGAAGCGGCCGCGAGTAGCCGCTCTGGCTCCGCTTCCGCTCTCTATGGTCGGGGGCGTAAGCCCCTCCTCTCGGAACGAGCGCTCTTCCCTGACGCATGCGCAGCGCCGGAGGTAGTTCCGTTTCCGGCCTGGCGTGTTGGCTTTTTGGCGTTTCCTAGTCGCGGTTGGTGGGCAACAACTGAGCCAAGATGCTGCGGAATCTGCTTGTAAGTAGCTTTAGGGGTTTGGTTGGTGCTGAGGTGTCGGGGCGGAGGCTCAGGGACCCCGACAGAAAGCGGTGCTGGAAGTGGGGCAGAAGACAGCAGAGTCACCTTGGCCACGTCCTTTTTCCTGACCTTTCGGACCCCCTTGGCTATTGCAGGGTTGAAGGAAGAGCATGTCCGAATTTGGATTTTAGCTAGTGATTATTGGTAAGATTGTAGGTCTGATGTAAGCTCCAGTGGAGGGACTTTTAACACCTGGAAACACTAGGCGGAAAGGTGACTTTTTGTTGTCACTTTGTTTTGTATCATAATGAAAGGATATGCATTTGATTACTTGACACCTGCATCAGAAGTAAGCTACAGAACTAAGTTACACAATTTTGGTTGGTATTGGGTATTAATGGTTGGAATGTTATGATGAATCTGAATTGCCTTTCTTACTTTGTGAATTTATCTTTCCAAAATTTAAAAAAAGATGTGGTTTGATTTTATTTTGTAATTTTTAAACAAAGTTTTAATAATGTGTCATTACCATTTACAAAGTGGAGTGCATATTATGTATTGCAAGTCTTTAAACAAGACTTAACACTCCATTAAAAGTTTCTTCGATGGCTAGTAGTAGCGTGTGCCCTCCATTGCAAAATAATTTTTCATTACGAATAGTAGATTTTATTTTTCAAGACAGGGTTTCTTTGTGTAGCCTTGGCTGTCCTGGAACTAGCTCTGTGCCCTCTGTCCAGGCTGGCCTCTGCCTCCCTTGTCCAGGGATTAAAGCTGTATACCACAACCACAATCACCGTGCCAGTAATAGATTTTTAGCATAGGCAAATATTAAATGAAAATGTTAGTGCTTATAAGGTCTGTTTTATTTATTTATTTTTCTGTATCGCAGTGTGTTTGGTTCAATGATTATAAAATACTACTGGTTGATTCTAGGCACAGGTTATGTAGCTCATGGCTTCTGGAGATGTCAGAATGTAATGTGAGGAAGCACAGAGCAGAACCGGCAGCACCGGCAGCACCTGGCAGGGCTAGGTCCCGATTCTGGACTTCCTTACTAACAAGTTGGCTGCAGTTTAAATCTCAGGCTCCTTTCACAGAGCGAAGCATTGGAAATTTCCTCTGAAGGCTTCTTTAGGCTCTAAGTCTTACTGAGGATTTTCTGTTTCAGGCCCTTCGACAGATTGCCCAGAGGACCGTCAGCACCACTTCACGAAGGCAGTTTGAAAACAAGGTTCCGGAGAAACAGAAGTTGTTTCAGGTACTGAAGTATTTCAGGTGGCCGTTCCTTGTAATAGAGCTCAGAAGGTGGAGGGAATCCAGAAGGTCTGCTTCATAGAGGCTTCTCTTGTATTAGCTTGAGCATAAATGACTCTTGAGTATTTGCAGTGTCCAAGAGGTGCTGTGGGAGATGAGAAAAATGCATAGGTCAATGAATTTGTGTGTGAGTGAGGAATTTATGATGAATTGGTGTTCTTTGGGGGAATAATTGGACTAGGAAAACAAACCATAAAAGGCCTAGAAACAAAAAATAAATACTGCAGACATTCAGTAGATGTTACGTCTACACACCTGCAGGAAAGAGTACAGTGGATAATCTCAGGTGAGGAAGGTTTTTAAGGGAACTTCAAAGACCTGAGGAGAAAAATCAAGACCACAAAACATGTGATTTATATTCTAAAGAGAAGAAACAGATGGGCAGTTTAAGTATGATGGTATCACTGGCACTCAGAGAATTACAGATCTGTAAGAAATACAAATTAAGCTCACCACAGCTGTGTGGGTGAGGGGGTGGGGGAGAGGTGAAGATTCCTGTGGAGTGTGCCTGCATTGCAGTGCTGGCTGACTTAGTTAACCTTCTATTCAGCTTCCGCTGCCCCAACCACAGTCTAGCTAGTGGACTGGGGAGCTGCAGAGGTTTGGAATATGCCTTTTCATGGAGCCAGAACTTGATTTCTCTGGAGACCTAGATGGAAGACCCTTAGCTGCAGAAGCAGAAGTCTGGCCATGTGGTGCTGCCTTCATAGCCATGAAGGCTGCCAGCCTGCTTCTTCCGGCCCTGTCTGGACACAGATTTATTATATACCAGCTTGACCAAGAAATGGTTGTACCTCTGCCATTGTCTTTTCAGTTTTGTACCTTTAAGGCTACCCTTTAACTATCCTTAGAACTGAAACCCATAGCTTCTTCGTCAGCTTTCGGAACAGAGTCTTCTTAAAGCAGACGTGTAAGTGGCAACCCTACTTCTTGCAATCTAAGTAGAGAGACCTAAGCTGGATTATGTTGCCAGGTGTGGGAGAAAGATAGCACCAGTCCCAGTTGTTCTTAGGAGCTAAGCAGTGGGGCATTAGGGGTAGATGTTTAGCTGGTATTTGAAATATTGTGAGTAAATCTCCTTATCACTTAAGAAGCCCCCTCTCAGACACTTCTGTATAATATGGATATGGATAAATATAAGGAAATTGAGAAGAGATTATTATAAAGAACCTCCCAAGAAATTACTGGAGGATTGGCTAATGCATTGTTTTTCATCCTGTAGAATATTATGTAGTCACTGAAGAGAGATTTAAATGAACTAAAACTTTTTAAAAATAGTGTATTAACATCATTACATAGTATAATGTCATTTGTATGTTAAGTACACATGACTTAAAAGAGTTGATAAATATAAGCATTAAAAATAGAGAGGTATACCATACTGTTAAAGGGTGGTGTCTTGGAGAACGGCCCAGTGGAGTAGAGAGGTTAACCTTTATAACTAATTAGATTATGAATTTTTTTATGGTGATATATAATTTCTCATAAGTAGTAAAATTTCAAGTAGTAAAAGTATTATGTATGCTACATAAAAATGAAATTCTTAAAGTGGATATAAAAGATGCTGGGTTAGTGTTACAAATCAAAGCTGCTAGCCTCCTTTTCCAAGGGGAAAAAATCTTCCCAATGATTGATTTACTGGCCGTTATCTTATATTTACATTATTGACTTCAAGGAGTATATTTTATTGCTCTTACGTAGCCATAGTCCTCAAAAAGACCTCATTGGGTCTTAAATTTGCTTGAAAAGGATGTTGCCTTTTACAAGTTTGTAAGAAAGAATAAAAATTGTAAATTTAAATTCTGGGAATGTCAGGAGCTTGACTTTATATGAATAATTAATAGTAATTAATTCTGACTCAACTGGAAACAAGTTATATGTAACACTGTCTTTGTTTTTGTTTGTTTTTTTTTTTTAAACCAGGAGGATAATGGGATCCCAGTACATCTGAAGGGCGGGGCGTCTGATGCCCTCCTCTACAGACTCACAATGGCTCTGACAGTCGGTGGTAAGACATTGAGTGTTTACAGGACAAGAGCAGCAGTGGCAGCTTCCTTGCTTTTGTTGTGGCAGTGCTTATTGCAGTCTGTCTGCATGCCCTCTCACTGCACAGCAGATAAGCAGCCAAGAGGGCGGTTAGACTATACCACCCAAGACAGGCCGGTTTGTAGTTAACCTTCTGCCGGAGTTAGCTTTCTGCTTGTGTCACTAGTGGTTCTTAACCTCCCCCTTCCCCCCAGCATTTACATATCAGTAATAGGGGCTTTACAAGAAGTTTGCATTAGCTATGATGTTGAAGAATATTATTGAGCCATAGTTATCTTTTTAAAATAGAAATGAGGCCGGGCAGTGGTGGCGCACGCCTTTAATCCCAGCACTCGGGAGGCAGAGGCAGATGGATCACTGTGAGTTCGAAGCCAGCCTGGTCTACAAAGCGAGTCCAGGACAGCCAAGGCTACACAGAGAAACCCTGTCTCAAAAAAAAAAAAAAAAAAAAAAAAAAAGGAAATGAAGTAATGATGAAACTAGATTAGCTTAATTTTTTTCAGCATCTAGATAAACTATGTTTGAATACAGGCGTGCATGTATGTTCTCACTAGAAATCAAACCCACGAACTTAGGCATTGGAAGCAAGCACCCTACCTCTTGAGCTGCATTCCCAGCCATTAAGCGTGTCTTAAGAGTGACTCCGCCTTTAATGTTTGAGGTGAAGTAGTAGCTAAGTGTCTGTACTGAAATCTCAGCGTCTCTAATAAGTTCTTTGTGTGTCTCTCAGGAACGGTCTATGCCATCTATCAGTTAGCTATGGCTGCATTCCCCAAGAAGCAGAACTGACGTCATCATCCCAGCCTTGACATGGGTCAGTTCCATTCAGCGCACAGTGGACCAGGCATCTAATGAGTAACTGAGCTCTTCTTTGGGGATCAATATTTATTAACATGTACACCTGCCACCAATAAAGCAGTCTTTACCATGCTTGGTCTTCCTTTTCACTTGAGAATAAATTACTGGTAATACAGTTGTGGGTCAGCTCTTGGCAAATCTTAGATAATAAAAAATTTTCAAAGTCCTTTTGCCTGTAAATTTAAAGCACTGTCTTTTTTTTTTTTATAAAGCAAACTTTACTTTTAGCAGCTAAGAATTATGCAGTAAATGGTCTTCAACGCAATTCGAGCTTGACCCTTGGAAGGCTATTGCTTTGCTGTCTCTCCCCTCCGTAAGGCCCCTAGGGTGAAGTGCTGGCCACTGCTCAAGTGGAGATGGGCCCTGTTTGCTCTTACTCCTTTTTCTATGCTGAAAAGTTAGCTGTGTTCTGACTTAGAATTACGGTCTACTAGGCTGTAAGACAACTGAGTACCTTTCCAATGTTCATAATGGTTTTTTTTTGTTGTTGTTGTTGTTTTTTTTACAATTTTATTCTAATCCTTAGCATAAGCTTAAAAACATTAATAAAAGTTATGGGGGACTATAAGAAGTCAAACTTTTTTCCTTCTAGTGTGCCTTGGTAATCTCTTAAGACTACCTACATAAGAATTGAGGGAAATTTATGAGTAAGAGTTTTATAAGCTTCAGTTTCGAGACAAAAATTTACAAATGTATTTGGAAAGTTTGAGCCATCTGAAATAACCAAATTAGCCTTTGCTATGAAAATATGATGGTTTGTGGTATAATTTTTTTCTCTCAAATTTATTTTATTCTTAGATTCTGAAGTTTAAAGGGTCATTAGACTGTAAAATATCTCTTGCAGTCAAATGAGCTGTATCACACCAAGTATGTATTTTGCTAGCTTGTAGAAGGAAGTAAACATTAGAGGTCTCTGAAAGCTGAGAAAGGTCCCCAGTGGTTTGGAACCTGGGCCAAGCAAGTGCCCAATGGTGAAAGTAACCACTGAAAATATTTTGAACAGAATGGTAGCATTTAGTGGGAGGAGGGGTATTACTTTTATCAGTAACTTAAAAGTGCTTTTATGACATGATGTGAAAGTCAGGTAAGGAAACACAGGTTGGATGCTTTTTATAATCCTCATCTTGATACCCCATAGGTTTACTGTCTCAGGTTTAATCTAAAGTTCTCTGAGACAGTTTCGTTGTGTTACCCAGGCTGACATGGAACTGAATTTTCTGTCTCAACCTCTCAAGTAACTGGGATCTCAGGTTTAAAACACTTGGCCCAATTCTACCTAAAATTTCCTTAAAAGCTATGCCAAAATATTCTGCTTGTGGCCTGGCAACATGGCCAGATTTAATGGACTAAAAATACTCAAGGTGCAGCTATTGCTAAACTGGAGTTGTAGATGAAATTAGGTTTCCTGCAACTTTATAAAGCTGAAATAAATGGCAAAATAAAGTTCAGTTTCCCTTGAGTGAAAAAGTAAATTTTGTCTTTGTAGTTGTTTGAGTAAATATATTGACTATGCTACATTGATAGTGCTACGCTGTTTGCAACAATATCATATAGGAGAGCCCTACAAACTTCTTCCCCTGTGCAAGGGAGGCTTCTAGGAAGATTGCTCAGTTCACTTTGATCTCTAGTTTAACATCTACCTAATCATTCAGCCTTGTGTCTCTCCTACCTTCTGTTTGAAATCTAATGTCAGGGCATTTACCGAGGAGACTTCCTGGTTATTTTCTCACGGGCATGTGAAAGCTTTCCTTATTGTGCTGGAACCTCAGCTATCAAGTCCGGATTGTCATATTCTTCAAGTTTTCACTGAGAATTAAGAATTGTTAACAGCACCTGCTATAGCCTTGTAATTAACACAGTTAGCTTCCAGCTGTGGGTCGTCATGGCTCGCTATAGCTACTAAGTATCCTGTGCTATCTGTGTAAGTGGGATGTAGTTACTCTAAGGCATAGAAAGCACAAGAAAGGTTTTTGGCGTGCACCAAATATACAAGAAATTTCATGCCCCTGCTGTTTGCTCTACTTTCCTTATCAAATGGCCGCTTCAGCTTAGGCTCTTTGAATGTCCATAAGGGAGCACGAAGGAACACACTCTAGATACACTTGCTCCCAGCCAGCCACAAAAACTTGAGCTTTCATTTCTTTCACAGTAACAAACTGAAATGACGGTGCTAGGCATGTTGCCCAAAGCAAGCTTGAGTTTGGTTTACTAAGAGCAGAAGACTTCAAGTGGCCACTCGCAGTCTCGCAGAATCAGTTGCCTTTGTTTAGGCACAGGGCTTCTTAGGGGATACGGAAGGCAAACGGCTCTAGCACAACGGGACCTGGGAAGAGGTAGACTGCTGTATGTAGGCTCAGTGTTCATGAATCTCTCCTGGCGGGTGTGCAGGCTGAGGAATCCCTCTCTCTGTGCTGTGAAAAGTACGATCTGTGAACCTCTACCAGGATGTGTATGCATATGTCAAAACTGATATTCCATGCAAGGATTACATTCCTGGCTTTTCAAAAGCTTACTGGTGTCCAGGAATGCCTTAGAAAAGAAAAATGTGTAGAATTGTTAGACGTTCTAGGAGGGAGAAAGATACAAGGGGAAAGAACTGGTGTGGGGTTAATGAAGGACCACAGAAGCTGAGTATTCCTGTAGCCAATCAGGTATAAGGAGAAAGCATTTTAGGAAAAAGGAACCACCCAGAGCAAATGCCCTGAGCTTTCTGACCCTGTTCAAAGAAAAGGGAGCTGTTGGTGACAGAGATAAAATGCCTACCACGGAGCGCCCTGCAGCCTATTGCAGGGAGCCAGCTATTACAGGGCTCTCTGCTTTAGGGAAGATGAGCCTGTCTGGCTGTTAAAGTAGACCACAAGACTCAGTGTCAGCAGCAGAGCAACTCATTTAAGGTGCTTACTACAGCAGCTTGCAAAAGGTAATGGAAACAGGTGCTAGCTGGAAAGTGAAAAATAGCCAGATATGAGCAGAGGAGGCAGGTCTTCATTAACAACCTAGACCTTACTTAACCTTTTCCATCTGTCATCCCTGCCTCCCCAATTACCGAAAATCTGCTTTTGAGAAGGTACTATTCTAGGCTCAGAAATGGACCACTAAGCTTTATGGACTTTATTGTCCAATTAGTGGAGATAGGCAAGTTGATTCATGAACACAGTCACTTCCTCTTGTGAGAACTTAAGGTCCATAGGGTGAGTGAAGTAGTGAGGTGGAACATAAAAAAGGTTTCTCAAACAGGTGACATTGACGTTTGAATTGATAGTGGAAAAGACAGCTAAAAGAAAGGAATCCATGGGAAGGGAGCCTGCTTTTCATGGTTGAATTACAGAGACAGGTGGTGTTGGAACACAGGAGTTTGAGAAAGTAGAATTGTTATCTCTAACCCCAGTGACTTACCAGCTAATGGCCACGCCCCCCCTGCAGTTCTATCTACAGCGATGTTTTCTGGCTTTTTAATATCATGCAATATTACTTGATGACACTAGTGTTTCTGTAACTGAACAAATGGCCATGGATACTCTAACACATGAAGTTGTTACTACCATTAGCAAGAAAC
This sequence comes from Acomys minous, assembly GCF_964271855.1. NCBI lineage: Eukaryota > Metazoa > Chordata > Mammalia > Rodentia > Muridae > Acomys > Acomys minous. The sequence continues at coordinate 40,898,039 of NC_140495.1, forward strand.
AGAAGCGGAAATAGAGGAAGCAAGCACTACGATAGACTTTATGCTTAGATCTGTGTTAGTCTGATGCTCTGTGTTTAGCGTGCCTAGAATGACAGACAGATGGGTGGATAAGGGAATATAGCATATACATAATTGTATTTTATTCAGTAGCAAAGAACAAAGTTGTGTCATTTGCAAGAAAATGGATGGAACTGAAGGTAATCATATTAAGCTAAATAAGTCAGATTTAGAAAGAAATATGTTGTCATTAACATGTAGAATTTGGTATTTTAAAGACAGGAAAGTGAGAAGAGGTAAGGAAACTGGGAGTGAGGGGGCAAAGAGAGGAGGTTTGGGGCTGAAATTCAAGTGATGGCTTTATAGTAAAAATAACACTTGAATCTACATGTTTGCCAAATGGATGCTGTGCTAGCAGGCATGAAAACAGAAATGATCCAAGTGCATGCCTGTAATCCAGAACTCGGAGGTAGAACCAGGCCGACCTGTAAGGTTCAAGGCCATCTTAGTCTACACTGTGTATGCTAGGCTAACCTGGGCTACATAGCAAGACTTTGTCTCAAAAAATGCCCCCTCAAAGAAGCCCAAGCCCAGACCACTAAGTTTTCTGTCATGGCCTTTCAGTGACAAGTGCTTTAATCCCAGCAAAGTCAGCCTGCCCTTGGGGTGTGTGAACCAGGCCTTGACTTCTTGTTAGTGCCGAAGCTCCTGATGGCATCTGTTTCATCAGAAAATCTTTTATTCAGTGTGGCCGCCCTCAGTTACCTTAGCCACAGCATCTAGACAGCTTGCTCTGGATGACGCAGCCGTGTTTGCATCCTCACCTTGCATGTCTGTGCTGTGGCTTGCTTAAGCCAAGCTGCTGCTTTCCAACTCTTTTGTTTGTTTTTGCTGTTTGTCTCTACAGACCTATCAGACATCAGGCCGTCATGGTGAGGATGGTGTGATGGAGCAGGGCATCCTGGCCACTGAAGCTTTATGTCAGCACTAAGACTGTGCCTCTACCATTCATATGCTCACTGGAATAGTACTTCAGATTTCCTTTCTATTCACAGGACGGCCACATTCTTGGTCGAGGAGTCCGGCTGTTGGCCTGTCTGGAATGTTGACACACCTTGCTCACTAAGCCAAACCCTTTCTAGCTTTTGATTTAAGATGAGAGTCTTGTGACTGCTTCTCTCGCCAAATACATATGACGCTATGGTCCAGTTACTAACTGATGTAATCTCAGTATTCTTGGATCATAGAAAATAGTGAGGCCCCAGAGAAAGAGAAAGATGGCAGAATGGACATGTAGTGGCACAGTTGCAACTTACACAGTTACTGGTTAAGCTTTCTATATTGTATGGGCTGATGGGCTGGGTTCATTAGTCATCCCCGCCCCAAGTTACTATAGCAACATAAAAGATCACTAGTTGTAGGTCACTACATCAGACTTAAAAGTAAAAAGAAGTTTGAAATACTGTGAGAATTACCAAAACAGGCCACAAATAGTTTACATGAGCACAGTGCTGACAGACTGTGGGAAGAATTGTAAGCTTTGCCACAGGTGAAGTCAGTCTTGGCGGGCTTTGCCCTTGGACACAACCCAGATACTCCGTGAGATTAACCTTGAGATAGACTGGGTAGAGCCATCCTGGGCCTGGAATTCAGGAAGCGGGCCTGGGGACTCCACCTGGACTATGTATTTCTAATCCATCCTCAATGGAAGAGGGAGACCACCCCTTGCACTTGACAGACTGGCAGAGAGGACTAGAGGAGCAGCAGGTTCAGACCCAGCTTGAGCGCACGTGGATCAGGAAAAGGATCAGCGAACAGGCTGGACCAGCCTGCAGACCAGAGACAACTAGGGACCCGTCCCGTGGAACGGATACTGGAAGGTTCACTCTTTTTTCCCTTTAACCTTTTTTTCCCTCTTGTGTAAGCTAGCTGGGTTGTATAGTAAAGTTTAATTGTTAAGAAACAGAGCCAACAACAGACTTTCTTGCTTCAGGGTTGCCACAGAGCTTTATGTTTGTGTAAAAAATACCCAGTCTCTAAAAAGTGTGATGAAGTAAGGCATGCCTGGAGCAACACGTTTTCTGATTGGCTTAGGATACATCCAATCATAGAGTTAGTGGGCACTAAGGGAATGAGAAGACGGCTAGCATTCTAGTTTTCTGTGAGCACAAGAAATATTTTCAGATTGTTCTGCTCCTTACCTCACATCATTATCTACAGCTGTCTTTTCAGTATCACAGACATGTTTAATGATAACTCGTTTTGTCTAGCTTTAGAGCCTGTGCTAGTCAAGCCCAGACTGGCCACAGAATACCATCCACAGAGTAGTATAAGTGTCAGGAATTATTCCTCACAATTCCAAAGGCGAGATAGTCCCATATCAAGATAGCATCATGAAGGAGAGATAAATCTGTTTTTTTAGGATCCCAAGTGCGGGATCGGAACGGTCTAGTGAGAGAACAGGTGAGGTTAATTCACTAGAAGAGCAACCACCTCGTGCAGGAGCTTAATTGTTGCCAGCTGAAAAGATCTCGTGAACAGACTCTGGGAGGAGATATATAAATGAGCCCAGAAATGAGGCGGGGCTTTTTGGAGACTTGGGATAGTTTTGGCTGTTCATCGCTGCACATCAAGATGCTCTGAGAGAGAACTGCTTGAGGGAAGGCTTCGAGGCTCCGGCTCCTGCTGAGGTTCTGGGTTCTGCCTACTCTAGGTTCCAGCAAAAGAAATCCTGCAGATTGCACCAGGAGAATCATTCCTCGGAACTGATATCCTTACGGTTTTGTTATTGTGTCCATTAATCCTCATTTCCTATTGTTTTGGTTAGTTGGGTTATAAGTGACATATGCTCGGTCACTAAGTTGTTAATAAAATATATAGGTTAAGAAAATTGAGCCTACAGTATCGCATTTGGGTCCTAGTGAGAGCTCTGTCTCTGTCTTTCAAAGGCAGCCCTCATGCTATGCCTCCTGGAATCTTTCCCCCTGGTGTGTAGAGAGTGTCCCGCCTCCCGGAACCTTTCCCCTTGGTGTGCAGAGGGTGTCCCTCTTCTGTATTCCCCTGGTGTGTAGAGGGTGTCCCTCTTCTGTATCCCCCTGGTGTGCAGAGGTGTCCCTCTTCTGTATCCCCTGGTGTGCAGATGATGTCCCTCTTCTGTACCAATACTGGGCAGAGCACAATTTTTATGACCCCATTTAACTATTGCCTCCTTGGCTCTGGTCTCTAGTTATGGGACTTAAGGGTTAGGCCTTCCATGCAGGATTGTATATAAATGAAAGAATTGTTTCCGCTTCCAATTTAAAAGTAAATGACCTGAGCTTACAGCCTATCAAATGAAGAAAACCATCACTGTATCGATTGTTCCAATATTCCTGTTAACACCCACTCATAAAACCCTCATGTGTCACAGAAAGAAAATCAAAACTGAAAACACACTTAGGCCGTGTCTCAGGACAATTCACATTTTTGTTTTATTGCTGGAATAAAATGTAGTTGTTCAAGTGCCATCATCCTTCCACATGGTTCTGGAGCTACAGCTTTTTCCTTGAGTGAGGTGTCTCAGTCAAAGTTCTATTGGTGGGAAGAGACACCAGGGCCATGACAGCTCTTATAAAAACAAAGTAATTTGGGCTTGATTACAGTGTCAGAGGTTTAATGCATTTTTATCATGGTGGGAATCATGGCGCCATGCAGGCAGACATGGTACTGGAGAAGGAGCTGAGAGTTCTACAAACAGATCTGCAACCAGCCAAAAGAGAACCACTGGGGCTGGCTTGGGATCTTGACACCTCAAAGAACCCCTGTTGGCTTAGATTTTTTTCAAAACCTACTTTAGGGTTCTTAAATGTTTCTGTCTCCCTTCTAACCCAGTGACCATAGGTAGAGGAGAAAGGTTAATGGGAAAAGGGAGTTGTGGACCTGTTTAGAAGTAGTTCCTTGGAGCAGTTCCACTCTTCAGTGTCAGCATAGCAAGCACCGAACAGCAACAGGAATCAGCAGCAGTGGTTTGATGCAGCAGAAACAGCATCAGCACAAGTCAGCGGAAGCAGACAGAGTCAGCCGGGATACCACGAGAAGTTCTCTCTTGCATTTCTCTCTGCTAAGCGAAGACCAGTAAAGTCCACCAAAGCATTGCATGGCAGAGCAATGCGAAAGTGTCGTTTCACAGTCTGTGGGGGGTTCTATTTATATTCTTTCTAAACATCACACGCTCTCTCACGTGTCTCTCTCCAGCAAAACATCACATGCCCTCTCACAAGACAGCTTCCAGCAAAACATCATGTGCCCTCTCTTGGGTCTGTTTTCTATTAACAAAGATCTCAAAGACTGTCTTCAGTGGTGAAAAAAAAAAGTGCTTCTACATCCCATACTCGGGACTAAAATAAAAAAAACACATAAAAGAAACAAACCTCCCACTATACACCCCCCAGTGACACAACTATTCCAACAAGGCCACATCTCCTAACCATTTGAAATAGTGCTGCCTCCTAATGGTGTGAATACATGAGCCTATGAGCCATTTTTACTCAAACCACCACAGACAGCTTGGCCTGTGGTGGGCTTTTTCTAAGTGTCTGCCCCAATGGAATAGCTAAGTGCTAGTTCTGAAAAATGGCAACTAAGTACTGTCTTTTGCTGTGGTTTTTTTTTTTTTGAAGGTTTTGACATTTGGTACATGCATATATAGGTCAAAGTTCTTTGGACTGTGTTTCAACCTCCTGCTAAGAGATTGCTAGAAAGTTGCAACCTCTCTTAGGAGCTTCCATCATAAAGCACCCTGAACACAGGAGTACCTTGGCAACTGAGGTTTGACCTTCTTCTTCTTCTTCTTCTTCTTCTTCTTCTTCTTCTTCTTCTTCTTCTTCTTCTTCTTCTTCTTCTTCCTCTTCCTCCTCCTCCTTCTTCTTTCTTCTTCTTTTTCTTCTTCTTCCTTCTTCTTCTTCCTCCTCCTTCTTTCTTCTTCTTCTTCTTCTTCTTCTTCTTCTTCCTCCTCCTCCTCCTCCTTCTTCTGTTTTTTTTTTTTTGTTGTTGTTTTTTGTTGACTTGCTTCTTTTGGTTTTCTCTCCCCAGTGCGTTCTCAAACAAAATGCTGTGATCCCAGATGCCATGATGCATTTATGGTAAAAAAACAAAACAAAACAAAACAGTCTGTTGAAATGGCTCAGCTGGAGCCCAGTCTGTTGAAATGGCTCAGCTGGAGCCCAGTGCTCACAAATCAGTTCAACTCAGTAGCAGTGTGTTGATGCAGTGAGAATTCTTAGTGGTTTTGCTTTGCTTTGTTTTCAGATTGTGAGGGATTGCAAAAGCCATGTAACCACCAGAGGGCAGTATTGGATGCTGAAGAAAAGGACACTTTTTCTTGGGGTCACATAACTAAATATTTCTGTAAATCTAAATTTAAAATGTAAGGATCACTCCCATGGGGGAAGTTTGCCTCTTCCAACTCCTGTACTACTGCTTAAGCTCACATCCATTAACAAGTGTGCTTTGCGTGCTTTAATTATTCTCTGAAGGAATGAACAGTTTATGAGCATCTCTTGAGTGCAAACTGAATGTGAGAAAACGTAGGAATTTGATTTTGACTTTATTTTTTAATCTTAACTTACATGTAAAATTGTATTCATAATGTACATGCTTTTAAAATAAGATTTAAATTTTCCTTAAGATTAAAAAAATTTTTTAATTAATTTATTCTTGTTACATCTCAATGGTTATACTATCCCTTGTATCCTCCCATTCTTCCCTCCCTCCCATTTTCCCCTTATTCCCCTCCCCTATGACTGTTCCTGAGGGGGATTACCTCCTCCTGTATATGCTCATAGGGTATCAAGTCTCTTCTTGGTAACCTGCTGTCCTTCCTCTGAGTGGCACCAGGTCTCCCCCTCCAGGGGACATGGTCAAATATGAGGCACCAGAGTTTGTGTGAAAGTCGTATCCCACTCTCCACTCAACTGTGGAGAATGTTCTGTCCATTGGCTAGATCTGGGTAGGGGTTTAAAGTTTACTGCCTGTATTGTCCTTGGCTGGTGCCTTAGTTTGAGCGGGACCCCTGGGCCCAAATCTGCCTATCATAATGTTCTACTTGTAGGTTTCTAGGACGCTCTGGATCTTTCTACTTTGCTACTCTCCCATGCTTCTCTCATCTAGAGTCCCAATAGGATGTCCTCCCCTCTGTCCCAGTTTCCTGGTAAGTGAAGGCTTTCATGGGACATGCCCCTTGGGCTAGTATGCAGATATAAGTGAGTATATACCATTTGAGTCTAAAAAAAATTATGTGTATGAGCATATGCACATGTAAGTGCAGGTACTGTCACAGTCCAGCAAATAGTGTTTCAGGTTTCCTGGAATTGCAGTGACAGGTGTTTGTGAGATGCCTGACTGTGGGTGCTGGGAGCTGAACTTAAGTCCTCTGCAATAACAGTGTGTGCTCTTAGCTGCTGAGCCGTCTCTCTAGCCCCACAACATGATATTTTGGTTTATTCATACATTGTGAAGTTATTTGTATTTAACATCTGCATTAATATGTATACTTTCTTGTGGTGAAAAACTCAAAATATACCCTTATAGAAGTTTTCAAATATATACGATATTTTTATTGGCTGCAGTCACCAAGACTAATAAAACCTATTCGCCTGTATTGTGACTTTTGAACAAAATTCCTCACTCTCCAAAACTCAATTTCTTTTCTGTTTCTGTGAATTCATTTTCACACTTCAATTGAAAATGAGATTATCTTTCCCTTCTGTAGGATAATACCCTCTAGAACCATCTGTACTGTTGAAAACAACAAGATTCTCTTAGTTTTCAGAGTATTTTTATATCATCTGTCAGTCTGCCTATCTTCTACCTTCTCTTTCTTTCTTTCTTTCTTTCTTTCTTTCTTTCTTTCTTTCTTTCTTCGTCCTTCCTTCTTTTCTGTATTCATCATGGCATGGACACTTTGGTGATTCTAGATCTCAGTTACTGGGGGTATAGCAGCAATCTATGAATATCCAACAAATAGTTTCCCCCAGTGCTTCCAGTTGTTATTTTTATAATTCCTTTTTATTATTTAAGAAGTTAATACCTATGTACTATGTGTCTTAATAAAGTCCTTTCTGCATTCCCACCACCCACCTCCTCCTGGCCCCTTCCAACATACCTCTCTCCCAAAGTCATGCCCTGTTTTTGTCTTAGAGCCCACTAAATCCAATTCATGTTGCTCATGTGGACATGTGGTCATTCCCTGGGGGTATGGACACCCACAAAGAAGAATGGCTGTCACCCAGCAGCCATCAACTGCTAATATAGCTTCACAGGTGGGTCCTTGGAGCTCCTCCCCACTCCATGCTGAACTTTTAACTGGCTTGATCTTGTACAGTTGACCACAGCTGCTTTGAATTACTGTGTGCAATGGTCGTGCCACAGTCCAGAGGGCATGTTTCACAGCTCTCCTCCTCATCTGCCAGCTTTTATATTCTTCCTGCTCACTCTTCTACAGTGGCTCCTGGGTATTGGATGGGAAGAGGTTACTATGGACAGTCCATCCACAGCTAGGGACTCACATTCACTCATACTTGGCATGTAGAGCAGTTAGAAGTCTTCTCTGACCACGTTGAGAGCAGTGCACATCAGTGAATAAAAAGATACCCATTTAGAAGGAAGTTTGATAATGTGATCATTTAGCAAACAAAATCAAGAGGTTCTTCTCTTGGGCCTGTGACTTCCCCATCCCTGGGTTTTGACTGTGTTTTTGGTACAAGGCATGAATCCCTCCCATGAAGCGGACTTAAATCCAATCCAGAGAAGAGCTGGTTATCTCCATAAATGATCTTAGCACTATTACACCAGTGGGCATAATTTGCCTAGTAAGCCAGTATTGTAGCATTCAGGGTCCAGTGCTGGATGAGACTTGGTGACATCTTCTCTTCTCCAGCATCTTGCAAAGCTCCCCCCGCCCAGCACTACAAGAGTTAGTCAGCAGGGCAAGGCTTCCCCAGTCACTTCAAGATCAGTTTCTTTAATCTTGCAACCAAAGTTTTTTTGGCAATAGGTTTTACTATCTAGTTATGGTGGACAACCAAGAACAATGGCAATACCCGGGATTGTTTTGGGGTGCCTCTGGGTCTTTCTGACCCCCAAATTCCTGTGTCTGGCACTGAGGTTTTCATTTAATAACCCATGTCTTCTGGGACCAGTGTTGTTCACCCATTTGGGTGTACCTCTGTCTAGCAGATATATCATTGGCATACTGACATGACTTATTCAGGCATCTTGATTTTCTCTTCAGGCATCCCATAATAATATATTGTGTTCCGTAACAGCCATATTACATCAACAGAATGCAGTCTCCCCTTTCTCCTCATCTTTACCAACATGTACCTTTCATAATTTTTCATAACAATCATCTTAACATGTATAAGACACACCTTGTTGTTTTATGATTAGTGTTGCAAGCCACATTTTAGTGTAACTGATTTGTATAGCATCTGAGAAATGTTTATTGTTTGGGTCCTTGCTCAATTTTTTACAAGTATTTTTATGTGTATGGGTGCTTTTCTTGCATGTATGTCGTTTTTCACATATGTGTGCAATCTTCAAGAGGCCAGAAGAAGATGTGGGATCCACTGAGACTGGAATTGCATGTGTTTGTTGTATGAGAGATATATAGTTATTTTTAAAAAACCTAGTGACACGGCCACTCTTTTAGCTGGGGAGGGGGTTAGTTGTAAATAAGAGAGAAAGAACAGCCAGAGCAGAGCAGAGAAAAAGGAGAAGCAGACTGGACATGGCCAGGGAAAGAGAAGCAGGAATGGCAGAGTCTAACGAGAGGGCAAATAGTGGAGATAGTGGAAGAGCAAGAGAGAGAACAGAGGCAGAGAGTACAGCGAGAGTGGGGATGTGACATGAGAAGGGCCGGAGCCTGGTGTGGGAGCTTTGAGATGTATTTCCCTGTGAGTAGGAACTACAGGAGCCTGGAGGCTGGCCTGAACCTAGGTATGCTGATAGCTGCCACAGTATATGTCAATAGAGAGCATTATGTCCTTTTGCCAGAGGGAAAGGTTGTACGAGCCAGAATAATAGAGAATTTTGAGACTGCGTCTTGTAGGAACGTCAGAAGCTACACACACAAAGTCTCACTGACATGGTTGCCTAATCAAGAGCTGACACTGATAGACATGCCGAAGTGGATGAGGGAAAGAGCACAAGGCCTCATTCCTGCAAAAAGAGCCACAGGCAACTAAGGAGTGCTGAGCATGGAAGAAACTAGACTTCCCCGGGGAATGGCACACCAATTGATTAGCCGATATGAAACGGTCAGCTGTGAAAACGTACATACCAGTGAAATTGTACAGACCAAGCAGGCCAGTCTTAGGAATATATGTGTATACATTTAATAAAATAAAGAGGAGGACATGAATTTTAAAGATAGGAAGGAGAGGTGTATGGAAGGGTTTGTAGAGAGAAAAGAGAGAGATGTGATTTTATTATAATTCCTAAGACAGAAAAAGTAGAAACAAACAAACAAGCGAGAAAACAACAACAAAAACCTATTCAGCGGACAAGCTCATCAAACACTTTGCTGTCATTCTTGAACAAAAGAAGGGAATTGAGAAAACAATGACCGTGATGAGTAGGATTTTTCCTGGGCTACAGTGGGACCTTTCTTTCTTTCTTTCTTTCTTTTTAAATATTTATTTATTATGTATACAGTATTCTGCCTGCATGTACATCTGCAGGCCAGAAGAGGGCGCCATGTGGTTGCTGGGAATTGAACTCAGGACCTCTGGAAGAGCAGTCAGTGCTCTCAACCGCTGAGCCATCTCTCCAGCCCCAGTGGGACCTTTCTGTGTGTGTGATAATGTGCTCTGTGTAAAGGGGGTGTAGTAAAATCTGAATCACTGAGTTTAGGCTGCCGAGGACCGTGAAAGAGAGATGTTGGAGACACTTCTAACGTTCATTAATTAAGGGCCAGGAGGAAGGTTTATTTAGAGTAAGAATTCCCCACAGAGCAAGTAGGTAAACACTTTACCAAAAGAGTATCATCTGCTGGATTGACTCATTTTTATGGTTGTTTAGAAACTAATTTGTTCCCCTGTGACCCAGTTCTAAATTCAGTTCTAGAAACTGTTTCTGTTTCAGGAAATTAAGTAGGAATGTTCTGTGCAGCATTTGTTTGTTATCACACAGCAAGCTCGGTGGAAAATTGCAGTTACTCCCTTTTCCCCTTTGGGAAAATGTTGGCACTATGAAGTTATCTAGGGTACCTTATGATAAAATAATAACAGACTAATAATCTTATCTAACTTTTCTCAGGTCAGCCATGTAAAATTGGCCAGTAAGAAATATCTACTAAAACAGAGTGTGTCTTAGGGGCTCAATAGCTGTGAGGAGACACCAGGACCACAGCAACTCTTACAAAGGCAAACATTTAACTGGGGCTGGCTTACAGTTCAGAGGCTTAGTCCATTATTATCCATGGCTAGAAACATGGCAGCACGCAGGTAGACATGGTTCTGGAGAAGGAGCTGAGAGCTCTACATCTTGATCTGCAGGCAGCAAAAGTGAAAGTGACACTCATTGGCCTTGGTTGAGCTTCTGAGGCCTCAAAGCCCACTTTTCTGCCAACAAGGCCACATATCCTAATAATGACACTACTATGGACGTATAGAGGGCATTTTTATTCACCACAGAGTGTATGCATCTGTAAAGCACTTCTTCGACTGTAGGTCGCTGTAAAAGACACATAGAAAGATGTATTCCAAGAGCCAGCAATGAAAATAAAGGAATTTGTTGGGTTACAGAGATAGCCCAGCAGATGAGAGAGCCCTGCTGCTCTTGCAGAGGACCGAGGTTCAGTTCTCAGGACCCATGTCAAGTAGCCTATAAGTACCCGTAACTACATCTCAGAGGATAGGTGACCTCTTGTGACCTTCTCTGGCACCCTTGTGTGAACATACAGATACACAAATAAAAAGCGCACATCTTTAAAAACAGATTGATTTTGTTAAAGAAACAAACTGGTATTGATGTATGAATTTGGGAATAGTCCTCAAACTTGATAAAAATTCAAAGAGGCAGGTTCAAGTTGTTTACCTGAGAATTTCGTAATTTCATTGTTAGCAGCTGAGTAATATTCCACTGTATAAATGTGCTACACTTTTTGTTATTCATTCATCAGTTCATGGGCAGCTAGATCTTTCCAGTTCTTGGCTATTGTGGAAAGTGCTGCAGTAAACATGGGTGAGTATGTGTCTCTGTAGTAAGGTACTGAGTCTTTGGGCATTTGTTAGGGAGGGGAATAGCAGGATCATATGGTAGATCTATTTCCAGTTTTGTTGACTAACCTACTAGGAGAATTTGTTCACGCGGTTACAGAAACTTGAATCCTATTTACACCATTTGAAAGCTGGAGAACGAGGAAGGTGGGTGGTGGGGCTCAGCCCAATTCTAAAGGTCTTAGAACCGCAGGAGCCAGCTATGGAATTCTCATCCAAGGTCAAATGCCTGAGAACCAGGGGACATCATATCCAAGTGGAGGAGAAGAGTGCATCCCAGGTTCAGAAGAGAGCAAAAGTTAACACTATCCAAGAAGAATTAATATACCATAAAATGAGTTCTTGTAAGTGTGCACAATCTTGTAGCTATCCTATAAGTATGATGCAGAACATTTCCACCATGTCCTAAGATTTCGTTCCATTCTTTGTCATGGTTCTCTCATATCCCTTGTTTGATTCCCCCCCCCCCCCCCGCCATTTTGCTAGTGCTGAGGTAGCAAAAATAGAATCATATGTAGCGTTCAGCCTTTCATGTCTTATTTTTCTTCACTTGACACAATGCATTTGAAATCCATCCACGTTGCATATCATAAATATGTATTATCCATTACGTGCATAGCCTGTACTTATCCATTGGATGGACAGTATTAGTAGTGTCTAAATTTGTCTACTGTGAATAATCCTGGTATAAATTTAAAAATTTTGATGCAGAGTCATTTACTTAACCTGGAACTAACCAAGTTGGCTAGGCTGGCTTGGAAGAAAGTGCTCCAGCCCCTTCAGTCTCTCTGTGTGCGGCCAGGCCACATCCTTCTGCGGGTGCTGCCTTTGGTCTGTGGTCAGGTCCTCAGGATTTTGCATTTTACCAACTGATCCATCTTCCTAGCCCCTGTTTTCATTTTTATGCACGTATATAGAATTATAATGATATGTATTAAAGGCATAGAATAACTTTATAATAAAATGCTAATTGTTTTTAAAAACTATTGTATCAATTTCATACTTCTATAAGAAGTATATGTGGTTTCCAGTCTGTAGTGATTTTTAAAATGAATATAAGTCTACACATACATGATTTTTGGTTTTGTTAACTTTCATATATTACTGTTTTAAAATGATGGAAAAATAACTGGGTAAGATATGATGAAGTCTAATTGTTTTAGCTTGTTCCAATAGAATGATATTGAATAAAGTACATTTCTTCCTCCAAAGTAATTCTCCCAAGTGATATTTCAGGCCCCATTATTAAAAAATTTTAAAAGTGATTATTTCCTAGAAATAGTAAAAAAAAAAATCCCCTGGAAGCTGATCCCACAGGATTCTTTCATCAGCATGTGCTAGCACCATTTTCCAGGAGCCTAACTAAGAGTTCAGTATAGACAGGCAGGATGTGGGCATCTGCATCTCAGGGCAGCAGGATGGAAGAGCTCTTGGAGTGTAATGAATAAGGGATAACAGCCGCAAGTGACATGCAGTCTGGAATGACACGGCAGGGGCTTGCTTTCAGTCTCAGGTTCTGTGAGAGCTGAGGGAAATCTTCAATTCTATCCCGTGAGCATGTGGGGCTGGAGGGAGCCTTTGGGTGCTTGAGAGGATGTGAATCCTACTGTGACTTACCTGCTGTGTACAGATAAGCACAGAGTCTTTTCATACTAGTGGTTCCATTATAGACACTTATGACACACTTAGATTTTCTTGGACACCTATGTTTTCTATCTATTTATACTCCCATTTATTTTGCTTTCTTCACATGCCTACTTTCCAGCACAATGTTTTTTTTTTTTTTAAAGATGTCATGTAATCTTCTCAATGAGGGCTATGATAGGAAAGATCAAATGCAAGTTGTTAGGAACTGTTTAATGGAATAAATGGGGAAAACACATATCTAAGAGTGATGTCATCCCTGAGGGTTCCATGATCCTTTGCTTCCTGGGGACCTGCTGTTTCCATAGATTATCTAGCTTAAAGCATGGTTTCACGTACAGCAGTGTCTAAATGATGTTACACGTGAAGAGCAGCAGCCAAGGAATTTCTGGAGGCAACGATGCAAACTTCCTATTGCTGTGATTAGACACTAGGGCCAAGACAACTTATAAAAGAAAGCAAGAGGATGAGTTCACAGCCATTATGACAAGAAGTTCCGCAGAGGGCAGAGAGGGGGCGCTCTGGGTCTGTTGTGGGCTTTTGAAACCTCAAAACCCACCCCAGTAATGCACCAACAGATGACACCTCCTAAGCTTTCCCAAAACAGGTTGGCCAATTAGGGACCGAACATTCAAATATATGAGCCTATGGGTCCGTTTTCATTCAAACCACCAAAGACCTTTTGCAATTCTTAATTAGTTTCTCTAGCGTAAGATATATTTCATAACAATGTTTACCCACCCCTTTCTCCTGTCATTTGTTTAAGGGGAAGTTGAGACACTGAGAAGGACTGAGCTGATTTATTTATTTATTTTGATTTAATTTTATTTATTTTATTTATTGATTTTTTTTTTTTTTTTTTTTTTGGTGTCCTTTATCTTCTATCCTACATACTTTCCCTAGTTAGTTTTTGTTTTGGTTCTTCAGCTTTCGGTTACACAATCTCTAGCAGTTTCCTGAAATTTTTACAAATTCTTTGCTTACCGTTAATATATTCACATTTTGTACAAAGCGTGCTTGCTTTGCTCTCGTCTTAAACATGGTAATATGGAGATTTCCCAGAGCGCCTTAGAGAATTTTTTTTTTTTTTTTTTTGGTTTTTCGAGACAGGGTTTCTCTGTGTAGCCTTGGCTGTCCTGGACTCACTTTGTAGTCCAGGCTGGCCTCGAACTCACACCGATCCTGCCTCTGCCTCCCAAGTGCTGGGATTAAAGGCGTGCGCCACCAAGCCTGGCACTTTAGAGAATTCTGAGAAACATTTGTGAATGAATGCTCTGGAAAAGTGAGGAAATTGAGCCTGATCAGGGAATTAGTTATCTTTTCCACCAGAGGGCGCATGTTACCATGGCCTAAGGATTATTTCAAAGCATGTCCACTTTAGAGACTTGTGCATCAGTGACCTATATGTTTAATAGCATGCATTAGTGCAGGTATGCACTAGTGAATGTAAAATTACACTAGGAAATATTAGAAAATTGAACTTCTGTCTAGTTATACGTAACTTCACACAGAAGCCCCATTTGAGAGCAAAGATCAAATTTGTGTTTGCTTGTGTTTTTCAGACAGGGTTTCTCTGTGTAGCCCTGGCTGTTCTGGAACTTGCTCAGTAGACTAGACTGGCCTCGAACTTGCAGAGCTTTAATCTGCCTCCCGAGTGTGCTGAGATTAAAGTTGTGTGCCACTACCACCTGGCAAGAAAGAATCTTAAAACATGAGTTCCTGTGATTTCAGTTTCTACAAACCTAAAAATGTATGTCCGCATGCACATATTGACTGGAGACACACAGTAGTGGCCTGTTTAGAAGTTATGCCCCTTAGGCTACTTAGACAGCTACCAACGAAAGGATTCTATGCTCCCCGTGTTGACTAACAGGGTGGCAGAGGGCTCCATTTTTCACTTGTGAATTTATTTCCTCTTACCTTTTACATTTTGCCCAAAGAAGTCAAAACTAATTTCCATTTCCATCAGTCTGTAACTTATAATGAGCCTAAATAGTCAGTTCATCCAAACAAAGGTTTGCATGTGGATGCTGTTGTTTAGGAATTTTATAATCTTCTGTGCAAACCCATCCTTTAAGAGAGGGCAGGTGTCTATGGGGCCCAGGAGACTTGAATGGGGCACGTGAGGCCCAGCTCGTATTTGACAGTTTAGAGAATGGCCTTGTCTTTGCAATTGGCTGGTCAGAGCTTGACTTTGATAGTGTGATGGTTTGAATAAGAATGGCCACCGTAGGCTCATTTGAATGCTTGGTCACTAGGGAGTGTCACTATTTGAAAGGATTAGAAGGATTAACAAAGCTGGGTGGTGGTGCTGGCCTTTAATCCCAGCTCTTGAGAGGCAGAGGCAGGCAAACCTCTGTGAGTTTGAGGCTAGCCTGGTCTACAGAGCTAGTTCCAGGACAGCCAGGGCTATGCAAAGAAACCCTGTCTCAAAACAAACAAACAAACAAACAAAAAGAAGGGTTAGGAGACGTGGCCTAAGGTGTTTTTTCCCCCACAGCTGTAGAACAAAGACTAAGACAGATGGTACACAGATGGTGCTGATTAATTGCATATTGAGCTGCCCACAGGCACAGGAACTGTTCAGACATCTTTTCCACTTCTCCTAGTCTGGCTGTGTGTTGGGGCCTGAGAACCAGGAGGAGGAACACTAAGGCCCCTCTCTATACATTTGTCTCTGGACCTTACAGCCCTTTGCTGGACCCGCACAGAGTCCCCAGCATCGGTCAGCCTGAGAGGCCGTCAGTCAGAATGTGCAGTGGGGTAGAAGCTGTTTATGCTATCTCCAGGGTCCTTAGTTAAGTTGATTTCATGCACTTTTAATTTTCTAGAAGTTAATGTTGGAGCTATGTCTTGGCTTCATCCTGAAATGGATCTTTCCCCGATGTTTATTTTTTCAAAGACTGTCCAGAGCCTCACAGCTTTGGGGCAGAATTTTCTATACGGAGTGACTTAAGGAACTCCAATCCCCTTTCTTCCAGCCCTCCTTGAATTATCAGTCCTAAGAGTCAGATGGGTGAATGACAGATTCCCTCCCTAACTCCGATGGCTCCCAGCTCTCAAAATTCAATTCCACTTCCATAATTTTGCCTTCCCAACTCACACTTCTCGTTGACCACTAGGTTGCGCTGTGTGACAAGAAATTTTAAGATCTTGAACCTCTGGGAACCCAGGACTCGAAGGGAGAAGAGGTGGGAACTGAAGAAAGGGGGAGATAAAGAGGGGATGGTGATCCCGGGGTACGAGGGTGAGACCCACAGGAAGCAACTAGACTGAATAAACAAAGCCAGCTGTGCTTCAGTCAGTAAAAAAAAACCACCACTTTACTGCAAACCTAACGGATTCCAAGGGGAGTTACGAACTGCATGCACCATTGAAAGGCACCGGGTAGGTAAGGGTTCATCCACATTCGTAAACTGTTTGGCCCAGGAGTCCAAACAATTCAGACTTCAAGCCAGGGGAAGTATTTGAACTGCCCCGTGGCCCTTTGAAATAAGCGAGCTTGGATTAATCCCTGACGGTCTACTCTCCCAGCAAGTCGTGTCCCCCTTTCTTCTCCGAGAGCCCTGGAATTTGGCACAGGGATTGCAGCTGTTGGTTTGCTTCACCTACTTTTCTTGCAGCAATTATTTCCCCGCCTTCCAGGCTAAGAATGAGCAGAACAAAAAAGAGCTGCTCTGGGCTGGAGAGGGCGTGTGTGTGTGTGTGTGTGTGTGTGTGTGTGTGTGTGTGTGTGTGTGTGTGTGTGTGTGTGTGTGTGTGTCCAGAAGCTTTCCCCACTCAGTCACAGGCTGCAGACTGGGCAAGAGGAAGCAGGGGCAGACACCCTTCACTTCTGCCGCTTTCCTTTCTAGACAGGGAGTGTCAGGTGTGTGTGTGTGTGTGTGTGTGTGTGTGTGTGTGTGTGCGCGCGCGCGCGCGCGCGTTCTATGGTGAGTGTAGGCTTTCACCTGCACTATTTAGCCCCAGTGGGGGTGCTAGCCCTAGGGACTTCTCTGCTCTGCTGTCTTGTTGCCATTTTCTCTCAAGTGTCTGGGGACTATTTTGGACCCTGTCCCCTTGCACGTGTTTGCCTGGCTGAAGACCAGGCTTGGAAGCTGAGGTCCCTGCAGGCCTGAAGAGGCCCTCACTGCTCCTTGGCGTGGGCTCTGAGTACCACAATGGTGCGAGCCACCAGCTGTGTGGCATCCTCCAGGCAAGCTCACGTGCTTTGGGGGGGGGGGCGGTCTAGACAGACAGCAGATCTGTGGAGACTGAAGGAAAAGCCTGCACACTCTGTGGGCGCTTTGTGCAAGTCGCCCAGTGGCCTTCGAGTGGGCCCCGCGTGCTCCAAGAATGTGCAGAGGTGGCCATTCTCATATTTCCCGTTTCTTTTCTTCCTATCTCGCTTGTTAGCTCGGGCCAGGGGCAGCCTGTGTGGGGGCAAGGCGCAAGGCGCAAGGCGCAAGAGGATGGGAAAGAGAGTGCAGGAAGCTTCTGTCATTCTCAACACTACGACGGCTAAAGGAGGGAAGGTCAAATCTGCAGAGGTGAGGCCAAGCAGGAAAAGAAGGCGTGGCAACTTCTGCTTCTGTGGGGCGGCTAACTCCAGGGTCCAAGGCTCTCTCGCTTGTTCCCAGTACCCACTAGTCCAACCCTGCTGAGGCAACTTCTGGGCTTCAGGAGTTTGAAAGGCGTGGGGCGACATCTGGGCTCACAAACGCGTGTAAGAAGAATCCGTCTTCGGGCGCTTTTCGGATACCGTCGTGTGATTTCTGGGTGCTTCCTCCTATGTGTCTTGTACAATTTGGCAACCTCAAGTGCCAGACTCCCGCTGCGGCCAAGGGGTGGAATGCCGAGAATAGGGGAGCTGTAGAAAAAGGCTATGTGCTGGCGGAGTGTCCAGCCCCTGTTTGGCCTTCTCAGTAGAGCGCGCGCGTGTGCGTGTGCGTGTCCGCACGCACTCCCGAACTCCTCTTCGTCCTTTTCACCTTTAGGAATTTTAAGGGCAGAGCTGTCAGTCTGAAGCCCCAACTTGGGCCAGGTTTGACTTTCAAACTGGCAAGAAATTTCTATGGTGAAAAAACACGTTCTTATGTGGCCTATTGGGATGACACCCCCCCCCCCCCCGGTTCCAATATCTTTCCCCTTTCTACCTCCAGACCCCAGCTCTATTCTGACAAACCAGGCCTGGGAAAGCCATCCCATCTCTGAGCCGGCGGCTGTCCGAGTTTTCAGTCGCGGCTCGGAGACTGGGAAAGACAGAGGCCCGCCGCGTGCACAGACAGTTAGTTAATGGAAACCCTGTAAATCGGTTTTAAGTGCACCCAGGACAGAGGGGGAGGAAGGTAGAGGTGGGGACGATAGTGAATGCGGATGGCATAGAGTGAGGGACAAGGAGATACCCATCCCACTGTTCTGAAACTAACATCCGCTTTCCTCTTCTCCATTGTTCTTAACTTAGAAAAATTGAAGAAACTCGTCGTGATGGGGAAACCCGAGCCCCCTAGCCCGCCCCAAGCGGAGAAGTCCGCGGCCTCCCTTGGCAGGGAACCCGGCTGCGGCTGTCCCCCTCTCTCCCTCCCTCCTCCCCGCCCCCGGAGGGGCATTGCTACTACGGCGATCGCCACCTCACGCCGAAGGAATGCTCGAAGTATGCACACGTTCCCAAAAGTAGACCTCCTTCACCGCCGAGGAGCATACATCACCCGTGGCAGCCTTCCACCTTCTCAGGCGTTTCGTAACCGAGTAAACTGAGAGCCGGGAACAGCCCTCTATTAAGTAGCCCGCGGCGCGGAGCCTCTTCCCAGTCGGCGAAGGCGGCCGCCGCAGACGCGTCTGCCAGCAGCTGCAGTCTGTCCCCCTGCCTCCGCTCCTTGCTCCAGGCGCGGCTCCTCGGTGCTCCCGCCGCCCTTCCCACTCCCGCGGCCGCCAGGTGCTCCCAAGCGCAGCGCTCTCCCGGGCTCGAGGGGGTACCACGCGCCGGCTGCTGGACGCCCACTCCCTCTCACCGCCGGCTCAGGTCAGTCTAGCTTTCGCGGCACCCCGTACCTCCTACACCCCTACCCATCAGCTTTCCCCAAAGAAAATGGGAAAGTTGCTTCTTGCTTGCACCTTAATCCTGAACAAGCAGAATGCCCGACAGGGGCCGGTTAGCTTTGGAAGCGATTGATTTGTGTGCCTGAGATACTTAGATCTGCCGCAGAGAGAACTTTCCGATATCTTTAAAGTTTTGAAGGGCGAAGGAAATGTGCCTTGTTCGCGCGCAAAGTACGGCTCAATACACCCATCCAGGGGGACGTCCTCTATAGAAGTTGTCGCTTTCAGTGAAGTGCACAGGCTGTGTAGGTCGCTCCTTATTATTTGGTGGCTTTGTCAGGGATGCCAGCTTGCAGCGGGGGGGGGGGGGGGGGGGCACAAGGCGTTGCAGGAAAACGAAATAAAGTTTTGCACGCTCGGTGCAGAATTCTGTGGAGGGCCAGTAGAAAGCGCTCCGGCGTGGTGAGGCTGGGCGCGAGTGGCTTCTCCTCCAGACGATCCAGGGTTGCTGCCCTGGCTTTATCCTCCAATGCTTTCAAAGGTTGGTGGATTAGCCTGGCTTTCACGACTTCTGAGACATCCTCTTGGATTCGTCTTGAATGCATTGGGATTACGTTCTTAGCCAGGGTCAGTCAGTGGGACCCGGAGGTAAGACTTCTCCTCCAGTCTTTGTAGACATCAGAGTGTGTGGAGACACCGTCCCCTGACCAGTTCGGATATCTCTGGCATATGCCCTCCACCTCCCCCCAACTCTACGGTTGGAGCCTTCTAAGGAACACTGGGGAAGGATGGGGCAAAAGAGATGAGACTAAGCTCAACTTTGGCTAACTAAGGTAGAGATTGCAGTTATGGAGGAGGTAGGTGACGCCTGGAATCTAGTCTAGATGGGCCCATGAAGCATATTTGTGCCTGTGAGTGCGTTTGAAAAAAACTTAACTTGAAGGAGTTAAAGAGTTGGCCTCTTCCAGTAAGGGGTGGGGGAGGGGCGAGTTGCCCGAAAGGGACCAGTTCCCATAGCGCCCCCACACCGGGCAGCTGATTCATTTTCATTCATGAGGGGGAAGTGAGGGAAATCCTACTGCCACGTAGGGGCGGCCTCTCTCAGACATCTATGTCTGAGAATGCTCAATGGAGTGTTGCTAAGCACTCCGATAAATGTTTTGGCTAAGAAGGAGAGAGAAGCTTTTCTTTAAAACGTATACGCACGGAGTTCTTGGCTGGCTGAGAAGGCTGAGTTATTCATCACATACCCCAAAGAGAGATGATTCATTCTTGATGCTGAGTCAGGCAGCCGATAGGTGGCGCACTAGACCAAGATAAGCGCGCTTCCGAGACTCAAGTTTTTGTTCAGTTTATTTAAGAGCCCCCCCCCCCCCCAAACTGCACACCGGTTTTTGTGGGTAGGTTTCCACCTTTTAACTTTTCGTGAGCACAGCTGCATTCCAAATTATTATAGCAACGTTATGGGGTCGAGTGATGGTAACAATAAGCTAGTCTTTATTTATATTTATTTTTTATTTTTATTTTTAAAATTTTAACTACTGTAGGAAAGGGTTAGAAATGTTGTTAATTAAGGCGAGGTGGGGGGAGAGAAGACATTACGAAAATCCCTTAGATCTCTGAGCTACGCCAAAATTTTAATCTTGGCTTCATAAAAAGGAGCCCTGGGCAATTTGGCTTGCCTGTTCATCAGACATGTAAAATGCAATTTGCACTCCGATGAGGAAAGCTGCCCTAACTAACCCTGTGCCAATGGTTTGGAAAAGCATGGTTGGAGACTGTCAGTTTCTTTTCTCAAGGAGAGCCCAACCTTTGGCTTATCTGTGGATTCCCAAGCACCACTGCTCCTCCTTCTCTCATTTGTCCCGAGGCCTGTGGTGTTGCCTTGCAGCAATGTGTGCCCCTCTGAATCCTCTCGTCCTGTTTGTGTGTTTGTCTAAAAGCACCTTCGCAGTCTAGATCCTTGCTGGTAACTCTTGTTTCTATATCGGATCTGAGGGTAGTCCATCCCGCTCATTAAACTGTGCGTCGGGAAACTACAAAAGATGAGTAGGACTCTTTGCCATTAAGGAATTAATCTAGTTCCCCAATCAGGAGAAAGTAAGAACCTGTCACCCCCTGGAGCTTGTATTAATTCTAATCTTCCAGCATTAAGAAGTAGTTAAAGACAAAGATGAATTATTGAGGTTTTTAGAATTTAAGAACTGGAAAATAGACGAGGGTATTTCGTTTCTGCCTATTGCTTCGCCTCTTTTGATTATGCGTTTTAGACTCGGTTCCTCTTCATCTTCGGTAAAGGGTTTATCAGATGTGAAAACGACATGGTTATCAGAAGAACTGGGTTTCAGTTGGGCTTTCCACAATCCCTATATAACCTTAAAGACTTGCATACTTTTAGTCAGGACAAACGGAAGAAAATAGAATAGAAGAGGCTTACTATTCTTTTCAAATTTCCCTGGGACCACTAAGCACTGTGACCTAAAGCATACAGCAGTTAGGAAAAGCAGCCAAATGAAATTCCCAGCTGGAAGAGACACTTGGTTGAGTCAGGGATAAAATGACCTCTAAATTATCCATCTGCTTGGCATGATGAAGTCACGTGCCGTCTGGCCAGGCCTTCTGCAGGGTACTAAGCAGAAGCAGCACCCGGGAGGAGAGTAGCCTCTTAGAACTAGAATTCCTTACCTGTGCCCTGATTAAACCTATTGGAGGAGCTTGGCTTCCATGGCTCCACAATAGATCCATTATGTGCTCTGTTGTTTTAAAGGCAGATTTGGCCGCGTTCTGGACCACGTTTGGGCTGCAGTCTAACCTTGTCTCTGGCCTGTTGAGGCTGGGTTCTGACGAGTCACTGCTTCCTCCCGCAGATCCCTTCATGAGGCTGTGAATTGAGGCCCAACCATGCAGACCAGGCTTCCCCAAGCGCTGGCCGCCCTGGGCGTGGCTCTACTCCTGTCTTCCATTGAGGCAGAAGGTAAAATGCTTACTTCCCCCCACGGCAGGCAAGTGAGACTGCCGAATTTCAAGAAGGGAAAAAAAAGACTCTCATCTCCTGCTCGTGTTGCTTGCTCTGTTTTCTCTGGACTTCTCAGGTGGGTGGTTTCTCTTCTTCAGAGAAACGCCCAACTTCTGAGGTGTGTCCGTTTCCGAGCTCTCTGCTTCCCCTATTCCGTACAGTGCGTTGTGCTCTTCTCCTCACGCTTGTCTCTGCAGTGTGCTGTCCACACTGCCACCTACACTGCCGCCTTCCCTGAGGAGCAGTTCCGTGGATAGGGCAGCAGCTGCATCCAGTTCTACCAGGAGGATCCCCGAGGTTGGGTACCAGGACCCTCAGAACATGGACGTTCTCACAGGATCAGCAGCTCATCACCTGGTCGGGACTGTGACCTTGGTGACAACATGAAATAAAAGACTCCAACACTGCTAGCCCCGCGCGTCTGGTTTTCCTTTCCTTTCTTTTTGAGCAGGTTAGGGGAGGCCGACTGGCTAGGCCAAACCTTCAGGCAAAGGAGCAGACCTTCAAACTACTCTCTGCTTGGGGAGGTGGGCTGGTGGGGGAATAAGTGACAAGCAGAAACCGACCCCTAGGGGGTGCTCACTCAACCTAGGGACTCTACTGTAGGTGTTTGGTTCCAAGATCTTTAAAGCACACATCCCAGAGCAGTCCAGCTGAGTGGGGGTTGGCTAGGGGCCAGGGTTTCCAGCCTGGAGTCCTGCTGGGAGCCGGGCACCCCCTCGGGCGTGCTCTTGCCCTTGCTTGGCTCAGAGAGACCTGGCCGCATCTGACCTCAGCGCCTTGGCACTAGGTGGCCAGGCATACCTCAAAGCTCCAAAGCGGCTCCTTGTACCCTGGCCTCTAGAAAGGTTTTGTTAGACTTTTAACCTAATTTTGTTCAGTTTGGTGCACTTGCTGCTTTAATATCTCGGTATTTATTGAACAAGCCACTTTCATGTAATAATCACACCTGCTCTTTCAATTGGCCAATTGGCAAACTAATCATTCTGCAAGATAAAAGGTTTTTTTTTTTTTTTTTTTTTTAAATTCCAGGGTAGAGTGGACTGCTTGTAGAGGGGTAGGTATCTAGGGCTGTTCCCTAACAATCCTGAGGTGTTTTTATTTTTTGTTTTTATTTTTTAATGTACTCCTTCAAAACAGCAGGTACAGAGAATTACTGTTAGGAAATCAGAGCTTCTCCAGATGTCCAGCACATTTAAGAGCCACAGATGCCTGCTGGCCTGGCTGACTTGGGTAGTAAACGTACAGGCTCCTCCAGCCTTCAGGAGGTGGCCTTTCAGTAATCCTGACTGTGTCGTCAGTTAGGAAGGAATTTTATTTGAGAAACTTCTGGAAGCACTACTAAAGATATTTTTAGATAAGTCACTGAAGTAGCCTGTTTATTGCTCATTAAGAAAATAGTTCTTTGAAAATCAGAGTTTTGAGAGTTCTTAAGTATAGGGTTAGGCTGGCGATTATGCTAAGTGGAAACCATCAATTCTGAGCTAGTAATGACTGGCCAGCAGCAAAATACAGTTAAAAAGGGCATTATACTATTTGCCTTTCTGAACTAATTCATATTTTATCATTTAACTTCGTATTAATTTCCATATGGTGTAGTTTTTGCTTTATTTCTTCTTTCTTTCTTAGACTCATGTCTCCTCCTCCCTTAGGCCAGTATATTTTAGTAAGATTCATTTTTGGATTGTTTTGTAGTTTGGTAGTGTCAAACAGAAATATGAGTCACAAATGTAAGCCATACATATAACTTAAACCTTTATTTATAGTCATAAATGAAAGGGAACAAAAACATTGATTTTAATGAAACGTTTTAAACATACTATTTTTGTTTCAACGTGTAATTGATAGAAAAGCCATCAGCGAGCTCCTCTGCATTTCTGCTCTAAGGTTTGGAAGCCACACACATGTGCTTCACACTTGCAGCGCATTTCGTCTGCTGCTGGCCATGTTTCAAGTGCTTCAGAGCCACGTGTGGCTGTTAGCTCCCGGTTGGGCAGCTCAGCTCTGGTGCTAACTACTAACTAAGTGGCCCCAAGAGCCTGTGAAGGGCTAACAAAATTGGTGGCCAAAGTCTTTCTGGAGACACTGGCCTAGAAAGTAGAATTTTTTTTTTAATCCCTTCCCGGAAATCTTTTCGGTGGGGCATGTCAAAGTTTCAGCTTGCCCCTCTGTTCGCAGTCTCCTGCCGAGGTAGGGCAGGCTCCTCGGCTTTCTTTTGTGTGACTCATATGTTCTTGTAGTCCTGTGGTTCCTGCATATGTTTAATTTGCTTTTTTTTTTTTACACGCTAGAAATGCAGTTGTTAATATTAATTTAAGTTGTTTTGAAATGTACGTTTTTGCCTCTTAAAAACCATAATGAAATTTCCACATTGCTCTTCTGTTTGTAAGATGAGTTATATTTCTATGCAAGGTTACTGTATCCTATAGAAATAGAGGCAGAGGTGACTTTTTGGGGGCCTTAAGTGGATGTTAAATAGACTAGCAAACTTTAAAAAAATGTGCACATATTTTTTTATTTCATTCTTTACATATACATTTATATTATTACACATATATACAATAGATTACCAAACTTTAAGCTTTGCTAGTAGTATTCTGTACAACCCAAATTGTGTTAGTTTGGGTTTATTTGTCATATGTTAATAGATTTTTTAAAGAAGTTAACTTTGCATTAAACAGTGAATGGTCACTGTTCCTTGAGAATTGGACACCTTTCTCATTAATCCAGAATTTGAGATGGACATAAATTTTGTGAAATACAGAGTTTTAATTTTTGTAAGTTTTATTTATAGTTTATGACATATAATAAACAATTATTATCAGTTCATCATGATTTTATTTATTTATTTATTTGTTTTTTTGTTTTTTTGAGACAGGGTTTCTCTGTGTAGCCGTGGCTGTCCTAGACTCACTTTGTAGACAAGGCTGGCCTCGAACTCACAGCGATCCACCTGCCTCTGCCTCCCGAGTGCTGGGATTAAAGGCGTGAGCCACCACGCCCGGCTTCATCAGTGATTTTAATCCATGCCTTTAATTGCCTTGTGTGTAGACTAAGGAACTAATATTAAATATATTTCTTGAAGCAAATCATTATAACCAGAGAACTATTCTGATAGTTTTACTTTTTAGATGAGGAAGTAGGAGTTCCTCAATTGATATTTTAATGCAGCTTTTATATTTTTGTCTGTAACTTATTATATGCATCAGCTCATCGATTCACTTACCCATTGATCCACCTACCATCCATTCATCTATCTACCCATCCACCCATCCATCCATCCACCCGTCCATCCATCCACCCATCCATCCACCCATCTATCCACCCATCCACCCATCCATCCATCCACCCATCCATCCATCCACCCATCCATCCACCCATCTATCCACCCATCCATCCATCCATCCATCCACCCATCCATTCATCCACTCATCCATCCATCCATCCACCCATCCATCCATCCACTCATTCATCCATCGATCCATCGATCCATCCATCCATCCATCCATCCATCCACCCATCCACCCATCCATCCATCCATCCATCCATCCATCCATCCATTGATCCATCCATCCATCCATCCATCCATCCATCCATCCATCCACCCATCCATCCATCCATCCACCCATCCATCCATCCACCCATCCATCCATCGATCCATCCATCGATCCATCCATCCATCCATCCATCCACCCACCCATCCACCCATCCACCCACCCATCCATCCATCCATCCATTGATCCATCCATCCACCCATCCATCCATCCACCCATCCACCCACCCACCCATCCATCCATCCACCCATCCATCCATTCACCCATCCATCCATCAATCCATCCATCGATCCATCCATCCACCCATCCATCCATCCATCCATCCATCCACCCATCCACCCATCCATCCATCCATCCACCCATCCATCCATTCACCCATCCATCCATCGATCCATCCATCCATCCATCCATCCACCCACCCATCCACCCATCCATCCATCGATCCATCGATCCATCGATCCATCCATCCATCCATCCATCCACCCATCCACCCATCCATCCATACATCTATCCACCCATCCACATATCCATCCATCCATCCATCCATCCATTGATCCATCCATCCACCCATCCATCCATCCGCCCATCCATCCACCCATCCATCCATCCATCCACCCATCTATCCATCCATCGATCTATCCATCCATCCATCCATCCATCCATCCACCTACCCATTCACCCATCCATCCATCGATCCATCCATCTACCCATCCATCCATCCATCCATCCATCCATCCATCCATCCACCCATCCATCCATCCATCCATACATCTATCCACCCATCCATCCATCCACACATCCATCCATCCATCCATCCATCCATCCATGTGTTTATTTCTGCCATGGTTAATTATTGAATATAGAGTCTTGTTGGGTACTTAAATTGGAATAGAGTTATTTTTCTTTAAATCAAGACAGACACACTAGTTTTAAAAATGTTTGAGAAAGTGTGTGAATATGTTATATTCTATTTCTATCCGCATCAGTAGTACAGTGGTGACTATAGCTGCCTTTCAAGCTTTATCTATATTTGAGTTGCAGATGTCAGCATGCTACATATATATTACTGTACAGGCATTTCTTCTAATAGTGGCTTTTCAGAGAATAGAAAAATATATATGTACATATTAACATTAACAGTAGTATAGATGTTGAATCTTAAATTTTTGACTGAAGTATTTCTTCTATTTAATCTAATGTGGCAAAAACTATAGATAAAACAATATAAAATTGTTGCTATCTATGAGTTGTGCTGATTTCTCTTGATTTCATTAGTAAAACAAGGCTTACAAGGCCTCTAGTTAGGTTATTATGAAGGCAAAAGGAAATAACAAGTAAAATGTTTAAATGTCTGCATGTTATAGACATAGGAGACATTTTAAATACATTTTACACAGTATGGCCATTCCTCCCATGTCCTATGTCCTACAGTTTTCATCACAGAAATTTCATCAGAATTCTACTCTCATATCACAGTATTTTGATGACAAAAGCATTATGTTTAAATATAAAACTAAATACCAGTTATAAATACTTAAACTTTTATTTCTTTATGATGATCAGATTGTTATTTACAATTTTAATTGTCTCCCTAGGCTTGGTTTTGGTGGCTTGCATTTCCAGCCCGTATGTAGCTAGTTAGTGTTTGTACTATGGCAGCACCAGCATTATTTTATGAAACACCTAGAATCTGGGACAGTGTAATGGTGGTTGTGAGTCATTTTAATGTAAAATTTTCTCCAAATCAGTAAAACACATATTTGTGTTGATTTAAATTGATACGGGCCATACCCTCACACCTACTTCATCATTATTATTTTTTTTTCCACAAGAGATCACAAACTATCTAAATGAAATGACAACTTTGAAATGTTGTATATCTGGTGCAATTAGCCAGAAGAACACAAACAGCAGAGTAGGTTCTACCCTTCACACACTGGTGGCCACTTTTCCTACTAGGAAATCCCATGTACCACATCTGAGTTTCCCTAAGCACCGTGCAATCCTCTAAAATGTTCAAGACTTTTCCACTCCTGCAGTCACTTTTTCAGTCTATCTGGAATCCTGGTCAGTTGGATATCAACAAGGTGGGGCCGCTGCTGACCTCCAGCAGTTTTAACCTAATGGCCGCCGCTTCAGGTCAATTTCCTCCAAGGTTGGTGGTACTATTTTCCCATGTACTGATTTTTTTTTTTAAAGCTGCTCAGGCCGGTTGTGTCTGCCTTTGCATTAAATTTGTCCTGAGCCATTGCTATCAGAATGATACTTTATAATGATATTCTTAGTACCCCATCGTCCTATTAACATCCATTGCATGCTTGTTACATATACTAAGTGATGAATTTAGCTAAACGTTGCAGTATGGCTACAGACAGGAGAATGCCGACTGATTAAACTGCGCATGTAGATTAATAGTTCTAATCTCACTGCCTGTGTATGGACAGGAAGATAGTAATGCTCATTCTCTTACTAGTGTGTCCAAAGAAAATAAAGCCATCTCCTACAGTTGGAAGTGGCAAGTTATTAAGGCAGATGTTTGCCTGATTAATTTTCTTTCCTTAAAAAGAAAATGTGCTACGAGTGTTAAAGACAGCTCTAATCCCTGTCCAACCCCGGGAGGCATCTCAGAGCTATTACCGCATTTCAATTGACTTTCATAAAATTCTAAGTGGGGATGGTAACCTCTTAAAAGAGCGGTGAACCTTCTCACTGTCAGGGAGTAATACCCATCGACTGAGACATTTAGAGAAGCATATGGCGGAAAGCCATTGACGGTACAACTTGCTTCAAGTGTAATGATTCTTGAAGCACCGACCATGCACTGACAGTGAGTCAGTACAATGCTGCACGAGATGGCATGAGCACTGCGGAGAGAATATCATTATAAAATATCTCAGGAATGTCTTTGTGTAATGGCTATTGTACATGGAGGCTTTTGTTCATTGTGGGGGAACTAAAAATCGAGTCAACATTTCATTGACACGTGCATGAGGCTGTACGGTTTTGTATGTAAACTGCTCCTTTCTGTACTTCTCGGTTATTTCTGTCCAAATTTTTTTTTTATGCACAATCATGTCTTCCAAAGCTGACCTTTCTTCACTATTTCCTTCAAATTCTGTAAATAATTGCCCATAAATATGCATCGATGTTGTCTTTTCATAATTAACCGTTGTTGTGTGAAGGGCCATTGTGGCATTTTACCCTAAAATGCCACTTGTTGTATGGAGTATTCCTTCTACAAAGGCAATGATCATGTTGGTTTACACCTTGGGAACACAGCAATTTTGGTGTAAACAGGCAGAGTATCAGTTTTATAAACATCTCTAGTACTGTTTATATACTCATGAGTTATTAACCATTTGCCTATATTAACATGAATATACATTTAAATGTATATTTCCTTGTGAGACACATTTTTTTTTATGATTTCTCTTTTCCATTCAAATCCATTTTCAAAGCTTCTGCCACAGATTGAGATATATCAAACAACAATAACAAAGAAACAATGCAGAGATTGAACACAAACCACCACCAGTGATTTTTCTTTCCACATTATAAAAGTGTATCATGTCACTGTTCTCAATTAACGCCCGTGGTTGTAAGCAGGTTGTGATTTGGCATGCTTGTTCGAAGTGCACTCAGCATGTATTGAATTTCCTTAATTGTTATGTGAATCGTTTGCACATGTGGTTATTTTTTGTGATTTCATTGTTCTTGTATCCGAATGTGTTTCTATACTACTTGACTTTGCTGGTCATTCCAGAATGACCTAGCAACTCAAGTATCAAGTGTTCCGTGCTGTCCTTTGTGGTTTGTACCCCTTTCTGATGTTTTGTCATATCTTGTCAGCTTTGTAGTTTTATTCTGATCCAACAAGATATCTTTTATATTTGTTGGAAACAAATTTATGCAAAGACAACTTTAGTAAGCTTTGCTCACACAGTTTTTAATTAATCATATTAACCATTTTCTGATGTTGGAAAGTGCAACTAACTTCAACCCTCTTTTTGCAGTTGACCCACCTTCCGACTTGAATTTTAAAATTATAGATGAAAATACTGTTCATATGTCCTGGGAGAGACCAGCTGACCCAATTGTGGGTTACAGAATAACAGTGGTCTCTACAACAGGTGAGTTTCAAGATGCCAAGGTTTTACTACAGAGACAATGAGACCATAAAGTCTGTTTGCTTAACATCACATTTAATCACAAAGATGGCAAGAGTGATCAAGCCAGAGGGATTTGGTTGATGTCACCAGGCATTTGGTGGACTCAGGGCTACAGAGTCCAATCGCAATACTTACAGTAAACAAGGCAAAGTGATACTATCGTGTTATCTGTAGTGTTAACCATGTTGTCCAAGTCTGGAGAATCAATGTCTAAAAACAGTTGGGAGAGGCACCGTTTGCACTGGTTAAGTGATAACAAGTCTTCTTCGGTTGGCAGTGGGCATGGGTATTGCCAATATTGCTAGTCACTAGAGCTGTGCTTATTTATCTCTTGGCCTTTTAGAACACCAGTGGTTTAACATGCGTTCTCATAAGGGAGCTTTTAAAAAAAGACACTATGGACAAAGAACTGAAGCAGTGAAAATTTCACCTTTTCCTATTTCATCTGTTCTAAAGAATATTCTAAAACACCCCAAATATGGTCCACGAGGCTTCTAGATACTGTGAATATTGGTGTTCAGTGTTCAAAATGAGTATCACAAAGCTGTGGTCTAATATATCCCCCATGTATTGTACATGGCTCCCATAGAAACCAGGAGCCTTTCTCAGAGTCTTGCAAAATATGCTACCCTTCTTAATTATGCTTTGTGAAACATTTAATATAATTGAAGTATTAACAGGCATGCAGTCCCTAGGAGCTATCATATTTTTCAATTGAATTGAGAGTTAAAAGAATCTAGAGGGAAGTGTGCTGTCATATGTATGTAAATACTCAGCATATGATATCTGGAGACATGTGATACCCAATTCAGTCAGTTCAGAGGACAATTGGTACTGATGGAAGTGTGGCCTACATTTGCTTTTTCTATCTGTTTTCTTCCAGTTTAAAAATCTAAAATTAAATTGCTTTCTGAGTCATATCTTATTTATCAATTTTTTTATTATTTTCTGTTGTCATAAAATGATGACATATTTTTGGTC
Source organism: Acomys minous (assembly GCF_964271855.1). Taxonomy (NCBI): domain Eukaryota; kingdom Metazoa; phylum Chordata; class Mammalia; order Rodentia; family Muridae; genus Acomys; species Acomys minous. Next base: position 40,928,676 of record NC_140495.1, read on the forward strand.
TGACATTCTGACATACGCTTGATTTAGAAGAATTTCCAGAGTTTAAAAGGTTTTGAGTGTGACTTTCAGATAAAGGCAATGCCATTGCATATATTGGTTTCCTAAAAATGCAAGGCCTTATTTTTGGAAGACAGTTAAAACAATGCTTGGATGTCTGGAAGAAGCATATGGTAAAAGTTTCAGTTTTGGGGAACATTTAGATATTTTTGTAACATCTTAGTCTTGGGAAAGCTTTTGTTGAATTCATAGTTTTCTTTTTGTATTTCCAGATGATCATACTAAAGAATTTACCCTTGCTGCTGGTACCACTGAAACTCTATTATCAGATCTTATGACTGAAACACAATATGTGGTGACCATAACTTCCTATGATGAAGTAGAAGAAAGTGTGCCAGTTATAGGCCAGCTAACAAGTAAGAGCACATACACACTTAAGCACTTTAATAATTTTTCTGTCATTTTTTAAAAATTTGAAATAATTTCTGTACATTTTATGTTAAAATATTATATCACTTTCTTCCTTCCTTTTCATCCCTTCACCCCAACAAAGTCCCCTTACTCCAACTACTTCTATGTCCCTCTACTTTCAAATTGATAGCCTATTTTCATTGATTATTACTGTTGCAGAGATACATATATATGTATTTTTGCAGACAATTTTCCAACTTCATATTAAATCACCTACTATATAGTACCACTTTCTATATTTTTGTTATTAGTGGTTACAAACAATTCATAAATGCTTTTTAACCCTGGTCTCTGGAGGTAGCAGAAATGTTCTGAATGTAAATTATTTAAAACATCAAAATCTTTAAGCAATAATGCAAAGTTTTTTTGGAAATATCTCTAATATTTCATTAAAACAAATTATTTCTAAGGAAATAATATTTTGGCCTTTTGACCACACATTTGAAACACAATATTAAGGAACAATGTATTTTGTTTTAATGTATAACACCCCCACACACAAACACACATGCACACACACAAATACACATGCACACACACAAACACACACACATGCACACACACAAACACACATGCACACACACAAATACACACACACAAACACACATGCACACACACACTTCAGTTTTAAGTATATATTTAAAGCATATACTTAAGAGTATATATATTTCATAATAAAAACATTTGTGGTAGTTTCTTTTGTTAATGATGGGCTTTTGGTTCAGTTCAGACAGGTGGTCCAACCAAGCCAGGGGAGAAGAAACCTGGAAAAACAGAGATACAAAGTGAGTTTCTCTCTACATTTTTTGCTTGGATTTGTAGACTTCACAGATGCACTGCAGTAGATATTCTATTTATAGACAAAGCTAGATCATCTTCCCTAAATTAGTAGCTATAGTCTTTCCTTAGGAGTATAGCTAGAGGAAAGAAAGATATAACTAAATCCGTACAGACCTTGAGTTCTAACCCTCTGGTCAATATTTTCTCCTAAGACAGATGGATAGCAACAGATGATACGGACTCATGGGAGAAGACTGAGACAGTCTTAGTGCTTGAAGTAACAACTCTATGGAATAAGCTTTAAGTCTACTTGAACACTAATCTCATCTCTGCCATATTTCTGTCACCTTGGCTGATGATATCAGCTTTCCCAATCCTTCTAGTTTCTGAAGCCCATCTCTAAGAAATTGGTGACTATGTACCCCGATGAAAAGCACCTTTATTTAGTCTCAGCTTTGAGGCTGTTAGTCTCCTTTTTGTCTGACACCGCTTCATGTGGCTTGCTAGGGTGAGCTCCTAAGGAGTTTCTTGGACTTCTGATTTTTGCCACTTTGTAAGTTGGATTTATGACCCAGACTGATCATAAAAACATTATAAACACTAAGGCCTCTTTCTCTGGGAAATTTTCCTCTAGATCACTGTTTATCATTCCTCAGATGTCCAATAATCTAACATGAAGTTTCTTGTATGCAGTTACATTAATGTTTTCTCTGAACTATCAATATTTATTCTAAATCAAAATACTCTGCCAGATATGATTTTTAATAGACTAAAATTGACCCATTAAACAGCATACAAAAATTATTTAAGCATGCGACTTGAAATTGTCTTGCACAATTTTCCAGGACTTTTTCCTGCTTCTCGTTGCCAAATACTTCTTTTTTTTTTATTATCTACCAACTAACTTCAAGGACAAAAACATCTTCAGAAATCCACTAAATGTTGCTTTGCAAATACAAATCTTCATGAAAACTAACGTGCCTCCTTGGCTACAGAAGAAGGAAAGATAATGTGTGGTTATAAAAGAGCATTGCATTTTACTCCCTTAAGGATAGCATATGGGAATTTAGACTTTTGAGTTAACAACATTTCTTCCTCTTTTTGTTTAGTAATAGAGGCTTTAGTTATCAAATTTAAGCACACAAATGACAAAGACAAGATATTTTGGTTACTTTGCATGACTGTATGCATAGAATACGACAACTATAAACAGACATTTATATTGGAAAATATGACAGACTGTTAAAACATTTGCTCTTCTTTTCAACTCAGACACTTCTGCTTGAAGAGCACAGATTGTATTTATCTGTGATAGATAAGGCTGGAGAAGACTCTGTTGACATTTCTTTTGTGTTCTCCCAAATGTGTTATGTCATCTTCATTTGGGGAAGAGTAAACATATGGTTTAGAAATGCAAGTGTCAGTGTGTGTACTTGGACTATGTTCTCCTGGGCAGCATATCCCATGTCTTGTTATTTCTCTGCACAGAATATCTTTTTTTTAAAAAAAGATTTATTTATTTATTATGCATACATTCTCTGTCTGCATGCACACTTGTAGGCCAGAAGAAGGCATCAGGTCACATTATAGATGGCTGTGAGCCACCATGTGGTCTTAAATAGCAATTTAAAGGCATCCAATTTCATCAATGGATCTTGATAAATGCACTAAAAATGCTTCAGTGTCCTTATAAGATTTTATATTCTTTTATGTGTATAGATGGAAAATAATGGGTCAAATACATTCAAAGGAATAGCATAGCATGGTTCAAGAACATGTTTGCATTGGTTTTTTTTTTAAAAACATGAACTGATTCAGTCCTTCAAAATATATCAACTATGTTTCAGAGTGCTCTGTCAGTGCCTGGACAGACTTAGTGTTTCTTGTGGATGGCTCCTGGAGTGTGGGAAGAAATAACTTCAAGTACATTTTAGACTTCATTGCTGCCCTTGTGTCTGCATTTGACATTGGGGAGGAGAAGACAAGGGTTGGGGTCGTTCAGTACAGCACGGATACCAGGACTGAATTTAACTTAAATCAGTATTACCGAAGAGAAGATCTGCTTGCTGCAATTAAAAAAATACCATACAAAGGTGGCAACACAATGACAGGTATGTTTTAGAGATTATATTCTTGTTTAAAATGAATTAAGTGTCTATTTCAAAAAGAAATTGAAAAAATGGTTATGTAGTAGTGCCTTTGTGCTTAGTTTCTTAGTCTGGAACTTTGGCAAATGAGTGCATAGAGTAAATGAACATATTTCTTTTGTCCTTCAGGGGATGCCATTGATTACTTAGTTAAAAACACTTTCACTGAGTCGGCTGGCTCAAGAGCTGGATTTCCTAAAGTGGCAATTATTATCACGGATGGCAAATCTCAGGACGAAGTGGAAGTTTCAGCCCGGGAGCTTCGGAATATTGGAGTTGAGGTTTTCTCTCTGGGTAGGTTAAGTCTGACCAGCCATTTTCTTTTAGGATCTCCTTCAGTACACCCAACACTTACAAAGATAAATGAAGGATGCTGTCGAAAGTTCTTACTGCATTTTATAGGATAGTATTATGCCAAGCTGTCCTTGAATAAAAATTCTGCTTATCTGTTTCCTCATAAAACTCTCTTAGCATATGGATTAAGTGCCAGCTCTCTACTTTTCAAACAAGAGTCTGCCAGTGTTTCTAATAAAGATCCTCCTTGTATTATCATTAAGTGGATTTTATGCATTACATAATACTTGAAATATTCACAGGTCTCCAGCTCATTCAGCACTTAGTAATAAAAAAAATTATCTTTACAGATGGCAGAGACAAATGATGACATAGTTAGAATGGGGGCTCTTCTATTGACCATTTGTTTTTCTCTTTGGATGGTCACTTTTTATGAGATTATAAAATGCTTTGTCATTGAACATTTGTTTATCATGTATCTATCTGTCTATCTATCTATCTATCTATCTATCTATCTATCTATCACCTATCATCAACATTATCTATAATCTATCTATCTATCTATCTATCTATCTATCTATCTATCTATCTATCTACCTATTACCTATCATCAACATTATCTATCATCTATCTATCTATCTATCTATCTATCTATCTATCTATCTATCTATCATCTATCTATTTGAGACAAGGTCTCACTATATAGGTCTGGCTGACCTTAAACTCACAGAAGTCTTCAGGCCGTTGCCTCCCAAGTGCTAAGAATAAAGGCATGTGCCAAACCAACTCTGGATTTTGACTTTAAAAGGGTTAAAATACCTTCATTGTTTAGAAGATTGAGAAATATTGCAAGGAGCTTCTTGGAGCAGATACGTTTCCCACTCTCATGTATCCCCACCCTTTTGTTTTCAAGGCATTAAAGCTGCAGATGCAAAAGAACTCAAACAAATTGCATCCACACCTTCCTTGAACCATGTTTTCAATGTGGCCAACTTTGATGCGATTGTAGACATTCAAAATGAGATCATTTCCCAGGTGTGTTCAGGAGTTGATGAGCAACTTGGTGAACTGGTTAGTGGAGAAGAAGGTGAGTCCTTGTTTCTTGAAAGGTACATAGTTTCTAGAAGCTTCTGACAGTGGTTCCTGCCTCATAGGTATTTTATAATAGACACATCTTAATCACACCCTACAGTTATCATCCAGTTTTGGAACTCAACTTGTTAATATCTTGATATTATTTTCTCCCTCACAGTGGAAGATTTGACAAGATATTTATTTTTCTGTGAAGTTCTTGAACATTTTTTTGGAGGGGCAAGTTTTGATTGGATTTATGTTACGTAATATTTTTAATTTAATTAAAAAATTAAAATATGATTACATAATTCCCCCCTTCTCTTTCCTTTCTCCAAACCATCCCATGATCCTTCTTGCTTCCCTTAAGATTCATGGATTATTTTGATTTGTTATTGCTACATTTATGTTTGAGTGCATGTGTGTAAATGCATAAATGAATAATGCAACCTGATGAATCCGTTCGGTGTTAGTTGTATAACTATGATTTCAAGGATCTACTTGATATTGGATAAACAATTAGGGGGCTCCCCTCTGGAAAAAGCTATTTCTCTCACTCAGCATTCCTCAGTTGTCTGTAGTTGTTCTTTGTCTAAGGGTGGGGCCTAATGACATTCCCCTCCTTCATGATTAGACTTCTATATAAAAGTCTTTTTGTGTCTATTGTCTATCCATAGTCAGGCTTTTCTGGTATTTGCTTTACTTGCTTTATGCCGAGACTTCAACGTTGGCTGCTGGAGTCAGGTTGCACACACTTATTTTTTAGCATTTTAGGACATAGATGTGACAACATTGTTTCTGTCAACTGCCTAAGGACAAGGACTTCCTGTCATCATGTACTCCCTAATCCGCTCAAAGCTTAGGAATCTTTGAGAGATGGGTCAGTTTGATACTCCCACACAAGGGAAGTTTTCCCATTTCTATCCGCCATTACTTCTAAGAACATGGAGTAGAGAAGAGACATCTCAAAAAGATATTTTACAAGTATCTGTTTGAACGCTGAAAGCCCTAATGTTTTCCCACGATTGGGATTTCATGCCACTCTGGGAGCTGAAAAGTGGTTATGTATAGCTTTCACGTGGTTCCATCTTCCATCATATTTTGATAACTTCCTTGGCTTTTTTTTTTTACTTCTTCCAGGACTTCTCAGTGCTTCATAGGCTCTGAATCTTTTCTGTTTCTTTACTGTCTAATGGTTAACTGACTCCCCCCGCCCCCAGCCCCCACTCTGTATTGTCATGAAGTCTATATACCTACTTTCACTTTACTTGGATTATCTCTCTCTACTCTGAACAGGTTGAGGTGTGGTTTTGTGTGTGCCAAGATCAGGCGAGTTTTTTGTTGTGCCGCTGTTTCAGCCTTCCAGCGCAGGTAGCCATGACCTCATCACAGATGTACCCTTCCTTCTTCAGGGCCTGTATTGAGTAAATCACCAGTGCAATCAATAGCTAGTAAACATCTATACTGGGACATGAAAATAAAGACAATGAGTGAAGTGTCACACTCGAAATGAAAATGTTGGTTTCAGAGAAAGACGAAGCATTAAATCTACTTTCATTAGTTTATTTAAAAAATTCTTCCCCCACCAAACTTTTCAGTGTACTAATTAAAATCCTGACAGTACAAATTGTTTGTTTGTTCATATAGACGGAATTAGGGAGCTACGGTATCTCTCAGCACTTTCTGATATAGCCATTGTCAATTTGAGTGAGAAGAATTGAAGGCCCAAATGTAATGCCTAATAGAGCTGCACTTAATTATTACTCACCACATGCTTATTATTATTATTTTTTCAGTCATCGAGCCTCCTTCAAATCTGGTTGTCACAGAACTCTCATCAAAATACATTAGGCTGAGCTGGCATCCATCTCCCAGCGCTGTGACTGGCTATAAGGTCCTCCTTACACCAATGGTCGCAGGGAGCCGACATCACGCTTTGAGTGTGGGGCCTCAGACGACCACGCTCAATGTTCGTGACCTCTCAGCTGACACAGAGTACCAGATCAGCGTTTTTGCCATGAAGGGACTGACATCTAGTGAGCCTATTTCCGTAATGGAAAAGACTCAGCCAATGAAAGTTCAAGTGGGTAAGTTAGCCATTTTTACTGCTGGGGTTGGAATACGACACTATGGTCTACCAGGTCGGGGCTCACTGTAAAGACAATATTTGCAGTAGTTTTATTTTCCATTATTTTTTTTCCCTGTGGGGTCTTTCTGAAACTGGCCCAGACTGGCTATCTAGCAAGGCCTAGGATCTGCCTGTCCCAATACCCCAGCTCTTCACTGCAGGTGCATTTGGTTCTTAGGTGGGTTTTGGCTAACCAAACTCAGGCCGTCAGCCGTGCCCGGGAAGCACTGTACCCACCCAGCTGCCTCTCCAACTCTGTATCAGTTCTTGAAAAAAAAAAGTACACTTACAAAGAAAGTGAGATATCTCTATATTAATTTTATTACATTTGATTTGTTTCTGTTTAATGGGCTTTTCCTTTCTCTTCACAGAATGTTCGCGCGGCGTGGATATAAAAGCCGATATCGTGTTCTTGGTTGATGGCTCCTATAGCATCGGGATTGCAAACTTTGTTAAAGTTAGAGCCTTTTTGGAAGTTCTTGCAAAAAGTTTTGAGATTTCACCAAACAGGGTGCAGATAAGTCTTGTCCAGTACAGCAGAGACCCTCACACCGAGTTCACACTGAAGGAATTTAACAGAGTTGAAGATATAATCAAAGCAATAAACACCTTCCCCTACAGAGGAGGATCCACAAACACAGGGAAAGCAATGACTTATGTCAGAGAGAAAATATTTGTGCCCAACAAAGGGTCGAGAAGCAACGTACCGAAGGTGATGATTCTCATCACGGACGGGAAGTCGTCAGATGCTTTCAGGGACCCTGCTATAAAACTCAGGAACTCGGATGTGGAGATCTTTGCAGTTGGTGTGAAGGATGCTGTGCGCTCAGAACTGGAAGCTATTGCCTCTCCTCCTGCTGAGACCCATGTGTTCACAGTGGAGGATTTTGATGCCTTTCAAAGGATATCGTTCGAACTCACACAGTCTATCTGTCTTAGAATTGAGCAAGAGTTGGCAGCTATAAAGAAGAAAGGTAGGTAGAACTCTGTATTCTAAATCCATGGGTAGGATTCTTCTTTGATTTAATGGGTACCCAGAAACTTCCCACTGCTACTGAAAACCACCAAACATAGTGTACTGGGCTGACACATACTTTTCACATGTGTCATTTTATGCATACCATTTCATTACTAGTGAAAAAATTAGTGGAAAAAAATCCCAAGTAAGATTTCCTCCCTAGATCTTCAAAGAAGTCTAGGACCCAGCTTCATCGTACTTTTGTCATAGCCAATTAAACAAATACTTACTTAATTTCTACTGTGTAGATACTGATCTGGGTCCTTTGAACACAAAACAACTAAAACAGTCTCGGACCTTTGGATCCATTTTGTGTATCCTCTTTTCTTGTTTGTTTCTGGGTACACTTCATATCTGGAGTTCCCCATTCTTTCTTCCTGATTTGTCTAAATTCTTCTTTCCAGTGTTTAGTTAACAATATCCCCCTGTTTTCTAAACCCCCCTTAAGTTTTCTAGTATATGTCACTTTTACACATTTGGCTTCTTTTTTGTTAATAACTTTATACTTTCATATCTCTCCTATTTGTATTTGCCCCCCCCCCCAACAAGGAAATGTGCATTAAGGATTGTCTCTTCTTATGATGAGTTTAATGCATGCTTACTTTAACAAGTATACTTTTAAAAACATTTTTGTGTATGTATATGTGTGTGTGTGTGCATATGTGTGCCCACACATTTATGTATGTGTGATGATGGGCAAGCACATGCCACAATGTGTGTGTGTGTGTGTGTGTGTGTGTGTGTGTGTGTGTGTGTGTGTGTGTGTGAGGTAAGAGGCCTTTGGGTCTGCCCTAGACTTACACCTTATTTGAGACAGCCTTTGGTTGCTCTCTGATGTGATCTCAGGCTGAGCTCTCTTGCCTACAAGCCCCTTTTCTTTCTGTAGAAGCACTGGGGTTACAGAGGGACTCCACTGCACCCAGCTATGGATTTGGGGGAGTCAAATCAGTTCCTCATACTTGCATGACAAATGCTGCACCCACTGAGGCACCTTACAGTTATTATGATTATTCACTCACCAGAAAATTCCTTAGTTTTTACTTTGAAATATTTGCCTGCCTGTCACTAACATAAAATTGTTATGGTTCATTTAAAATCTGCTACTGTCTAAATATACACCTGAAGGGGGAATAGTCTATTAATGCTTTGTCTTGAGAAGCTCAACATTCAAGCTCATTTTAATTAATTACTTCTTTTATGTACTATAATCACTGTTGTTGGTAATCAGGGAAAGTGATCAGGACTTCCCTTTAAAAAGGAGGCCTTCTCCCCTTATTTGGCCATGTTCCCTTGATGGGGAGGCCCAATGGCACTAGGAGGAAGGATGTAGACTACTAAGAAGAAACTTGATACCCTAGCATCATATTCAAGGGGAGGAGGTCCCCATCAGTCACAGTCATAGGGAAGGGGAATGGGGTGAAAGCGGGAGGGAGGGAGGAATGGGAGGATGCGTGGGATGGGATAGCAATTGAAATGTAATATGAATGATTTTATTTTTCAATTAAGAAAAAAAAAAAAGGAGGCCTTCTCTCGGAGGCCACCTTCATTGGTCTCCATAACTCTGCCCCTGAATGAGTACCAACCGTTTCCGAAGCACAGAGTCAAGAGGTCTAATTTTATTCCATAAATCTAAAGTACTAAAGTACTTCCTTTTTTTTCCTTTTAAACAGCATATGTGCCACCAAAAGATTTGCGCTTTTCTCAGATAACTGCTAATAGCTTCAAAGCTGAATGGTCTCCCGCTGGAGAAAATGTTTTTTCATATCACGTCACCTACAAGGATGCTGGTGGGGATGAGGAGGTCACGGTGGTGGAGCCAGCCTCGAGCACCAATGTTGTTCTCAGCAACCTGAAGCCGGAGACCCTGTACTTGGTAAATGTGACTGCGGAGTATGAAGATGGCTTCAGTATTCCCTTGGCTGGAGAGGAGACCACAGCTGAAGGTACAGAGGGGTTTCTCTCAGCTTTTAAAAAAAAACCTTGTAATTATTTAGAGAACAAATTATTAATTAATTAGTAATTATTAATAACTAACCATAAATTAATAAGAATAAAATAATAGATTATTTATTATCAGTTATTTATTTAGAGAGCATGAATAATCCACCTGCTTTTAGTACATGAAAGTAAAATAAAAACAACCCTTTTCAGCCACTTCCGCCATCTTTAGGTGTACATTTCAATTTCATGAAGTACATCAATCTTGTATAGCCATTACCACCACCACCCATGTGCAGAATGCGCATAACAAAACCCTATAGCCAGAGTGCTTCTCCATCTCCCATAGTGCTTCTCCATCTCCCATAGTGCTTCTCCATCTCCCATAGTGCTTCTCCATCTCCCATAGTGCTTCTCCATCTCCCAAGTGCCCTTCTCTGGACTGCTGTGCTACTTTGTGTATTTTTTTGGATTTGATGGTTTTACGCTCTTATACAATGGAATCATGTGATGTTTGTTCCTTTGTCTGATGTCTTTCACTTGGTGTAATTCCTCATGCATGCTGCAGCTTGTGTCAGAAGATATTTATTTAGTCAGTCAGGGTCTCGCTATGTAGCCCTGGCTGACCTTAATTTGCTATGTAAACCAGGCCAGCCCTGAACACACAGAGATCTGCCTGCCTCTGACTCCTGGGTGCTTTGGTTGAAGGCTTGTGCCACTACACTTGGCAAGAATTTCTTTCTTTTTTTTTAAAAGGGCGGGTATTACCTCATTGCATGAGTACACCCTGCTCTGCTTAGTCTTGTATTCCCATGTTTAGCTGTTGTGAATAATGCTGCTGTGACTAGAGCTGGATACCTTTTGGAGTAATTAATTTCATTTGACATTTAATATGGCTAAGAAAAAAAATTAAAATAAGTCAAGTATTCTTAACGCAGACACAGTGATGATTATAATGTGGATTCTCTTCCTTATTTTGAGTGGGTGCAAGGGAAAGAACCCAGAATGGCACGATGAAAGTCTCAGGTGTAGGGGTTGGAGAGATGGCTCAGGGGTTAAGAGCACTGACTGCTCTTCCAAAGGTCATGAGTTCAATTACCAGCAACCACATGGTGGCTCACGACCATCTAGTGTCCTCTTCTGGTGTGCAGGCAGAACACTGTATATATAATAAATAAAATTTGTGTAAAAAAAAAAAAAGAAAGTCTAAGGTGTATAAAGATGCGCTTGTTGATAGAGCAAGCACACTTTGCATACCTTACTGACAAAATTAGGGAATCTTTGTGTCTAAAAAGCTTTTCAAAGAAGATCATTAAATTTTTTTGTATGTGATGTAGGTATAGTTCTGGCTACAGGCCAACTGAAGTAGCTAACTCGTCTTTTTAAAAAAAAATTATGGGTCTATAACTTAGATATTCATACTTAAGATATTTCTGCCTTTTTTGTTGATTGCTGACAATGCCTACTGCAGCTCAAGATGAAGCTTGAGTCTGAAAGTCTTTATAAACTAATTGTGAAGCTATCTGCCTAGCTGTTGAATTTCATTCTTCTATTTCCGTCCAATGTCTTCCGGTATTAGACAGAGACACGTTTGTACTGAGCATTTCACCCGCCCCCCCCCCCCCAAGAACACTAAGGTCTGAGGGACGGCCTTGCTGGGTGGCCTCATGTCAGCTCTCTTCAAACAGAAGGGAGCAAGTAGGAGCTTTTCTGTACAAAGAAATAGAAGGCACAAGAGACAACCATACTACTAGTCACTTTAGGACATTAAACTTGAGATTAAACACTTTCTACTCCAAATTCTTAAAAACAGTTACGTTATCTGTACTTGGTTTTATGCTTATTCTTAATAGGTTGAAAAACTATACTGCTTACAAATATATTGATATGGGCCCATGTAAAACAAATATATTGACTCATCATGGGGCACTGTTTTTCCCTTTAATATTACTTATAGAGTTTTTTTTTCATAAAAATAAACTGTAGAAATAAGCACTACACCCCTACCCTAACAACAACAACAACAACAACAATGACAAGGACAACAACAACAGCAATAGCAGCAGCAATAGCGGCAGCAGCAGCAGCAGCAGCAGCAGCAACAGAATAGGAGGAGGAGGAGGAGGGGGGGAGGAGGGGGGGAGGAGGGGGGGGAGGAGGGGGGGAGGAGAGGGAGGAGGAAGTTTTGAGTTGAGAACCATGTATTCATATACACTCAAGTTTTTAGACATTGGGTTACTACAGAAGAGCTTGATGTCTGACAGCTCTATTGCTTTTCATGATATTGTGGCATCTAAAGTTTCTTCTGTAAATAGTCAAGTTTTAACATTTAACATCTTAAGCTGGTGTTTTTCTGAGCTCTCACTAGGAGTCATATGTTACACTAAATGTTTTTCATGGACTACATTATTAAGCCACTTTAATAATCTAATAAGTGGTCGTGTTTAACTGCTGAACAATCTGTGGCTCAACTTACACATCGACTGAGCATCAGAGCCAAGATTCACAGTCATTATTCTTTCCGCTTCACTGGTTTTAACTAATTTAGTTTTTTTTCCGATATGCTTAATGAATCATGGGCAATGTTTGCCAACTGCTTCACTCCCTCTCTCCCTCCCTCTCTCTCTTTCTCTCATTCCTTTCTTCCTATCTCCTTTATGTGTGTGTGTGCGCGTGTGTGTGTGTGCGCGTGTGTGCGTGTGTGTGTGTATGCACATGTCAGGGTCTCACTATTTAGCCCTGGCTGGTGTGGAACTGGCTATATACACCAAGTTGCCTTATAATCAACAGAGAACCACCTGCCTCTGCTTTCTGAGTGCTGGGATTAAGGTGCATATCACCATGCCCCAAATATTTCTTTTTTTTAAATTAATTTATTCTTGTTACATCTCAATGGTTATCCCATCCCTTGTATCCTCCCATTCTTCCCTCCCTCCCATTTTCCCCTTACTCCCCTCCCCTATGACTGTTCCTGAGGGGGATTTCCTCCTCCTGTATAATGCTCATAGGGTATCAAGTCTCTTCTTGGTAACCTGCTGTCCTTCCTCTGAGTGCCACCAGGTCTCAAATATTTCTTTTATTGATGGTTTCATTTTATTTCCTTTTTTTTTTTCCTGTCTGGAGTGATCTATGAGTATGTTGAATTTTTACTTTAAAATTGTGATCTATTCAATTTAATTTTATGCGTTTGGGTGCTTTTCCTGCATGCATGTCTGTGCACCGTGTGTGTGTGTGTGTGTGTGTGTGTGTGTGTGTGTGTGTGTGTGTGTGAAGGCCCGAGAGGCCGGAAGAGGGTGTCTGGGAAGCTTGATTGTGAAGAGCAGTGAGGGTGGTGAGAACCAACCTGGGTCCTCTGAAAGAGCAGCCATTCTTTCAACCACCAAGCCATCTCTCCAGCCCCATGATGGGTTGAAATTCTAAGTAAACTTCTAGTTCTGTTTGTTGTTTGCGTACAACCGCATCCCACCACAGCTTCGCTCCGGCGAGTTGAGAGCGTGATGTCCTTGAGTTCAACGTTATGGAACCTGTTGTCCATATGGACAGCCTTCCTTCCTGAGCGCGTTTTCCAAACATAAAGTCCAGTGTTCTCGTTTGGGCTCTTACTTGAACATTTCATTGAAGAACCTAAGTCTTGTGTTATTCGCATTGCAATTCAATTTCAAGATTTGTGTTTAGTGACATTAAGTGCTTGTCACGCACTTCTCTCATACCTATGTATCTCTTCTCTCTCTCTCTCTCTCTCTCTCTCTCTCTCTCTCTCTCTCTCTATATATATATATATATATATATATATATATATATATCCTAGTTTTTCCTCTAGGGTAAATGATCATAATGATAAGAAATTACTTGCAGGACAGTTTCAGAATGTACTTAAAGTCTGGCTAAATGATGTTGTAACCAGCATGCTTGTAAACAAAACCAGTGGTGGAACTAAGTTAGAAAAATATAATTAATGTCTAAAAGCTAGTTTATGTACTCATATAAAAATCAGCTGGCTTTTAAAAAATTTATGTGTTTCTCAATTTCAGTAAAAGGAGTACCGCGAAACCTGAAGGTGACAGACGAGACGACGGACAGTTTTAAAATTACCTGGTCTCAAGCTCCAGGCCGAGTCTTAAGGTATCGGATTATATACAGACCAGCTTCTGGTGGAGAAAGCAAAGAAGTTAGCACTCCAGCCAACCAGAGGAGGAAAACACTGGAGAACCTGACGCCAGACACAAAATACGAAATATCTGTAATTCCTGAATACTCCTCGGGACCTGGCACCCCACTCACAGGAAATGCAGCCACTGAAGAAGGTAGGGGAAACATGCTGATCACATACATGGAAACAACACACTTGTCCTTGTTTCGGTTGGAGGAGAGCTTTAGGGAAATGATTTTATGTGGAAGATTCTGATGACAGGTTTTACACAAATGTTTTTTTTTTTCCTTTGAGACAGAACTCCTACATGTAGCCTAGGCTATCCTCAAACTTAAGATTTTTCTATCTTACCCACTTAACTGCTGGGATTTCAGGAGTGAGCTACTATGTCTGGCTTCCATGGAAGATTTTAATTTGTGTAAACATAGAAAAGGAATTAAGTGTTTGCTCATTGTTGACTATCGTGTAGGGCCCTACTTAGCAATGCTTACATTTTATTAGCTGGTTTATCAGGTGGTTTATATTGCCATAGAGTCATTACCTAGGATACAAATTTGATATAACACACATATGAAAAAAAATGGATGTTTGCAAGTCATTTTTACTAAATAAAGCCTTTTGATACTGTCATTTTTTAAAAAAAAATGAAGTTAGAGGGAATCCAAGAGACTTAAGAGTTTCTGACGCAACCACATCAACTCTGAAGTTGTCTTGGAGTCGGGCACCAGGAAAAGTGAAGCAGTATCTCGTCACGTACACCCCAGCGGCAGGAGGTGACACTCAAGAGGTCACTGTGAGGGGAGATACAACCACCATGGTATTGAGAAGATTGAAGGAAGGAACACAGTATGATTTATCCGTGACCGCGTTGTACGCGTCCGGGGCTGGGGAAGCCCTTTCTGGAAAAGGAACAACGCTTGAAGGTAATTAATGTCCCATGCTCTGGTGAATGTTGAGCTTCTGGGCGATTTTTGCATGAAAAAGGTTGAAGTGTTTTTAGAGAATGAAATCTGAGCTATGTGGTCTTTTTTTTTTTTCTTAAAAGGAATGTGTATTAAAAAGGAACACTAGCCAGGCGCCGTGGTGCGTGCCTGTAATCCCAGCACTCGGGGAGGCAGAGGCAGGTGGATCTCTGTGAGTTCAAGGCCAGCCTGGTCTACAAAGTGAGTCCAGGACAGCCAGGGCTACACAGAGAAACCAAACCAAACCAAAAAAAAAAAAAATGAATCCTATAAATCAGCCTGTTACTTTGCAGTATGGTTCAAGCAACTGATATAAGGCCATGGACTGCTGCAATGAATAAAATGGGCAGCATCCAAGGGAATGGATCTTGGGAAACACGTACATTTGAGGGCTTCAGAGGGCTCAGGGTGATGCATAGTTCTCTTCTCCAGCTCACTATGGTAGCCATTCTCTGACTTTAGTCATCTTTTTTTTTTAAATAAAACATTCACAATTGCTTAAGGAAGATGAGACTACACTATAGACACTTATTTTTAATCATCATATTTTTACATTGCTTATGTGAAATGACCATTAGAGAAAGTTAATCTGAAGAATAGCATGAGTTAAAAAAAAAACCAGTGGAGTTGGACAAAGTACCCAATGTTAGTTGGATCTGGGAGCTTGGAGGTCTGCAGGTGCTGTCAGCAACAGGGCTTGCAGAAGATAGTTTGGCTTCTAAATAAAGTTTTGAAAGCAAATGAGAAAAGATCAAACAATAGTAACCAAGAGTTTAACCCTAATGGTCAATAGGATTCATTTTCAGCAGAGGTTTTAAATAAAATATTGAATACCACCATGTAAAGTGTTGGCACCCAGAAGAACATTGCTGTGCCACTCACTTACTTATGTGACCTTGAAATGAACCCACCCCAGTCTCAGTCTGCCTCTGTACAGAGGAATGGTCCTCCTCTTTTCTTGCTCCTAGGGTTACTATGGAGATCAGATGGGAGAAGGCCCTGATGAGACAGGCCCTTTGGGAACCATAAAACACTAGATATAAATTAACTTATATTTTAGTACTGATGCCTACGAAGTAAAGCTTCAGTGGTTCAAAGATATTCGTTGGCTGCATAAAAAGCTTGGGAATAAGAGAAAGACCTGGGAATTACCTTAACCGTGGAAATGAGCTCCAAGCGATGGAAGCGCATGGCCTTTGCATCTGAAAGAGCATCCAAAGTGCTTGAGGAGTGTGTTCTCCTCCCGTCTTGTGATGCTCTCCTCTGCACATGGCTTGCATGGCTTTCCAGCATAGACTGTTCAGGGGGATATGTCTAAGATTATAAATGTGAAAATTTTATTTTTTATTTTTAACAGAATAGGTGTAGATTATATTTGTCCAAATTTCTTCCACATAGGGGGATTCTTGGAAATAGTACTTTCTCTTTTGCTTGTGCCTTTTAGTACTCATCTATGTTTTAGAAAGACATTCATACTCAGCCAATACTTTCTTCACTAACTTTAGTTGCTATTATTATTATTATTATTATTATTATTATTATTAATTTATTTATTTTTACACTTTCGTGTATGGATGCCTGCCTTGCATACTAATGACTCTCCCCTCCCGTGTGTTTACTACTTGTGTTCACCCTGTCTGGTGCCTATAACTCTCTTTCACACTCACGACTTTTGGTTTTGCCTTGCGATCCACTGAGACCCAGCGGGGCCGCGGTGTGACTGTAGGTTTACAGCTATCTGTCGGAGCACTGTGGATTGGTAGTGGGTACGCTACTGAAGACAGTGAGCCCCGTTTCCCCAGACTCTGTCATTAGCCCATAGTTCAGAGGCTCTCTCATTGCTTGACTGCTGTTGACAGGGCCAGTCTTGTGTGGGACCAGTGCAGGTAACTACACTTGATGTTTACAATAGTTGTTTCCAGTCTAGGATGCGGGGTTCCACTGCCCATCACTCATCTTTCTTGCTTTTAAAAATTATAGTATTTTTCACCAGGAATAATGTACTAGAAATCTCACATAGCAAAATGTACTTTTTAACCTTCAGTTAAACACGTTTTCTTAGCCTTTGATTTTATTATTATTACTTTTTTTTTTTTTTTAGGTCAAACGGGTAGTACAGTTGTTGATAAGTTTATAACTTTATACAAATGGCATAGAGCCATTTCCAAATTATCTTCTTGTGTGAGTGTTAGTGCACATATATCTACATGTATTTGTCTGGAAATTATTTCCGAGGAATGTGCACAGGAAGTAAGATAAATTAAAAAAAAAAAAGCATGGTTGGTTTCTTACTTCTTGAGAAGGAAGAAAGCAAGATAGTTTTTGAACTAACTTAAAAATGTAGTGATTCAGAAAGTAAATTGTGTTGCTCCAAGACTTCCTTATATTAGAGCTCTTGGCTTATCATGAAGATTACACAAGTGCAGTCCTCCTGTTTTTATGGGCATATTTATCCCATTGCATTATGTGGGGTAAACTTGACGAGTCTGTGGAAGTGTAGCTGTGGCTAAATTAAAATACTAGACCTTTCCTGCCCCTGCTTATTCCATTTCATTTTATTATACCAGCTCAGCCAAATTCACATACCATATACAGGAACAGGATATGATGGTGAGTGTGTGGAGTGGAAAGCGCGGAGTGGAGCCAGGCAAACGCTTCTGAGTGCTGCTGGTTTTCTAATCTGGTTCTCTCCTGGGAGAGGAGGTGGGAAGAGCAGACCTTGAAGGAATGCTTCTTCTATCCAGGGCCTGGAGTCCACCAACAAGAGCTTTCTGTAGGCTGAAAAATTTGCAGATTGCCTTGAGACCATGTGGCTTTCAACTCAAGGAGCAGAAGCCCCACCTTTCCCTTTCCAGAACGAATACTTCGCATGGTCTACAGCCATCCTTAACCCGAATTTGTTTCCTAGTACCTTTTCTTTTTGAAAAACAGCCAATGATCTGAAAACTGCTCCCGTCTCTGGAAGAGAGATTTATTAGCACTGGCGTAGGGAAGTTCATGGTTGGCTTAGGACTGTTGTGTGATAGAATCACAAAGGCAGGGTTTATTACTATTTCAGATCCAAACTTCAGAGGAATCTGAACAGAAGCCATTACGTTTGATTTATATTGTCCCCAACCCCTGTTGTTGTCATTAGAGTAGATAGGCTTAATGTAATTATTAAACACACTGCTGTGCATGCAAATATACTTTGAGTCTGGGTAGAAACCTCCTAGTTACTGTTGGGACGTGAGAGGGAGGGGAACCTACGTTGATAAATCTAAGTGAATAATACTTATCTTTGATTCAGAGATTCACCACAAATGAATGAAAGTATCAGTTTGGGAAGAAGACAGTTCTGTTTTCTTGAGTTCTGAGTATTTTCTGGCTATGGAAACCACGCCTTCTCAGGCTTCCCTTTGTTTCAGTTGCTGTAGCAACCTGCTAGTGCCTGACATATGAATGGCTTCCTACAGAGCAAACCGAGTTGACTCAGCTGACATTTTGTTACAGTGAGGTTTGCAGCACAGCAGCGCTGGGATTCGGCCTTCCGCACAGTAACATGGGCTTCTCCGAGGCGGACTAAACAAGGCTTCTCTGTTTTCTTAGATTTACTGCTGCCACATAATTTAAAAAAAAAAAATCATACGCTGGGAGAATAAGCACTGTGACCTTGCCAGGGGACTTTATCATGACCATAGGATGCTATTTCAGTTTCTTTTCTGTGGCTTAATTGCTTGCCAGAGAAATAAAGCTAAGTCAGATTTGGAGGGGCAATAATTAGGAAAGAAAGCTCTCTGCTCGTGCAGTTCTGAAGCTGAACTGCAATTTAGTTGTTCACATTTACGAATCGCTTCTTCCTTTTAAGTAGCTGAGCTGAGTGGTAGGCAGTGAACTTTGTCCCCTGGAATGGTGGCTCCGGTTCTGTTTCCACACGAACGCCATCCAGGAGCAGGTCTTCTGTGGAAAGTTGGATGGCTTTTGAGCTGAGCGCTAACGGAAAAGACACATTGATGTAGAAGAGCATTTACGTTATATTTTAAATTGAACTTCTATTTCTGAAGGTGCCGTGTGAAGACCAGTGAAGGCTGGCTGGAACGATCTGTAGGACGAAACACAGCCTCATTACAGGGGGATTCGCTTTTTTTTCAGTTATCATCATTGGCTAATTTATATTTTAATTATGTTTGAATTGGATGTTAATTTCCTTTTTGGAAGGCAAATGGAAAAGAACTAAGGAAACATAGGAAAGTTACTTAAATGAGACATTGGTTCTTTGGCAAAGCATGTGGAAAAAACTATATAATTCAACTTGTTGTGGATGTTCAGATCCTGAGAAATCCACCTGTCTGCACCACTTACTTCCACAGCATCAGCAATGAGACGATGCAAGCAGACACGAGAAAAATGCATCTGAATATATATATATATATATATATATATATATATATATATATATACACACACACACACACACATATATATACACATACATATATGACTTATAGTCAGAACAGAAATACTGAACACCGAAACTGTTTTAAAGAATATCCTTAATTTGTTTTTGAAACAATTTTATAAATGTATGCAGTGTATGTTAATTAGATCTGTCTCTACCTCTCCTCCCTCTATCCCTGGACACTCCCCCTTTCACACTGACCACATCCTCCTCCTCCCCTCATGCCCTCATTAAAAATATAACTTATTGGAGTCTGATTAGTGCTACTTGAATGCATCCGGACATGGCGCTATCAGACTGAGCATAGACCATCTGCCAATGGCCATACACTGCTAAGAAAAATGAGTCCTCCCCACCCCGGTAGCCAATAACAACCAATAGCTCCTTAGCTGAGGCAGGGCCTCATGAATCTCTCCTCTTTCCATGCTGAAATATTACCTGGTTTGATTTTGCGCAAGTTGTGCAGGTAGCCATAGCTGTGAGTTCGTGAGTGCAAGGGCCGTGTCATGCCCAGAAGATGGTGTTCCCAGTGTTCCCCCATCTTCCCCATCTTGTTACCCGTCTTCTGCAGTGCTCACTGAGCCTCGGATGTTAGTACGCTCTCCTTAGGACCACATACTCAAAAGTCACTTATTCTCAGCCCTCCGACTGACTACCAAGATGTCAAAATCTGATTGAGTTTTATTTGCCTTTAAATCTATGACAGAAATGCACTCCGGTTCCTTGTCCTTACCTAGGAAGAATGTATAGCAACACCACTGAGGTGGACTCAAAGGGAAAAGGCACATTTGAAACAAATCCATTAAATTCTTTTCCACGGGTAGATGAAATATAGAAAACACAGTTCAGAGCAGGAGAAAGCAAGCAGAATGAAATTAGACATTATTGAAAAACATTCACTTAGAAAAATATCCCTGAGCAAGTTTCAGAATCATTAAAAACAAAACAACAAAACAAAACAACCCAAAAAAACCTAAGGAAGTCACAATGGGTAGGGAGCAACTACTGCAACAGATGTGGATCTCAACCTAGTATGATAGTGAGGAAGGAAGGGAGGAAGGAAGGGAGGGAGGAAGGAAGGAAGGAAGCCTCTTGGCTTCTGCTCAGCACTGCTGTCATTGGCCTGGAGAGCAGACTCTGACTTCCTGTTTACCTTTTCTCCTCTCTCTCTTATGAAGTCTAAAAAAGAACTCCTGCTCAAGTCTAATATAGAAAAACTAAAATATTTTCTGTTAGTTACTGATAACTGGAACCTCTTTGAGGCAGAAACTACAAATGTATTAAACAAGCAAATGCCTCCCTAGATGGCACTTTGACTAAACCCCATAAGAGTGCCACTGACTGTTCAAAAACAAGCACTCTTGAGAGGCATTTTCTTTTAAGATAGGATAGGGCATATCTATCAATCTATCTATCTATCTCGGAAACCATGTTTTATAAGATGAAAAGCATGTGACGATAGGCTAAATCAACTTTCCAGTCCTCCGAGGGTCATTCTTGAAGTGACTTGGATTTGATGTGCATGGAAATATAACCATACAATAGAAGAATTACCAATCAGCCTCAGAGATCATCATGATCCACATTTTGACCACTTTTGATTTTCATAAAGTCTTCACTTTCAAAGAGCTGTTATTCTAGACAAAAGCAAGAGTGAGGGCTCATCGCCACTCTGTATCTCAGCCCTGTGGGTCTCAGAGGCGAGAGGTAGAAACTAGGAAGGAGGGTGGGGGAGGAGCAGGAGGGTGGAGGAGGAACAGGAGGGTGGGGGAGGAGCAGGAGGGTGGGGGAGGAGCAGGAGGGTGGGGGAGGAGCAGGAGGGTGGTGGAGGGGGAGGGGAGGAGTGGGAGGATGTGTGTGTGTGTGAAAGGAAGACATAAAAGAGTAAAGGGCCATGGAGGAATGAGTCAGAGGGCAAATTTAAAAGATTTTTAGGGTTGTTAGTGTTTAGACACAGTCTCATGTGTTCTGATTTGAGCAGACTTGAGCTTTGCCTCTCAAAGCATTTCTGTGTACCTAATCATGTCCAGGCCAGATGTTTTGTTGCCCAGGGAGCTAGGAAGTGACATAGATTGCTGGTGGCCCACTCAGCTGGTTGCACACTTAACCTCAACATAGGCCACCTGCCAGCCTGTATCCTGCCTGTTTTACCAGTTTCCTGTGTAGTTGCTTCAGTTTTTGGTAATCTAACCTTTGACCAAACCAAGATTCCATTTAAAAAGAAAAACAAACCAATAAACAAACAACAACAAAAAAATCTTCATAGGGCAGAGATCTGGTAAAATTTTCTCCTGATGGGACTATCTTTTCCTCAAAAATCCACATGTCACAAAGTACCTTGTATTCCATTAGAGCACAGAGCCTCCTACTATGGAGACAAAATGGCAGTGTGCCTGACACTGTAAACTTAACACTGAGGAATATTCTTATCACTTTGACTGATAGAAAAAACTGGCTTGAAGTAGACACGCCTTTAATCCCAGCACTCAGGGTGGCAGAGGCAGGAGGATTGATGTGAATTCAAGGCCAGCCTGGTCTACAAAGTGAGTCCAGGACAGCTGAAGCTACGTAGAGAAACCCTGTCTTGAAAAACCAAAAAAGAAAAGAAAAAAAGAAAAAAAATGAAAAACAAAAAACACCCCCCCCAAAACTAACAGTTTGAAATATTTGTCTTCAGAAGTGTTGGCTTCTGAATTGAGGCATTTTCCCTCCTTTCTTTGGGGTCTGAACTTCATCTTTGGTGTGGAATGTGGTGATATGTGTGTCTGCGGATGGTGTTCATACCCCTCAGTCAGCAACTCTGACTTAAAGGCTTGTTTCTTGTGACTGAGAATCGCCTCTGAGGTTACTCAAGTCATGCGTGGTGTGCCTTTAATCAGAATGTAAATATTTTTTAGTTGCTATTTCATTTGTATCTTAAAAAGGGGCTTTTGAGAATTAGTTTCAGAAAATTAACAGACTTGACAAAGTATTGTGATTTTCCTAGAATTTTGTTCTAGTTGTACACATCTTTTGCGTGTTAAAATAGTTGGTTAAACCCATGAGAAGACATGTCTAGCTATCTGGGATCTTTTTGTTTTAAGCACAGAAACATCTCTGTGAATATATTTTTGCTCTAACCACAATTCTCTTCCTGTTATTTTTCTCATAGTGAAATCATTTGCTTGTGTTTGTGAGACTGATGCCTGTTGTCATGGAAACAAACAATGCAGTGCTGTAGAAAGTTGGGAGAAAAATAGACTAAACAGCATAGCTTTTCGGAAAACTAGAAGTTGATGATAACCCTGGTATTAATTTGGAAGAAAATTCTCATATTTCAAGTTAATTTGTATGCCTGGAGTTAATGCATTAATGCATTAACTAGCTTTCTTAAATCCAAAGTCACTATCAACTGAGTTTATTGCCCAGTAGCCTTTCTGCCTGTAGGCTAAGAAATTTAGAAGCAAAGGAGCATGTGGAAAAACGACGTATAGTGAGCAAGAAAAAAGTGTGTTGCAGATCTGAAACTTAATCAGAGTTGTGAGAAATCAGTCATCAAAACAAGTAGAAAACAATGAACAACCAAACTAAGCTGAGAAGCTGGTGATTTGGAGTTGCATTTTCATATTCTGCAAGTAAAGAAAATACAGAGGTTATTCCCTTGCAGGCAGCGAATGCTTCTATAAAAAGCTTTCTAGCCTTTAAGCACTAGGGAGAAAAGTCAGTATGTTCTTGAAAATAAATGTTCTTGGGTTCAGTGAAATATGCAGCTAATTTCCTTCCAGAGAGGAGATGTCCTGTCTGGTTTTAAGGTTATTAATAATGGAATAAGAACTTCCCGTTAGGGATCTGGTAGGCATCCTAGCTTCTGTTTTATTTATTTTTCCTTCTAAGTTCGACCATGTATGAGGAGAGTGTGCAGACTTTTTTTTTTAAATCCTTATCTTTATTTTTGGGTAGTTCTAAATGTTGATTTTTTTTCACTCTGAGTTAAGAAAACAGCAGCTTTCAAGAACCTAGTATGTGCACTATCATTTGCATGAATGTAAAACAGTTATTGGCATAACATATGCTGAGGAGGTGGATAGTTTTATATTCATGTCACGACGTGGCTTAAACCCGAGTAAAAGCAGCCAATATAAAGAGACTAGTATATTTATATTACACTTAAAATATGGAAAGTGAGGGTTTTATTAGAAGTCGTCTGTGCCTATTATTAAATTGAGGTTTCTACATTTCATTTAATAATATATGTATATATTATATATGCTATATATAGTAGCATACAGTTTTGATGAACTGGAGTAAGTGGTGTGCTCTATTTTGATGACTAATCACTTTTAAGTTTTCCAGAGTATTGCTGACTTTTAGTTTCATTGAAGTTAAACTATTTTGAAAGTTTGTACTTGTACTCTTTTTTTTTCCCTCTTTGAGACAGGGTTTCTCTGTGTGGCCTTGATTGTCCTGGACTCGCTTTGTAGACCAGGGGCTGGCCTCGAACTCACATTGATCTGCCTGCCTCTGCCTCCTGGAATGCTGAGACTAAAGGCTTGCCTTGTGACACTAAACTTGGTATACTTGTACCCTTTTGAAATGAATATGCAAGTAAAAGTCTCCTCAGGAAACAATTGTGAGAGCTAAGGTTTGCAAATGGTGTATAATTGTTGTACCGACTGTAATTCATATAATGAAATTCAGACTATGAAAATTAGACAGGAAGCGAAAAACCACCCTGGTAAGAACATAGAGACTGATGTGAATAGTGAACTATGTCTGAAAGCATGCTAAAATGTGATAAAACATTGGCATTTAGACATATTTTTCCATTTGTAAAGAAATTAAATGTATGGATTTCTTAAAATTAGGATGTCAGCCTTGGCCTAGAGACCCTGTACTACAAATGGGCGCATGGGACAAGGTTGACAGGGGTCATGCACCACGCAGTTTTCTTCCATCGGTTTGCAGCCCCAAAGCTCAGGAAGAGTGATCAGTTTTAGATAGGTTGAGTTTGAGTCCCGGAGATGAGGCTGTCTAACAAGACGAGTGAATACTTGATTATTCCGTTGGCATTTAAAAAGTGCTACTCCTTAATCTCTGTTCCAGAACGTGGTTCACCTCAGGATCTAGTTACTAAAGACATCACGGACACGTCAATTGGGGCCTATTGGACATCTGCTCCAGGAATGGTTCGAGGGTACAGGGTCTCCTGGAAGTCGCTTTATGATGACATTGAGGCTGGAGAGAAAAACCTTCCTGGAGACGCCATTCACACAATGATAGAGAATCTGCAGCCAGAGACCAAGTACAAAATTTCAGTTTTCGCAACTTACAGCAGTGGAGAAGGAGAGCCAGTGACTGGAGATGCCACAACAGAATGTAGGTAACATTCAGGTGTGTTGGGATGCATGTTGGTGCTACCTAATGACTAATCAGTGCAAGAGACATGCAGTTTAACCACTGAGGTTTGTTTTCCTTACTTGGGAATAAGGAGTGAACATTAGCGATGTTTAAGGAGTGTGGTTTAAAAGTTCAAGTTAAGTTCAGGTCTGAAAAATAATATCATGTTTGGACAATTTTGAGTTCTTTCCAGCCACATGTATTTGTCCATTTTATTTTCTGGTAAAAAGATCAGCTAGCTAGGATGGATACTCAAGTGGGGAAAATACAATTATCATGTAGACTAAGAGAATTTAGGAGCATTTGTGGTTGTGCAATCTTAGTCAAGTGCCTTAGCTTTCTTTCTTCAGGTGTCAGTTTCCTAATCTGTAGATTGCAGACGATGTTTCTTCTGTTCTAGTGCCATGAGAATGAATGAAATTACAATAGACAGAGTACCAGGTACAGTGCCTAGCCTCTTAAGGATGTCACACAATGTTGATTTTATGCTTGTCACATGAGAGTAATCATAGATTCGTTACTCTTCCCCCGTTATCTTTGCGAAGATTAACTCACTTTCTGCGGTTTGCACTGACTACTGTTTCATTACTTTCTGCTTGTGGATAACTATGAACTTTCATTTATGATCGCATGACTGGGGAAGGAGGCATCAGGACTTCTCAGTTCTCCTTTTTGTTTTTTGAGTGGCAGAGTGGATGTTCAGTGATTTCAGCAAGTGTGCTCCTTTGTTGGGGGTGTGGATAATGGAGGAAGCTGTGTGTGTATGTAGACAGGGAAGGATACCTGGTGCATATCTGTGCTTATTGATGACCGTTTCTTTTTTTTTTTTTTTTCTGTCTTTTTTTTTTTAAAATAGGGTATCATTATATCCCTTGCTTGTGTGGACTCACTATGTAAGACCATGCTAGTTTCAAACTCATAGAGAGCTGCTTGCCTCAGCCTCCTCAGTGCTGGCTGGGATTAAATAAATGTGCGTCTCTTTGCTCACTTTAGCTGTGACACAAATAGCATTCTAAGCAAGCCAACTGGAAAGACTAGGTATGGGAGGAATGTACTCGGTTTACATTCTATTTTGTATAAAGATGCCCTTACATAACAAAACAGCAGCAATGACAAATTGAAATGACAACAAACATGTTAGTCACGGGCATTTCTCAACATTTAAGGAAAAACTTTCTTTCATTTTTGGAAAATGCCGTATTTTTACATGTGCTTCTAAGGGAAGCATCACTTTCAGCTGAAAACCAAGGGTGTGGCACATGAATGGTGATGCTATGAAAATTCTGAGTTGGGACTAGACTACCCATTGTCCCTCCTCATGGCGGCTGGTTCAGCAGTGACACAGGGAGTGCCTGAAAGTGCACTGTGAGCTGTTAAAACATGGAGCGATCTCCCAGAGTGTGGGTCTGCCACAGCACTTGCAGCACGGGATCTACCTATTCCTGGTGTGAAAAACAATGAGTTTTTAGTTATGAGAAGCCAACAAAGCCTTTTTTTCCCTCTTCCTAAAATATAAATTCCCATTAAAAATGAGGTGAGAGCTCAGGCACCTCTTCTCAATTCCGTTTCTTTATTGTTAAAGAGTTAGTGGAAAGGCAGCAGTAGAGTAGAGATCCACAGAGTATGGTAAGGTGTGAGGTAGAATGTTTGGCTGCTGTTAACACTTTTAGAGTTTATAAGAGATTTGGAAGTTTGCGCTTCTGCTCTTTTGAGAATAAAGCTTTACTTCTTTAACCCATTACTCATAAGCTTTAACTTTCCATTTTTCTCAGTTGTAAATTGTGCTAAGAAAATTTGAGAACCATCTAGGACAAAGATGACTTGTTCTACTGAGAAAAAATTAGGAGCTGGAAATAGGAGACCATATAGCACCAACCTTCTAGAAAAGTCTAGATGTCCACCAACTTTAGTGTTTATGAACATTTAGTGATAAGCTAAGGAGACTTTTATTTTTTTTTTCTCCTCATTTACTTGTAAGATACAATTAAAAACATTTTTCAGGCTAGCGTAGAAAGTAATGGATTTCGCTACGGCATCTTCATCTTCAGGTCTCGTTGTCCATTTCTTCTTCTCCCAGACTGCCTACAGCTTAGGTTTCTCTTTCTTCTTTCCTCTTCTTTTCTTCTTCTTCTGCATGATGGAAGAGGGCATCGGATCCCAGTATAGATGGTTGCAAACCACAGGGTGCTTGCTGGGAATTGAACTGAGCACCTCTGGAGGAGTAGACAGTGCTCTTAACCGCTGAGCCACCTCTCCATCCCTCAGATTTCTTTCCTTTCTTTTCCTCGTTTGTTTGTTCCTTTTACTGCTTTCCAATCACAACTATTTTATTACTCTATTCCCTATATGCCTCAAAATCTCTTCCTTTTCTCTTATGATCTTCCCTTTTTTTCCCCTGGCCTTCTGAACTACAACCACACCTACAAACCTACACACACACACACACACACACACACACACACACACACACACACATTCTTTATGTCAGAAATTGGGGTGGGGGAGACCGAGCATGAAGTCACATTTCCACTTTCTCTACTAAGGACAGTAATCTCATTAGATTAGGATCTCATCTGCACAAGCTCATTTAAGTGAAATTTCCTCCCCAAAGGTCCTTCCTGCAAGTATCAGGGTTGGAGGTTAACGCCTCAACATGATTTTTAGGGAGAACACCATTATTACAACCACTATTTAGGTCATTATTTTGTTCTTCTTGGTATGCTTTATAATTTATATTTGAATCCACATATTGTGCGTCTTAGCTTGTTGGCTTCTAGACAGGATATAGCTATAAACATTTAAGCTCACCCCCTTCCCCCACTTGACTGTAGTTATTTTGGAAATAGTTCGATTTTTTTTTTTTGAAATTCAGTTTAAGCACCTTTTTAGTTTAGGAGCACCTTTGCTTTGTCATCGAAACAATCACCGACTGTATCCTCTACATATGACTGCAATTCTGAGGTCTGACCTTCTGGCCGGGAGAACCTTTCTGGCTACATGTATACACCTCAGAAGTTGTTCTGTTTGTTTTGGGTGGAGCCTTCCCTAGTTTGCGGTCACACACATGCCCTGATTTATATTGGGCTGGGGGACTCAAAGGAGACCTTATGTGTATTTTCGGAGCGTTCAGTTTGTGGCGCGCTCTTAACTGCAGTGCTCCGGTTGTGGGTTTTCCGGCTGTGGTGGACTCCTGCCCTCTTTGTCAGTTAAGGGAAATTGCAGGGCTCCGTTTGGATCCCACCTGCCGGGGTTGCTGCATAGACTCACTACAGCAATAAAATGGCCAACCACAGAGCCAGCCTGGGGCTGTTCTTAAAGTCCCAGGGATGGCTGGCGCTTTTTAGACAAGCGATGTCCATTGGCTAAAAGCTCTTTTAACAAGGCTTTTATTCTCTTCCTTAAAAAGCTGTTACATTATGGCTCTTGTTTTTTTCGAGCATAAAAATTTCTTTGGAAATCAGGAAAGACAGTTGGTTTTGTTTCCTTCAGCTTTAGTGCCTTCTAAAACTACTTGTGAGTTTTTGAGTCTTTTTCTTTTTCTTTTTTTTTTTTTCTTTTCCCATGTTTGTTAGAATTTTTTCTTATTAATTTATTCATATGGCATCTCTATTGTTAGCCCTTCCCTTGTTTCCTCCTATTCCTCCCTCCCTCCCACTTCCCCCCTTCTCCCCTCCCCTATGTCTGTGATTGAGGGAGACCTCCTCCCCCTATATGTGCTTAGGCGAGAGTAGCATGGAAGAATGGGGAAATAGTAGGATCCACAGGGTCCTGGAAACCTACAAGAAGAACTTTATGACAGGCAGATCTGGGGCCTGGGGTCCTCCTCAAACTAAGGCACCAGCCAAGGAGAATATAGGCAGTAAACTTCAAACCCCTACCAAGACCTAGCCGATGAACAGGATATTCTCCACCGTTGAGTGGAGAGTGAGATCTGACTCTGACACTAACTCTTGTGTCCCTTTTCTGACCGCGTCCCCTGGATGGGGAGGCCTGGTGGCACTCAGAGGAGGGATAGCAAGTTACCAAGAAGAGACTTGATATTCTAAGAGTTTTCGAGTCTTAAGAATATTTTATTGAGCTGGGCATGGTGATGGATGCTTCTAATCCCAGCACTCAGGGAGGCAGAAGCAGGTGGACCTCCGTGAGTTTGAGTCCAGCCGGGTCTACAAAGCAAGTCCAAGACAGCCAAGGCTACACGGAAAAACCTTGCTTCGAAAAACTCAAAACCAAAACCAAAACCAAACATAAATCTTGCACTGAATTAAATGATCCTGTGTACAAACTCATTATTTGTAAGAAGGGAGATATTGGTTGTTTGAAGATATTAGGTGATCTGTTTCTGACAGTTATTTGTAACAGTGAAATAGTAGTAAAAGAGCTAGTTTAATAATGCTACTAGCTATGCATTAGATAGCTATTGATACACAGCGTTTTCTAAGATGCTTGATGTGCTTGCTTTCTTTTGCTAGCCTTTGAGATATTTCTATGTCTTAGAATTGCCTATTTTGTGTTCACAGTCTTACGCACACACATGGCAATGAGGTTAGTGCCGATCATAATAACTCTGGCTAGTCATTTACAGATTCTAGCTTCTGATAAGTCCTGAATAAAATTTTTAGCTCTGTATTTCTGATCATTCGTATTCCTTGTGACGTTATTACTAAAAGAAATTTTTAAATAAATAAAACGCAATGAAAATTAAAACCACATCTTTGGAGATGGATTTTTTTTTTACTAAAGTCTCTAGAATGCAAATAGGAAATCCCTGCAATATGAACTTTTATTTTTTAGTATTAACCGGATAAAGCAAAAGCGTCCTACTGAGGCCATGCTAAGAGCAGGCTCACACGCCACCATGAACCCAGGAGACCACAGCGCTAAGCAAGACATCTGTTTCCACGTTTAGGGATCTGGAGCTTCTTGATACATGTTTTCTTTTTAACATGCTATACATTAATTTTTTTTTAAATTTCACAGTATCCCAAGATTCCAAAGTCTTAAAAGTGGATGAAGAAACAGAACACACGATGAGAGTTACTTGGAAACCGGCGCCAGGGAAAGTGGTCAACTACCGGGTTGTGTATCGACCTCAAGGAGGAGGGAGGCAAATGGTGGCTAAGGTACCACCCACAGTCACCTCAACAGTGCTGAAGAGACTTCAACCCCAGACCACGTATGACATCACAGTCCTCCCAATCTACAAGACAGGAGAAGGAAAGCTCAGACAAGGATCAGGAACAACAGGTATGCAGCAACAATGACATCAAGGATGCCTTTGGGGAAGAAAGTATGATGCATTTCAAAAAAAAAAAAGACTGTAGTGTATCTATTTTATTTGCAGACATTTTTAATTGAATTTGGGGCTAGGGGTTGTAGCTGAGTGATAGGGAATTTACCCAACACCACATATGCAAACATTTTAAATGTGTAATAAATTAAGTTATGCTTCTTAGATGGGAAGTCTAATTAGTATATTAACTATTTTACAAATCTAGATCCTTGTAATATGACTCTACTTGCTAGTGTATCAATCTAAAACTCACCTGAATTGTGAGACTTGTGTACCTGCTCAGGCAGCATTCAGGGCTTTTGATTGAACCTGACATTTTGTCCTACTGGACTTGACCTTTTTTTTTTTTAAAGATTTATTTATTATTTGTACAGTTACCTCCATGTGTGTCTGTATGCCAGAAGAGGGCACCAGATCTCATTATGGATGGTGGTGAACCATCATGTGGTTGCTGGGAATTGAGCTCGAGACCTTTGAAAGAATAGGAGCTCTCCAGCCCAACTTGATCTCTCTTAAACATATATATTTTTGTGGGAGATATACAAAACACCTAAACCTGTCTAATTGATAATATTTACAAAAACCTCTTATTTTTTTTTATAGCCTCTCGATTTAAATCACCGAGAAACCTCAAAACTTCTGACCCAACAATGTCAAGTTTCAGGGTGACTTGGGAGCCTGCCCCTGGGGAAGTGAAAGGATACAAAGTCACATTCCACCCTACTGGTGATGACAGAAGACTTGGGGAGTTGGTCCTTGGACCATATGACAACACCGTTGTCTTGGAGGAGCTTAGGTAGGAATGAACTGTATTTGTCCTAAATATTGCATCACCTACGTAAGTTAGGTTTTGCACAAAGAACTACCTCACATGTTTGCGGAAACCAGCAAAGAATTAAACTTGTACAGATAGTTTTACTTTTCTAGATAATTTTTGTTATTAAGTGATCAGGGATGACTTTAAAAAAAGAATACCTGGATTTTGACATGTCCATATCACATAGTTTCACAGCAATTGCAGTTATGAGAAGATGTGTGGCCTGGTGGCTCATTCTGAGAGCCCCCTCCCCACCCCTGCACCAGTGTGGGTGTCTCTGCAGTGAGGCATACTGGAGCTCAAAGACCAGAGTCTGTGCTTGTGGCCAGCTGGCGAAACAACTTCGGGTTGATTAAAGGTTTAGTGTAAGACAGTGAGTTGGAAAACAAGGGAGTGTGAGTTTGAACAGCTCTCCACATTCATCCAGCGGAACTAATCGGCTACTGTACATTGTCCAACAGTTCATTCAGTCATGTTGAAACCTGTATAATCTTTGCTGTCAATTATCACTTGAGTGGGTAGGGTGAAACTTGGTGAGGTCAATGTTTCACAGTGTGCAGTGCTGAGAGGGTCGTAGGTCATCTTACAGACACAGATCATTTTTCAATCATCTTAAAGTCTGCTCCTTGGAAGCAGCAAAAGCAAGGCAGCTTGTTCTTCCCCACACTGAGGGGCATCGCTGGGGATGCTGCTCTGGCAGCGACGCCAGCCCAGAGATGGTGCTGTAAGTGCTGAGACCTCCCTGGAATGCTAGTTTCCTGGGATTCCTCACCAGCAAGCTGGAATGGGATGGCAACTGTTTTTCTTCTTTCACAATACTGAACATTTTAAGTTCCTCTTGGTGAAAGTTTGTTACTGAAGAGTGTCTTTAACAAGACGAACCTGCTCCTTTGATGCCGTGGTCCACGCATACCCACTCTGCGTATCACTTTTTCAGGGCAGGTACCACCTATAGAGTCAATGTTTTTGGAATGTTTGATGGAGGAGAAAGTTTGCCACTCGTTGGGCAGGAAATGACAACGCTTTCGGACACAACTGTGACACCATTTTTATCTTCTGGTAAGAAACTGAGTTATGAACTCTGGTGCCCCGTATTTGACCACCTCCCCTTGGTGGGGAGGCCTGGTGGCACTCAGAGAAAGAATAGGCAGGCTACCAAGATGAGACTTGATAGGCTGTGACCATTTGGTGGGGGAGGAAGTTCCCTTCTGTCACAGGCCTAGGGGAGGGGAAAAGGGTGGAAGAGGAAGGAAGGGAGGAACAGGAGGATAAAAGTGAGGGGATAACGACTGAGATGTAATCTGAGTAAATTAATAAAAAAGAAATTGAGTTATATTTATATGGGAAAACAGTATTATGAATCTGTCTCAAACGTGAAGTGTTAGCTTATTAAGCAATGACAAGTAACTATAACTTTTCACTACAGTTTAAACAATCCACATACTATTTTATGTTTGTAAAAACTGCTTCAAATATCCAGCTAAACCTGTTTCTGGTTTCTCTTTTTAGTTTTTCACTAAGTCAACAATGTATTATTTTAAAATGAGTTTTTAGTAAGTGTGACATTAGTAGTTACACTTTCTATTTTTTTTAGAGATACAATTTTCTTTTGCTAAATATATATATATATATATATATATATATATATTTATTTATTTATTTATTTATAATGTTTTACATTGACGGCTTACCTGGCCTGAGAAAAAAGGCTTTATACATAAAGAGGCAGGTACTCATGACTTGGAAACACAATGCTAGCACAAGCCTTTAGGTGTTCTGTCCCTTGCCATAATTCCAGCCTCAATCTAAGCAAAGCCAGCACTGAGTAGAATTGAAGGTGAGAGTAGGAGGGAGATTTTACTTCTAAACTTAAAAAAAAAATTAATTTACTAAAACCAGTAGGTCTTAGCATAGCCAGAGAAGGCTTTTATGATGTAGGTCATAGAAGAGTCCTTGGGAGTCTTTGATTTTGAGAAAAATAGTACACAGACGGCATGTTTGTAATTGGTAGTGTGTAGGGCATTACTTAATTTTCTGTCATTTAAAAAAGCAATATAAAGACGTTCTAGTAACATTGCAATAAATGGGACAGTTTATAGCCAGGGCACAAGCTTCTAGAAAAAAGATTATTTAAAGTTAAAGGTGGATAAAAATGTGTCAAATTTTGATATTTTGCATTATTTTATTGTTTCTCTTATAATGATATTAACTGACTTATATTTTTTATTTTGTAGCTTGTCACTGAGGATATTGGGATTATTTTCTCTTCTCAAAGCACCTTAGCTTTGTATATGTGTTTGTGTTTGTTGTCTCCACAGCTCTCAATTTGTGTGTTTCTCTGCATACTTTTCCGAATTGTCTTCCTTCTTCCTCAATTCTTTAAATGTGCAAACTTTGCTGTCTAAATTTACCTAATTTTTATCCACAGTGGGTGAAAAGTTAAATAGTTAACAATGAAATAATGTAACAGTGTTTCAGGTTTTCAAAACATGTCTTTACTCCATAAAAGTCTGATTTTAAGAATAGTTATGTCTAATCCTTCATAACATGTAACAGTTACCTGGTAGCTTAATTATGATAAAGGATATTTTTGGCTCACTGGAATCAATTATAGTTTACACATTTAGCCCATCTTTTTTTTTTCATTTAGACCATCTTATACTTATTTGCTAATGTCTTAAATAATGAAGAATGCAACATTTTATCTTATATCTCATTCAAATCTTATTCAAATTATTAATCCTTATTGTTATGTAGCTATTGCACTCTCACTTGTTATTTTATGTATTGATCACGTGAGCCTTTCAAACTGACTATCATGGTTTAACTACAATCTCTAGGTTGTATGGTTCTGGTCAGGAAATAATGACATTTGGAGAAAACGATTCTCATAAATGTTATTTTAGGTTAATACATTGTAGCTGTGTCTTTAAATTATTAAGCCTAGCTTCAGTGTTGAAATAGACAACTCGGGTGGCAGAGGCTGCATAGGGAGCAACCTGCCAGCTGTGTGCTTCTCACTGTCCTGTCTTTGCCATTGCCATGTCAGGGATGGAATGTCTCACCAGAGCCGAAGCGGACATCGTGCTGCTGGTGGATGGGTCCTGGAGCATTGGTCGTGCAAATTTTAGAACCGTGAGAAACTTCATTTCTCGCATTGTGGAAGTCTTTGAAATTGGTCCCAAGAGAGTACAGATTGGTAGGTCCTGACAATACTGAAGACCTTTGACAGTTTACTTGCAATCCACCTGATACCCTAACGTCCATGCTCTTACTTTAGCCCTCGCTCAGTACAGTGGAGACCCCAGAACCGAGTGGCAGTTAAATGCTCACAGAGACAAGAAGAGTTTATTACAGGCTGTGGCTAACTTACCGTACAAAGGAGGAAATACCCTCACAGGTGAGTCAGGATGCTTGGGTGTGGTTTAGGCATATGCTCTTTGGTTAGGCAGGTAGCTGGAAAATGATGGTGACTGGCTGTCTTTTAAAAATCCCACTAGGCATGGCTTTGAATTTCATTCGCCAACAGAACTTCAAGACCCAAGCTGGCATGAGGCCTCGTGCACGCAAAATTGGAGTTCTCATTACCGATGGAAAGTCACAAGATGACGTAGAGGCTCCATCCAAGAAACTCAAGGATGAAGGCGTGGAGCTTTTTGCTATTGGTAAGCACTGGCGAAGATAGTGATGCCCTGGGGTGATAGGCATGCTGAAGACTTTTTCTGTAGTTAAAAAAATATTATTGGCCAGCCTGGTCTACAAAGAGAGTCCAGGACAGCCAAGGCTAACACAGAGAGATCCTGTCTTGAAAAGCCAAAAAAAAAAAAAAATTATTGGATTACCATTCTCACGCAAACCAACAGATGATAGAGTTCTTGACTCTTCCAAACAAAAGTCTAGTGACGGAGGAACTGAACACCCCCAAGTGAACGTTCATGCTTTGAACTGACGGCATTAAAATTACACAATAGGATTTATTTGCCTACAAAAAGTAGTCCTAGAATTAAGGAAAGGTACTACATGTATCTAGAGAAAATATAGTGCTGTCATGCTTTTGTGCATTCATTGCAATAAAGTGAATTTTTATATTTAAAAATACTACTGGGGAGGGAGAGATGGCCCAGCAGTTAAGAATAAATGGTACTGCTTTTGCAGAATGCCTGAGTCCCATTCCCATCATGCATATCGGGTGGCTCACAACCACCTGGGTATCTAAAGCCCTCTGTTGGCACCTGCACACACACACACACACACACACACACACACACACACACACACACACATGCCAATATAAACACAGTGGTGGAACACTTATGAAAAAAAAAAAGGCCTGAAATATTTGCTTCCTTCCATTAAATTTTCCTGAAAGGTGCTTTCAATTTGTCCTTAACTGTTTTCTAAGGTATTAAGAATGCTGATGAAGTCGAGTTAAAGATGATTGCTACTGACCCAGATGACATCCATGCATACAATGTGGCAGATTTTGAGTCATTATCCAAGATCGTGGATGACCTCACCATCAACTTGTGTAACAGTGTCAAGGGCCCTGGTAAGCTTAGCTGGGTGCTGGCATATCTGGGTGCCGACCTCCTTCTGAAATGCTCAGTGGCATTAGAGGCTTCTGCCTTCTGGATGCCAGGAGTTGTAGTGACTAAATACAACACTGTGATTTACAGTATCTGTACATGATAAACAATTGAAGATTTTTTGGGGAAAATAATTATAAAGTTTGGCCCTTGTTATATGTGAAAGTTCCTTTCTTTTCATATAGGAATATTATGGCGAAACTACCCTCCACTACTTTACTTTGGTTCTTGGAAATTTAGAATGAATTTAACCTCATACAAATAGTAGAAGCGGTTCCAGACTTTTGTAGAATTGTCTTTATTGGTGCTGAATGTCTGCTTTGAGGAATTTCCTAGTTAAAGGTCACTACTTCAGTTCATTTTAAGATGATATTTTGGGGGCGGGGATGGCACCAAATGAGAAAATGGCTTCTAGCATAGTTAAGGATTTATCTAGGTTATGTGGCTTAGCTAATGCACATAAAAATGGGAGGAGACAAGAAAGGGGGAGGAGCTGAGGGCGTTCCGTTCCAGCACAGATCTGTCCAGGGGTGGGGAGGCTTCACTTAAGTGCTATGCCACCCAGATGGCTCCAGCTTGGAAGC
The DNA here is from genome assembly GCF_964271855.1 of Acomys minous. NCBI lineage: Eukaryota > Metazoa > Chordata > Mammalia > Rodentia > Muridae > Acomys > Acomys minous. The sequence continues at coordinate 40,964,723 of NC_140495.1, forward strand.
TGACACATTTGGCATCTTCTGATGGCTTTCCTTTTCCTCAGCTGTATATTGTCAGGGCTGATGATCTATACCGCTAAGCCCTGAATTTGAGGGAGAAGTTTCAACCTTCAAGTTCAGACCTTTCGAAATCACAAGAGGACAACAATCCAGAGACGTTACCTAGTTAGGGGCAAATGGTTAGAGATGCCATTGTGGTGCTTTGAATGAGGTAGCCATGGAAAGGGATTATAGTTTAGAATTTCAGTGCTGGGTTTGTGATGACAGGGGAGGGTACAGAATGGTTAATATCTCTGCCGATATGCTAGGACATCGAAACCTAATGATAAATCCATGAATCCATGCTCCTCAGAGTATTAGAACACTTCTCTTAAGCACGTAGATTGTGTAGAAACAGCGTGTCATTTAGCTTACAGCGGTTTCAGGGAAGCAGGATGAATTCAGTAAACAGTGTGGCAGAAACGCTTCACAAGGTTTCGTGTCCTTGGTTACATCCACATTTTATTTTTCATGTTCCTTCTTGAACGTCTGTCTCCAAACTCTTGCAGATTTTCTCCTTTGGATTTTGAACAACAGACTGACCTTTTCCCTGAAGAAATAGACCAGCTGGCCAGCCAGAATTTGTAGGCTTCTGGCTTTGGGCTAGCTGAGAGAATTGTCTTTTTTATTCAGTTGGAGTGCACTTTGAGAGGAGATGAAAACATCTTTTATCTGTTTTTTATTTTTTATTTTTATCAACTATGTAATAGTTGCATTCATTGAAGTTTCCCAGACAGTGAAACTACTTGATAATTTTGCAAGCTTGACTTTGACCCAACTATAATAAAGGTTAGGCTGCTAAGAGTAGACATACTCCTCCCAATTTGGGCTTACAAAGAAGCTCAAGGGAGCTTATATGAAAATGATTTGTCATGCTTATCGACTCATAGGAGTAACTCCTTTCTCTTTGAATTGTTATTTGCAGCATCTTGCTGCTGGTTTTACTGTATTTATCATGTCCACTTTTGTTGTTATTTTCTAGGTACTGTTATGTATTAATTATTTAACTCATATCTACCCACAGAAAGCAGAACCACAGGCTATTTTAAGATGGCTATATCCAGATGTTAAAATATTAATATTTGATTTTTTCATTCATTCTTGAGTGAAAAATAATTAGATTTTCTTGTTATCTATTTAGGTTTAAGCACATAAGAAGTGTTCTAAGAAAACTCAACATAGATAAACAGCTGGTGTTGTCTTCACGGAACACAACATGTATAGAAATAGTAACAGGGTAGTCTACTTGGTCTAACCTCGGACCACAGAAAAGTTGACTTGTGTGGACTTAGGTCCCTTCTACTGATGATGTGGAAGGGGTTGAGAGAGGGGTGGGTGCCGGAGATGACTCAGAGGTTTTGAGTCTAGGTGACATTTTAGCTAGTGGTTTCATAAAGACCAGGAGCTTATGATTAGAGGACAATAAACTCTATTTTGAATCTCCTGAGACTAAAGAACCCTTTGACCACTTGTTCAGAGAGGTCAATGGCAACGGGCCTCTGTACAGATTCATTAGGGGAATAGGGTGAAAGCAGGAGGGAGGGAGGAACAGGGATTGAGTTGTAATCTGAGTAAATTAATTAAATAGAGAGAGAGAGAGAGAGAGAGAGAGAGAGAGAGAGAGAGAGAGAGGAGTCTATAAAAACTTCTATGTAGATCAGTGGTGTCTCAATCTAATTTCCTATTTAATTATCTTGCTACAGAAATGAGAGCGTGTATTCTTTATCTCCAACCACAGGTGACTTGGAAGCACCATCTAACTTGGTTATTTCAGAGAGAACTCACCGTTCTTTTAGAGTGAGCTGGACACCCCCTTCTGACAGTGTGGACAGGTACAAGGTGGAATACTACCCTGTCTCCGGAGGGAAACGCCAGGAGGTGAGCAGATCACACTTAAGGCTCCTTCCTCACGCTGAGATTCTGTGCTCCTCATTAGAGCTCAGAGGAAAATGCTGGGCGAGAGACAAAAGATGACGAAGAATGGAACTCTCTGTTCCTCTCAAGACAGGCTCTTCTGTCTGGACTTCATTGAAGGGAAATAGCTTTGTAAAAAATGTTCTTAATGGTTTCTCAGTACTGCAGAACATCAGTGAGATTTTTTTCAAACAAATTAACCGATTCATAACTTTGGACTAGTCTCATAAAGTTGGCAAGGGAAACTTTTTAAAAAGATGACCAATTTGACTAGTTTTACAAACATGGATATGCTAGCTGGAGACGTAAATTATCACCCGAGATCACTCTGTAATGTAGTAATTTCTCAAGATAAAAGGCAAAGCCTCCTCATGGGATACCTTCTAAACATCCCGCAGGTGGCTGTTCGGAGGTCTCCCTAAAAGAATGGAGTTGACTGTTTCTCTTTTTATTTTCCCTTTCAGTTTTATGTGAGTCGACTAGAAACCAGCACAGTGCTGAGAGATCTAAAGCCTGAGACTGAGTATGTGGTGAACGTGTACTCTGTGGTTGAAGACGAATACAGCGAGCCTCTGAAGGGCACAGAGAAAACCCGTAAGTCAGACGGGAAGCAGCAGCAAGGACATACGTAGCCCCATTATTCTATTTCTAAGACAAAGAGGTGACGGCATATGTGAGATTTTTGCCAGCCTTTGACAAATCTCTGTTCCAGTCACTGATGTGTGAAACTTACATCATAAGTATGTTTTTTTCTTCCCTTAAAGAACGAAATGAAATAATGTGTTGGTAACTTCTCTCTGAAGTTCTATGACTAAAGAATAAACATAGTTTGCTTAGTGATGTTTCCAGAACAAGGGATTAAAGTCTTAGAACGTTTATCTACTTTGGCTTTCATACGGTTGCAGTGGAATGCCATTTGTAATCTGAACTTTGCGCTTCTCCCTCTATTTAATAGATGGAATGTGCATCCCAGAGAATGAAGTACAATTAACACTGACTTTGGGTTTTTATGAGTGGAGAGAGCTATGGTAGTTCATTAATTTCTCAAGCAACATATTCCCTATTTAGCATATTTTTATATAGGAAACATTTGTTTGGAGAGACTTAACTGATGTCTTCTTTCATATTTTCATAGTTCCAGTCCCTGTAGTTAGTCTGAACATTTATGATGTTGGCCCTACCACTATGCATGTGCAATGGCAGCCAGTGGGAGGAGCTACTGGCTACACTGTATCGCACCAACCTGTAAGAGCTCCAGAAGCAACAAAACCCAAAGAGGTGAGAGATGTCTGTTTCTTAATCACTTGGCTTTTCTCAGACTTTATGGTTTAAAGTTGTATTATACTGCAGTATCTAAGAATCAATTTATAATGTTAAACCAAAAAATAAAAAAAGATAAATAAGATTTGTGACCTGTAACACCTTAAAAATGTTGACATAATAGAAAAAAAATGCTGTCCTTATATTTGAATATAAAAGCTGTGTTCTAATTGCTGAAGCCTGTTACAAGCAGGCTTCCTCTGCACCTCCCAGTAAGTGGCAGCATTTGACTCAAATGTCTTATTTCCCTCTGGCATTTCCATGTGCAGATGCGTGTGGGGCCAGCAGTGAATGATGTGCAGCTGACTGGCCTCCTTCCTAACACGGAGTATGAGGTCACCGTCCAGGCTGTCCTGCACGACCTTACAAGTGAACCAGCCAAAGCTCGAGGAGTCACCTGTAAGATGTTGGCTTTCTTTCCTTTCTTATTGCTGTAAACTTAATATTTGTTGGAGTGCTTCCATGTGATGTTGGTGATAGTTTGACAATTAGTGCATAATTACAGTTTTTAATCTTTCCTTTTTAGTCAGTGTATGAAATAATGGGCATAATTTTGGCATTCCATATATTTACATAATGTACTTTCTTTATATTTGTTCTCTTACTGCTTCGCTGTCTCTTACCACCTTTCTTCTCTCTTCAAGTAGAATATTTTCTAATAACATGTTATGTCAGGATCAATCAACAATCAGTCTATATCTCTCTTTGTCTGTCTGTCTGTCTATCTATCTATCTATCTATCTATCTATCTATTTATCTAATTTATCTATTTCTCTTTTCCTGTTTAATGAACCTTATATTGAGACATATCTTATAATCAGTGGAGTTTTGGGTTGCTCTTGGTAATGTGCTACTCAAGGCATAATCATGAAATAATAGTGTATTTTTAAAAGACTTATTTATTTTATGTGTATAGGTATTTTCATGCATACATACACATACACACAGACACACACACACATGTATGTATGTATAGGCGCATGCCTGGTGCCATAGCTACCCTGGAACTGGAGTTATGGACAGTTTTGAACTGTTATGTGGATGCTAGGAATTGAACCTGGGTCCTCCTAAAGGAACACTCAGTGCTCTTGACTGCTGAGCCATTTTTCCAGCCCAATAGTACATGAAATATAGTACACAGGATGCATGAGACCAGGCCTATTGTATGGCTAGTTTGGAGAAGGATATTTATGGTTAAATTCAAACATTTTGAGTTCTTGTTGAGGTGGAAACTGGCGCTTGTATAAATGCTCATTTCAAGTATGTCAGTTCATCAGTCCACTCAGTCTCACAACACATTGATCATGCGTTACATTCCAGCATCAGGCTTGGTGTTGGGGATGAGGCACTGATGATGCAGAGTAGTGTGCAGGGCGCTTCCTCTTGGTCTGCAGTCTTTGTGTGCATTGTTCAGTGTCTTGGGATGAGGAGGTTTATTTCCCTGAGGTTTAAAAAGGGTTCATTCTTTGAGAAGCATACTTTGTTTTTTGCTTGGAGAAGTAGAGATTTTTTATGATGGATATATGGCTTAAATTCAGTGCTCCTTAGTCTGCCCTTCTAAGGAACTTTAAGGGCTAAAACCACATCGAAGCAGCACAGGCAGGCATCATGTGGCAGAGAAAAGAAAGAACCCACCAGAATAACCTTATTTACGTGTAAAGATGTATCATATTTATACATTAGATGTTAACCAGGGCCTGTGGGCTTGTGGATATAGGCAGTGATACTTGAGAGGGTGAGATTCGGTTCAGATTGGAAACACACGCTTTGAGGTATCTGGAATAGAGGACCGAAGCTTCACTGTGAGATGACAGACAAATCGGACCGGGGATTTAAGAATGGTTCTAGACCATAGTAGTGGAGAGGAGGAGGTGAGAGAAAGATGCAACTGCTAAGAAACAAAAGCAAAGAAAAGACCAGGGGACGGGGCACAAGGACGGTGTTAGAAATAGGGGTGTAAGAAGAGAGACCTGCAGAGCTGAAATGAAGGAAGAGACATGGCACAGTGGGCAACTAGAAGAAGGCACATCCATTCTAGCCAGAGACAGTTAATTAATTAAATAAATAAGAGGATAATGGCGAATAGCTTTAATCCCAACACTTAGAAGGCAGAGTTAGGCAGATTTCTCTGTGTTCAAAGACTATCCTGGTCTACACAATGAGTTTCAGGACAGCCAGGGCTATGTAGAAAGACTCCTTCTCAAAAAACCAAACCAAACAAAACAAAGAAATTATTTCCCCTGTCTATTATCAGTTTCTTTTTCTAAAGGTAATCTTTTGTTTGGTTTGGTACATTTTTTTTTTCATTTAGTTTTCCCCCCCAACTATTTAGGCGAATAAAACTGTCCTTACAAGCGTAGTGACTCAGTTTTTGTTTTTACTCTCATAGAAATTTTTTATATAGCATCTCCTATAATGTTATTTGTATTATTTGAGAATTTTAAGCAATGTATTTTGGTCATATTTATACAGTGTTTCCCAGATCCACCTCCCTTCCCTACTCTGCCAACTTTGTGTTCTGTTTCTCATTTTAAGCCCATTGAGTCCAATTTGTGCTGCGCATATGCTCTTGGGCATATCTGTAACCAATAAGGCAGATTCAGATTACCAGGATCCACACACTTAAAGAAAATCGACACACTCTCTCCCAGAAGGTATCAGTTGCCATTGGCTATTCAACAGGGATGGGTCTTCATGCCCACATCCAATCTCCATGCTGGACTTTTTTTTTCTGCCTTGAACAGGCATAGATCTTATGCATGCTGTCACAATTCCCGGGAGTTCATATGTGCAATCACCCTGTTGGGTTTAGAGAATGCTGTTGCCATCTAGTTGCCTAGTGTGTCAAGCTCTAAAATACTTCTGCCCTCTCATCCTGAACTTATTTCTGAGCTTTGGGTTGTGATATAGATGTCCTAGTTAGGGCCAAACCCTTGCAATCTCTTATTCCTTACACTTTAACCAGTCGTGGCCTCTGTGTTAATCACCATTTACCTCAGCAGGAAGCTTCTCTGCTAATGGATGAGAGATGCTTTAATTTGTGGATACAATGATGAGCCGTCAGGAGTTGATTTGGCATTATATTTGTTTATAAGAGTCATGGTAGTAAGCTCTTCTCTATGGCCTCTGACCTGCACAGTCATGTTGTTGTCTTGGGTAAAGGTGGTGATAATTATGTATTTCATCTTGTGAAGTAGGTCTTAAATCAAATCAGAAAGGGATTGGTTACTCCCATGACATTTGTGCCATTATTTTATCAGTGAGCATATCTCACGAGGCAGGTCAGTATGTTAGCCTTCCAGGTTCTCAGCTGTGTAAGAATGCTGATTACTCCCCCCTCTGGTAGTGTAGATAACCCCTTCCAGTGCCATGAAAGCTAATCAATAGGAATGCAGTTACCAGGTCAGTACCAGCTTGATTTCTCCATGTTCTATGACTCAGGTATATGCTGACTTCAGAAGGGTCTCACTGTCAAGTTCTGAAAGGTGATCAAGAGAGCTCCTATAACATCCTTCAGGAAGCACACCTTGATAGAGCTCATTTTCAGTATTAACTTATCTGAAGACACATAAATGTCTAATGACATATCATTTATGGTGAATTATGATTCATTGTGGCTTAGCAGCAAGTAATTTAACTAGGCTTGGAGATTATCATGCAAACAAGAAGTCAGCAGTGCAATAAAAGCACATATTCTATTTCTAAAAGGCTTTCTAGAGAATAAAGCAACCTTTTCTGGTAAAAGTGATATTTCTATTTGAAAATCAAGCTGGGCATGATGACGCACACCTATAATCCCAGAACTCAGGAGGCAGAGGAAAGTGGATCCCTGAGTCCAGCCCAGTCTACGGAGTGAGGTCCAGGACAGCCAGGGCTACACAGGGAAACCCTGTCTTGAAAAACAACAGACAGATAAACGAACAAACAAAAATCTTTTAGCTGCACACCTTTAAATCTTCCCCAAGCATCTTCCTGAAAGCTTGTGCGGATGCTGCAGGCTCCGTGATGGAGGCTCCACATCTGTGTCCTAATGTCTTGTGTTTCTTCAGTACCCTTACCAAGACCTCAAAATGTGAAGCTCAGAGACGTGACGCATAGCACCATGAACGTCATCTGGGAACCTGTGCTTGGAAAAGTTCGTAAATACATCGTCAGGTATAAAACTCCAGAAGAAGAGTTCAAGGAGGTAGGTTGGAAATGGGACAGGATATGGAAATAGTTGTTTTCCTGCGAGGCCTAACAAAATAACCTTATCTAGGGTAGATTATAGTGTGTTTTGAATATTTGTCACTTTTAAAAAATGAAAGCAGAGAACTTGTGCCATTAAAACATTAAAAAAAAAAGTCAATAAGATGTTGGACTGTGTTAGATTTAGTTTGGAAATGTTCTGCTGTGTGATTTCAATCTCAAAAACACCATCCCGCAGTAGATAAAGGATTATAGAATCCTTGTGGTATTTCCTTCCCATCTAGTTGCCTTATATGGTACTCTCTAGTCTATGAATGAATAAAACTCCCAAATGTTCTAAAAATATAAGGTGGTGAGAAGATGCTGGAAAAAAAGAAGGGAATGTGTTATATAAGAATAAGATGGGACAGCTGGGAGGTCAAGGAGAAAGGAGGACCAGACTATTGAGGGGCTGCACCCTTTGGATTGATCTTGTTGATGTGATATTGGGTGTACAGCTTTTTTATATTGCAATGTGATTCAAACGGGTAAAAACTGAAGTGGCTTCTTAGGAAGATAGATTTAAAAATTAGGTGTTCTTGAGGGAATTTTATTTATTTTTATTTATTTATTTATTTTTGTTTTTTGTTTTTTGTTTTTTTCTTGAGGGAATTTTAACGCCAGAATTCTAGAGGCATTTTTGAGACCAACCTTTAACTCCTTTGTATATATTTGCCGCTTAAGTACATTTACAAAAGATACTTTATATGTCTGCACATATTCATTTCATTTTTTTTTTTTTTTTTGGTTTCTATCTCAAATGGATTTAATAGCCAGTGGGTCTCACAGGGTTCTTACACACAACAAATGGTATAAAAGACCATTTCTGAAAATAATAAGACAACGATTTTAAACGAGGAAGACAAAAAACAGTTTGGTTGCCTGAAGCCACAGGCAGTCGCCACCTGCCTGAAAATCAGGTCATTACGCTCGCTCCAGGACATACATTTCCTTCCTTTGGAGCCATTTAAGTTGTTCCCCTTTCACACGAACTCTGATGCCCCATATTTGACTATGTCCCCTGGATGGGGAGGCCTAGTGGCACTCAGAGGAAGGATAGCAGGCTGTCAAGAAGAGACTTGATACCCTATGAACATATACAGGGGGAGGAGGTCCTCCTCAGTCACAGTTATAGGGGAGGGGAGTAAAGGAAAAAATGGGAGGGAGGGAGGAATGGGAGGATACAAGGGACGGGATAACCATTGAGATGTAATATGAATAAATTAATATAACATATTTTTAAAAAAGTTGTTCCCCTTTCCTGGATGCTTATGCAATTTGAAAATCCTGCTTTTTTCATGTCATGATTCTTGCGTTCTTGTGCTGGAAGCTCTAGTAAGCAGCAGAGAGCCGCCAGAACAAACGCTTTCTTCCTGTTACAGGTGGAGGTAGACAGATCGAGGGCCAGCATCACCCTCAAAGACCTCTCCTCTCAGACCCCGCACACAGTGAGCGTTTCCGCGGTGTACGACGAGGGGGAATCTCCCCCGGCGACTGCCCAGGAGACAACGCGTGAGTTGCGCCCTGTTTTATAGACACATAGGAAATATCGAATGAGCTTGCAAATCTCTGCTTAATGGGACATTTCATCTCTGAATGCTCTTTGGCCAGCATTTGATGACTCTAGGGTTTGGTGATTACTTTCTCTCCTCCTCCTCCTCCTCCTCCTCCTCCTCCTCCTCCTCCTCCTCCTCCTCCTCCTCCTTTTTTAATGTAAAATGCTATCTGGACAGATAGTAAGTATAAGCCTCTTTCCCTTCAGCAGTTCACACTTTAGTTGTCAATATAAATGATTAATGCAAAGTGCCAGGGTCTTGAAAGGAAGATCAAGTGAGTAGGACTCCAAATGTGACCAAGTCAGACTCCAGAAGAGGAGAGGTGGCCTCTGAGGGAGACACAGGACAACCTGCTGGGACCCTCCTTCCTGTTCTGTTCTGTCCCAGCTTCCATGGATGTCAGGTTCTCGTTGCTTTGGCATTTCTTAGTGTTTAACTTAGTTATCATGGCTGCTGTTCCTGTCATAGTTAGTTACTTGATCCCCTGGTTCCTTCCTAATGACAGCAGAAAATTTTATTTTGTATTTCTAGCTCCTGAGATTTAACTACTTAACTCAGTGCTAAGCATGTAATGATCTAACCAGGTGCTCAATTTATAATAACTTGATCACAGTATTGATTGAAATGAACTCGGAGAGCCAGCGGTATCATACACAAACAACAGGAGCCTCATATGTAATGTAAAAACCTCTAACATCTGCACTAAAAAGATAAAGTGATACATAAGATTAACAAATTGTTTTATTTAAACCAAAATAATGATAACATGATAAAATATTTTGTTTCAATGTTTCAGCATAATTATAGTAAGGCATTTCACATTTCCTGTAAATAGTTTTTATATTTGTATTCACGACGCTTCTTAGTTCAGTTCTCAATATTGACATGTAGTTATTGGCTCCCACAGGATAGTACATGTCTAGAGAATCTAAAAAGCTTTCTGGGCCTCATCAGTGAACTTCTGGTTATGGTCTGGAGCTTTCGCAGAGGCCAGAGGCCAGAATGTTTGCTTCTGATACAATAAGAGGGATGGCTTCTAACCCACACCCAAACTCAGCAGTCAATATTACAAACCAGTCCATAGTTCAGGCACGCACTTCTCTCTCCCTCTTTTGTGATGTGAAATCTTTTAGCCGTTTTAGTTGTCTTCTGGCTGTTAGTTCTTATCTGCTAAAGAGCATAAATAGAGATGAAGATGATGCTGTGAGTGGACTTGACAGCTATGCATATGCAAGAGACATAAAGAGGAAAGCCAGGAATGGATAAATCAGCAATGAGATCAATACTTTCATTGCATGCTCTCAAAAGCTAATATTTTAAGTCAGGAAATTGATAATTCAGCAATGAGATGAACACTTTGAATGCATGCTTCCAAAAGCTAAGGTTTTACATTTTAGGTTGATGTGAAGGGCATCCTTAGTAGTTGAGTGGTTTTGATTTGTACTGTGGAAGTAGTAGCACTCTACTTCCATCGTCCCTTTTACTCATGACTAGAACATGCTTCGGATGCATTGGTGTACACTTGGGTAGAGTCAGCTTTGATTACCAGGAGGCAGGGACATGACTGGTGAGGAGAGTTCAGGAGTGGTGGCAGGTATTTCTGCTGTGCAAAGTTTTGGTTTTTAGATTTTATGAGGTCTCCTTTGTCAATTGCTGGTATTACTTCCAGAACGTCTAGAATCCTATTCAGAAAGTTCTAGTCTATGCCTAATATTTTGAAGTGTTTTCTCTACTCTTTAACACTTTCATATCTTAGATTAAGGGCTTCAATTCATTTAGGGTTGAATTTTTTTCCAGGGTGAGAAATAGGGATTTAATTTCATTCTTTTACACGTGATGTGTAGTTTATTTAACACTATATGTTGATTGCATTGTCCTTTCTTGAGTGTATATTTTTGATGTTTTTGTCAAAAATCAAATGCATATGTTTATATCTTGCTCCTATCCCATTGAACTATGTGTCTGCCTTTTGGTGTCAGTGCCATGCTGTTCTTGGTACTATTGCTCTGTAATGTAGCTTGAAACCCTATATGATATTTCTAGTGTTGTTCTTTTTGTTCAGGATTGCTTTTGTTATATGGGTATTTAAATTTTTTTTTTTTTTTGGTTTTTTGAGACAGGGTTTCTTTGTGTTAGCCTTGGCTGTCCTGGACTCACTTTGTAGACCAGGCTGGCCTCGAACTCACAGTGATCCACCTGCCTCTGCCTCCCGAGTGCTGGGATTAAAGACGTGCGCCACCACGCCCGGCATTAAATTTTTTTATATTTCTATGAAGGCTGACACTGGAAGCCTGAATAACATTCAATTCAATTTTTATGTTATTTTTGGCAAGATAGCCACTTTCTCAACGTTAATCCTTTGAATGCATGAGTATGAGAGATCTTTTCATGTTCTCGTATTTTTTCTTTTCTTTTTTTTTTTTTAAGTCTTTCAGAGTTTTCCTTTTAGAGGTCTTTTACATCCTTGGCTACCTGGGATAAGGGCAACTTAATCGTGGTTGATGATCTTTTGGATATGTTTTTGAATTTGTTTTCAAGTATTTTATTGATAACTTTTGCATCAGAAAAATTGAGCTATAATTTTTTATTTTTTAATTTATTTAGTTTTGGCATCAGGGTAATACTAACTTTGTTAAAACTATTTGGTAGCACTTATCTTCTTTCTTTCAGATGGAGTATTTAGAAAATAATTGTAGTTAGAGTTATTTTTTTTTGTCTTTTTTTTTTTTTTTTGGTCTTATGAAAGTCAGCAGTGAATACATCTGGGCCTGGAATTTGTTTTTGAGACAGGGTCTCCCTATATAGCCCTAGTTGTCCTGGACATTGTTATGTTGACTAGGCTCTCCTGGAACACAGATATCTGCTTGGTTCTGCCTGCCCAGTGTTGGAATTAAAGGTGTTCCACCATGCCCAGCCTGGAATTTTTTTATGTAAAATATATTTTTTTTAATTCTTTGAGACTTTCATAGATGAGTACAATTCACTTTGATGATATCCACCTTCCACCTCTTCTCTCCCTCTCCTACAGGACCTGCCTTCCTGCACATAAATCCTCCTCCCAACAAAATCAGACTACTTACTATTTTTTTTTTTAAATTGTGGTTTCAATATTGTTGCTTATAGACCTGTTTAAGCTGTTTATCTTCTCTGGTTTATTTTTTGGTAGATTATATCCATCATGTCTTCTAGATTTTTCAATTAACTGGAATATTCATTTTAAAAATCTATCTCTCAATGACTAACTGCATTTCGATGGCATCTGTTGTACTGTTTCTAAGATTCAATATCTCTTAATGGGAACCCTTGGGTCTCTGGGATTACTGATGGACTGGGTGAGGTTCATGAGCTGTCCAGCTGCATGTCATAGTTTGTGCTATGTATATTCCTGCTACAGTAGATCCTCAAAGTAGTGAAGATACAAAAAGTTTGGGAAACACTGGGATACAAAAGTATTACAAAACAGTACTTTAGAATGATCATCATTTTAGTGGACCTAAGCACTTTATAGTCTTCAGTAACAAATGCATTATAACCAGGCACTGCTTGGCCCATGTTATTTTTAAAATGTGATAAACTGGTAAAATAGTTCCTTCTGTGTTATATATTTTGTCGTTTTCCCCATGTCCTTTAAAGTAAAACATTTTAATTATATTAAATGTAGTTTGCGGTTCCCACGGAAACACATATCCTTGCCTTTTCTATGATAGGGCCTGTTCCAGCCCCAACAAACCTACAGTTTACTGAAGTAACACCGGAGAGTTTCAGGGGAACTTGGGAGCATGGAGCTTCAGATGTGTCTCTCTACAGAATAACCTGGGCACCTGTCAGAAGTCCAGATAAGATGGAGGTAATGCTAGCTCTCTCTGCCTCCCCCTGCTGTCTCGGTCTCCCTCCATTTGGTTATAGGGAAGCATGGCTAAAAGTTACATTACTACTGTGTATCAGTTACACTCTGTTGCTGTGATAAAAGAGCATGGCCAAGGCAATCTATGGAAGGAAGAGCTGATTAAAGATTCCAGGGGGAGAAGGGTCCATTATGGTGAGGAGGCCTGGCAGCAGGCAGACGTGGCAGCCTGAGTAGAAAGCTGAGGGATCACAGCCCCAAATGCAAGCTGGCAGCACATTAGCAGTGGGACAAGGCTGTATTCTCTTTAAGCTGACCTCTCGTGCTGGACTTCCCCCCAGCGAGGCTGAAGCTTCCCATAGCCTCTCCAAATAGCACCATCGACTGAGTACTGAGTATTGAAATGCCTTATCTGACGGGGAGACATTTATGGATAACAATCGTTTTTGGCAAGTGGCTTTAAGCTCATGTCCTATAATGGCACCGAAAGATGTCAGCACAATGTCATTTGGGTGTGCAAGATATAAGTGTATCATTAATTTAGTGTGCATACGATTTTTCCTCTTTACCTAAGACCATCTTAAATGGAGATGAGAATACCTTGCTGTTTGAAAATCTGAACCCCAACACTCAGTACGAAGTGTCCATTACTGCCATCTACCCTGACGAGTCTGAGAGTGATGACCTGAGTGGCACCGAGCGCACACGTAGGTGTTTAACTTTCAAAGAGTATCTCGAAAGTTTGAAATGAAATGTTAAGAAACAGAGCCACTGCTGCGTCACTGATGTTTGTACAAATTCTATTTTCTTTTAGTGCGTTTGATACCCTTAACAACCCAAGGTAAGACGTTAACCCATTGGATTGTCTGAATGAACAAGGTGAACATTAACCAATAATGCCACAAAATCCATCATGAATAGGTTTTTCTGCATTTTAATAGTAAGGTTTGCTCATTTCATAACCAGCCTTTCTTGGGACACTTGCTTTTTCTGTCACTCATTGAAGAGTGTATGAGTCAGCTTGTGCTTCCACACACACAAAAAATATTAGACTGGATGGCACACGTAGCAAACATATATATGCCTATAATTCTTGAGAATTGAAGCCAGATTTTGTGCTGTGGGCTTATAATCCCAGTTGCTTGGGATGCTGAGAAAGATGATCATGAGTTCAGGGCCAATGTAGTCAATTTAGTGAGACCCTGGCTCACAAAAAAAACCCACGGTGGTTAAGATAAGTCAGCTGGTCATCTTGCCACCAGGCTGGACAGCCTTAATTCAAGCACCAGCATCCACAGAGTGGAAGGAGAGAATTGACTCTTCCAAACTGTCCTCTGAGCGCCACATATAAGCTGTGGTAGCTGAGTGCTCCACTCTAAGTAAATGAATAAACAGATAAGATAACAAAAGAACAGATGCCTAGCACCTGCAAGCATTACTTTCAACCTCTAATACCACACACACATACACACACACACAAGTCTGGAGAATAGGGATTCCAGGATTAAGATATGATCGTAGCCAGTTATGTTCTTGGGTAGGGGCCTGCATTCATCTTTTCATTGTACTATTACATGGCAGACAGGAAATGCGCTCTCTCTCTCTCTCTCTCTCTCTCTCTCTTTCTCTCTCTCACGCCTCCTATCATAAAGACTCATCTCTCCTGAGGTACCCACTTTCATGACATCGTCTTTAAAAGCCCTGTTTGCAAATTCTATTGAACTGAGTGTCAGGGCTTTGCTTTACAAGAGGACAAAGTTTTGGGGGAACTAAGACATTCAGTCCATACCAAATAACCATTTAATATTCAGTGACCTTGTTATTGGTTTAAATTTAATTCTAAACCCACTGGTCCATAACACTCTTGATTTCCACTGGTCCATAACACTCTTGATTTCCTCGGCAACTATACAGTTTTTGTTTTCTAGCAGAAAAAGGAATTGTTCTATGTACTTCATACGTCTTCAACAATCTTCTTTTAGCTCCAAAAAGTGGTCCACGGAACCTTCAGGTGTACAATGCCACATCTAACAGCTTGACGGTTAAGTGGGATCCTGCTAGTGGCCGTGTACAGAAATACAGAATCATGTATCAGCCTTCAACAGGAGAAGGCAACGAACAGACGGTAAGACATTTTGTAAACTATGCAAGTTGGCTACGTTTCGCCTGCTGCTCTTCAGCTATCTCCCTGGAGTAAGGGTTGACAGTATTTGCTGTGCTAGGGGGTGTAGGGTTTCCTCTATTGGGTAGAAACACTTGAACCTAGCTGGCCCTCTCTCTGGAGTACATGATTGAGACGCACAGGTGCTCTGGTGGGACCTGAGAGTTGTTCTTCATAGTAAGTGCACACAAGTCATGAGGCCAGCCAGCATGATATCCAGAGAGTTCTTGAGTCTATGTAGATTGTCACTAGTTCTGATTACACCAGAGCTGGTTTTTCTAGATCTAGAAGTCCACTGATCTAATTAAAAATATTTACCATATGAAGGTCCTTGAGAGAGCACTAGAAGCTCAGCTGCCATCTTTACCACCCTAGCCCTCCTTATATAATTTAGTCTTTGTCTTTTCTCTTTGTTTAATTTAGCCCTGTGTCTAGGATTCCAGCTTTTTTTTTTGGTGGGAGTGGGGGACAGGGCAAGGCTTATATTTTCTTATATAACCTTATAGAGAGACAAAGTTTAAAAAATTTAATATTAGATGTGCAGAGCTCTAGCAAATGGGTCTGTCTCTCACTGGTTTAGAAACTTAGCAGGTTTGAGGTTGGCAGCGGACAAATGTATATAGTAAAGGCCACTGCTCTCACCTGACACATGAACTTAGCTGGACCACAAATGATCCAATCCTATTTGAATGCCAGTCTAGGAAATAATCAATGCAACAAGTCACCAACTCTGTGCTTCTTTTGGAAAGTTGGATGTGAGATATAAGTAGACACCCACTTCCTTCCTTATAACGTTAGCTTTCCTAAATAAGTCCTTTCAAACTGTTAACGTATGGAAGTTTCACAAACACAGCTTCGACTGGCTCTGAGCTCTCTCCCACAGCACCTGAGTTTAGACCGTTTGAAATGGGCCACTGCAGCTCAGTTCTTCATGTTGAAGATGGCTACGGTGATTCTTGGAGATTTTTTCTTCTCCGTTTGGAACCCAGATCATTGGAGTCAATGGGTGCTAAGTTGGAAACATCTGTTAGTGCTAATACAACCAGCCATTTTCATGAGCACTCACTGTGGGCAGTGTGCCATTTTTTGTGCCATTTTCACGTGATTTTAATTTCAATGGCATAAACATCTGAATTCAGTAGACTGTTAACAAATCATACAAATTTTCTTTCAACAAGATAGTAAGAGGGCCTTCAGCAATGAATTAAAAACTTCAGATTCTATAGTTGGAGAACATTGAGATGCTCTGGACCTCAGGGCTGATATCATAGAGCTCACTGGGAACCCCTGCCTGAGTGTGGCTTGGCGAGGGGTTCGGTCACGTCGTTTACTCAGCTAATGCTGTTAGAGTGGCAGGGTTTGGGGGAAAACACCAAGAACGTCAGATCCTTTGCCGAACCATTTTAATGTGTTTCTAAAGCAAATAAAAAACATCTGTGAAATAGCAAGAATAATACTGAACGGTGTGGAGGCTCTAAAATCATGCAGTCCTTTGGTATCTTAAAGACCCTTTGTAGCTCACTTATGATTAATGCCTTGTTTTTGGGAAGAGTTCTGTGAAATGTGTTTTGGATGGAATTTGTGCAGTGCTGGCGACCAGCAAGTTGAAATATCTTTTTGAGGTCTCCAGTTTAAAGCTCGGAATCCTGTTCATGACTTGAGACACATACTCTACATTTAAAATTATGCCATGAGGTATATTTTAAGCCTTCCGTGTGGGACATGGTTCCTGAGTTTGGCAAAGGGTCTCAAATAATTCCTCCAGAGAAAGAGCTGTGTTTAATGAATTAGTGAATTGGGAAGTGTAAGGCTGATGCTTACCAAGGAGCGTTTTCCTCAAGGCCACAGTAGGGGGACGGCAGAACAGCGTGGTCCTGCAGAAGCTGAGGCCCGACACTCCGTACACCATCACCGTGTCCTCCCAGTATCTCGATGGTGAAGGTGGCCGGATCACTGGGAGGGGCAAGACAAGTAAGTGAAAGTCCCTGAAGC
This sequence comes from Acomys minous, assembly GCF_964271855.1. NCBI lineage: Eukaryota > Metazoa > Chordata > Mammalia > Rodentia > Muridae > Acomys > Acomys minous. The sequence goes on from NC_140495.1 coordinate 40,981,773, forward strand.
TTCTTCACAATTGTTATGGAAGAATGAAATCACATTTTCTACAAGCACGGAGGAAACAGAATGTCTTACTGATTTTTTTTTTATAAAATAAAAAATTTAAGAGCATTTTAAATTGGAATAGAATCACATCACTTCTTGCTCCCTTTCCTCCTCTAATCTCCCCCATCCCTTTTTTTTTATAAAATAAAAAAATCAAGAACATTTTTAATTGGAATAGATTTACATCACTTCCTCTTTCCTTTCCTCCTTTAAGCCCTCCCAGGTACTTTACCTCAAACCACTCCCATGATCTCCTTACAATCAAGCCTCTCTCTTCCTTCTTTCTTCCTTTCTTTCCTTTTCCTTTTCTTCTTTCTATTTTTTTTTTTTGAGACAGATTCGATCTATATAACCTAGGTTGGCCTGGAAATTACCATTTAGGTTAGGCTGGCCTTGAACCCACAGACATATGCCTGCCTCTGCTTCCTATGTGCTGGGATTAAAAGCATGCACCACCATGCCTGGCTATAGCCTCTTTTTTTTTTATTATGTTTGTTATACGTGTGCATATGCCCGTAGTTCTTTGTCTAGGGGTAGAAACCCATGAAAAGTTCCCCATTCCATTCTGGTCTCACGTATGCAGCTAATTTTAGGAGAGACTGTTTCTCTGAAGACTTCTTGGGCCTCTGTCTGCTCTTCCATGATGCTCCATGAGGCACAGACAAATCTTTTAAGATGTCAGGTGTTCTTTTTCATGTCCTTGCTTGTAATCATGTCTTTATTTGTGTAAACAAATGATGTTATTATCTACCACTATTAAAAGAAAAGTTCAGAGAGCCATAATGTGCTGTGGATAGATGGGACACATACATCACAGAAGTGTAAATCTTTTATTTGTTTAATAATTACTTCCAATAAATATCTGTGGGGTATTGGCTGTGCTCTTGGTGGGTTGAAGGTATTGCTTAACCCGTGTTTCAGATACAGTTGCTAGTTAGAGCACCACTGCAGTGTACTTCCTGTCTATTCCAGAACCTCTGAATACCGTGAGGAACTTGAGAGTGTATGACCCTTCCACCAGCACCTTGAGTGTTCGCTGGGACCATGCAGAGGGCAATCCTCGCCAGTACAAACTCTTCTATGCCCCCGCAGCAGGTGGCCCAGAAGAACTGGTAATTATTATTTTTTGAGACAAGGTCTCTCTCTCTCTCTCTCTCTCTCTCTCTCTCTCTCTCTCTCTCTCTCTCTCTCTCTCTCTGTAGCCGTGACTGTCTTGGAACTTGTTATGTAGACCAGGCTGTCCTTGAACTCATGCGTAAAAGGGGAATGTTAGTCTGTTTAAGCTTTAGATGACTGGTTTAAAGTGGAAATAGAAAGAGGTAAACTGCTTAAAAGTGAAGAATTTATGTTATTGGACCTTGATAGAGGACTTATACTTGGTGCTTTGGAGCCTAGAGAGGAGGGAGCCCTTGGATTAAGGGAGGCATTGCATACAGAGAAGTCTTCATAGGCTCCCTGCCATCTCCTTGAGGCAGTGCTTTCAGTTGGTATTATATTATTTGAAGGATTGGATATTTCACCATTCAAAATTTCAAATTCAATAGTCTGCTCTGTGTTTTATTAAAACCTTTAGGTACCCATCCCCGGGAATACCAACTATGCCATTCTCAGGAACCTGCAGCCAGACACTCCATACACGGTCACAGTGGTTCCTGCCTACACAGAAGGTGATGGCGGGCGCACGTCAGACACTGGAAGGACATGTGAGTGAAAAAGCAGGAAAACTGATTTTTCATTATAGACATTGACCTTCACTGTCAAGGTCACATTGACCATAGAAGAAACTTAGAAAAAAAGTCAGAATGAAAAGACTAAAAATATCAAAATTGACCCACAGCTCATTATTCAAAACCAACTGTTAACCCACTAGTGGATAAAATGACATTTGAACGACATTACCTTGAATTTATAATTGCAGGATCTAAAAGTGTGTCTCATCATTGGATTTTATAGTGTAGGCTGTTGAAACCTGTTCCCTTTATTACTCGGTTGTGCACGTCTCTGGTTTGCTGCTGAAATGCTTTTGGTGTTATGGGCTTTAGTCCTATGTTGGTATAGTCACATCAGCTCAATTGCTTTCGCTGTTCTCTTTGGACGTGCACGCTTACGCTTTCTGCCTTTTAAAAACCACTGTGGCTGGTCAAAGGGGATCATGTGGGTAGCTCCCTCGGGGCCCCGATCAGGGGTCTAGAGAGATGATGCCGTTGCTTAAGCTAGAGTTTCTGCTTAGTAAGCATTTTTAATTTTCTAAATTTTATTGGTGGAAGAGAATTAAGAATTGATTGACTTGTCTCTTTGTCTTTTCTTTTAATCATAGAAAAAATTCCACAGCTAGTGTTAAATAAGGCAAGCTGCTGACTGAATCGATGGTCTCCATGTCTTTCTGTTGGTTAGAAGGCAGGCTATATATAAAAAAAAATCTCTCCTCTGGCCCTATTACTTATACTGGAAACTTAGCTATGCTTTCTGTTTCCCCTGTCCTGTGTCCCTTTACAGCCAGCCAATCCTGTTGCTCATGCTTCCTTGTTTTTACTGAAAACATCATTGACACCCTGCAGGCAAAGGCTAACTTTGACTGACTTTGCATTTGGACGGATTTAATGTGCTTTTGTGTGTAGATGGGAGTTATAAATTGGGTAGGATTTTTATCCTATTACAGAGGGTAACTTGTGAAAGAGTGATGAAAAGCTTGACGTGAATAAGCAGACATGAGAAATGGCCACTGGCTTTCCTTTCCTCAGTGGTGAGAGGACTGGCAAGAAATATCCAAGTGTACAACCCCACGCCCAACAGCCTTGATGTCCGCTGGGACCCTGCTCCAGGCCCAGTGCAGCAGTACCGGATTGTATACTCCCCTGTTGCTGGCACAAGACCATCAGACTCTGTGAGTAATTTTATCATCGTAGATCTCAGAGAAGAATCTCATAGCTTCTGCTACGGCCCCTGCCACAGCAGCTGGCTGGGGAACAATAAGCCAGTTACTGGTGTCACTGCCTCTCATGTGGACTATGTTTCCTGATTATTATAGTTACATATTTGAATCATATTTAGGAGCCTTTAAGAATATAACCTCCCAATGTGCTGGTGAATAATATTTAAATGATTGTGTTTGATGCGTGAAGACAGATATATTAATTGTAAGTTTGCTTAGAAAAGAGCTTGGGGGAGAATGCGAATTAGCTATGAGTTAATAATAATTGAAAGAGACACATACCATTTATAGAACTTTCAATATATCAGGAAAGCACACATATCTTTGTTATGAAAATATGCTAAGTACACTTTTATTGGTTCTTAGAAATTACAGTGTGTCTTCAGTATTTCCTCCGAGTGTTGAGCAGGCAGTTTACCTTCTGAGGTCAGATGCAGACAGGCATGTTTGCGATGGTATGGTCAGAGACTTGCAGTTATCTGCCTAATGCAATTCTAGTTCTGTTTTGTGAGTAGGTCAATAATGCATAAGCCAGAAGTTACTCACTCACATGAATAATAATAGCATCAGAAGACTGAAAGAGAAGTAAGTTTATGGACTGACAAGTCTTTGCAAAAGCAAGCAATGATAAGAAAACGAGAAGCAATGAGTGTGTTCTGGAGTGATTTTAATGTTCTGGCATATGGCATGACATATTTTCTTTCTTAACAACTTTACCCTTACCCAAAATTTTTGTCTTAACACTAAGTATCTCTGCCACTAGCATGGGATCCATTGTCTCACACGTATGTGACATTTAGCAAATGTGCATCTTAGATATTCCATTTATAATTCTTTATGAGAAACACAAATGGGAGATGATTGAACAAATAAGGGGATTTCTGAGAATAACTTGTATCCAGCAGGGTGCTCGAGGCAGAGCTTGCAGAGGAGCACACTTGACTTCTAACGTGCCTAGGCTCAGCCTTTTACGATAAATACTATTGTGCTGACTAACTGAAGACCTGGCAAGCCTTTGGGTAGCTGTCAGGCAGAATTTGGCACGTTTTCTCCCCTTTCAGATTGTGGTGCCAGGGAATACCCGCACGGTGCATCTGGAGAGGCTGACTCCTGACACACCCTACTCTGTGAACATTGTGGCTCTCTACTCAGACGGAGAGGGGAATCCCAGCCCCAGCCAGGGCAGAACACGTGAGGCAAAAATCCTGGTTCCATTGTATCTCTTGCCACTGAGTGAAGGGTAGGGGTTGGGTGGTGGGTGGGGAATGTAAGGACTCTGGAGGCCACAGCAGCCTCTGCATATAATTCTGCCTGGGAGTTTCCACATTCATGTTCCAGGCTTAGGCTGTGTGTCCAGAACTATCTTTTGTGATGAATGAATGTCATTTGATCATAAAAAACAAAGCCTAGCGTCTAAATGAAAGAGGGCTTTCCTCTCTTTCCCCCTTCTATTTTTAATGCAGTGGGTTTTTATTGCCAAACAGGCGCCTTGGAAATGTGAACGCTTCGCCTCTCCATTTCATTAAAGGGAGGTGGTTACACAGTGGTTAAAATTATCCCTTTCTTTCCCAGTCTGCATGTTTGGGTGCAAACCTAGCGCTCTGTTTTGTTGAAAGTTCAGTTTGTAGCTGTAGCTCTGAAACGTAGCTCGTTACACTGTGTGATGTCACATTAAAAATCACAGAAGAGTGTGTACCGTATCACAGGGAAGTAAGCATCATGAATGGTCCTTGTCAGCATCCGTAAGCACTTCCTCTCAGCTGACCTGGGAAATGCTGTCAGGCAAGCAGCAAACCCAGCTGTATTTTATTCAGTTCCACGAAGTGGACCAAGAAATCTACGGGTCTTTGGAGAGACGACCAACAGCCTCTCTGTTGCCTGGGACCATGCGGATGGGCCAGTTCAGCAATATAGGATCATCTATTCTCCTACCGTCGGTGACCCAATTGATGAATATGTACGTATAATATCCACTTACTGGCATTTCAAAAATCATTTCTCATGAAATGTGAGATTAAAAAACTTCTTCCTGAGAACTATGCTCCAGTTATTACTGAGCCCTTGGATCTTGCGTGATAGGTTTTAAATACTTTTTTTCCCTCTGATGTGATATGGGGACAGCACAAAAAAGTTTCTGGTTCAGCCTCATGGTGAGGCAGTGATTTAGATAGTTTCTGTTGCAAGAACTGGTCAAAAAAAAGGTCTTTATCTATACTTATAACTGCCTACTTAAACGACAAGGTCTTCTGTAATACGCTGCATATTAATACGTAACACTCAAATCAATGTTCGGATGATGTGCATATTCTACTCTTATCCTTCAAGTCCAGTTCCTCTTGGTCTCTCCTGGGTATCTTAGCACCAGTTTCCATCTTCTCTAAACTCACATTATTTTCCCCCGTACTCCTTTGCTTTGGAATGTGCACAATCTCCTATTAGTTCTAAGTTAACTTATCTCTCCCTTCCTTCCTCATCCTCATTTCTTTCTTTGATTCTTTTATGAAGAATTGAACTCGGAACTTCGGGCAGGAGAAACAGTCTCATTGCCATTGACTTACGTCACTCGTTTCCCCACACTCTTTGCAGTGTAAATACCGTGTCCCCCTAGACGCAGCTTCCAGGTACCCCCTCTCTCTCTACCCACCCCTCCCCCATCCTTTCTCCCTTTCTTCTTTTCCCTCTTCCTTTTTGTGGGACTAACAGGTCAAGCCTTCTACCCGGAAGCCACCATCTTTAAGCCCTCGAGTTCCTTGGAGTTTTTTTTTTTTTATAGCTGGAAAGCCATGAGCAGACGTTTACTGATTGATTTCTGTGACAAGCTCCTGGATTATCTCAAATGGTGACCGTGAAGTCGTTAGATTTGCATTTTGCAGCACTTTTGCCACATGCATCTTCTTAGAACCTTTTCCCCTTCCACACGCTTATTTCATGTGAAGAAATATTTAATCTCTTGATTTTGGCACAGCAATCTTTAATTGAAGTCCTGTTTTATTAAGAAGGAACAGGTATTTGTCAATCAGAGTTCTTAAAAATCAAAATGAGATAAACAAGCTCACTATTAAGGTTTATTTTTTTTTCTTTTTTGCTGGGGAAAATAATTCCTATGCTTTTTGAAAACACTGAAAATATAGTTTCTTTTAGTAGGTCCCTGTTGGTAGTTATGGGATTCCAGGCAGGAGGCTTAGCCACAGTGTTTGCACAGGACTACAAAGGAGCCTGAGAGATGAGTGGTTCATTCATCTTTGAGAAGGGAGCTTAATATATTTTCTATTTCCTTTTATTCGAACTTTGACTTAATTAGTATCAACTAAGCTAATATTCTTTTTTTTAAAATACATTTTTATTAATTTATTCATATTACATCTCAGTTGTTAGCCCATCCTATGTATCCTCCCATTCCTCCCTTCCTCCCACTTCCCCCCTACTCCCCTCCCCTCCCCTAAGTCTGTGTCTGAGGGGGACCTCCTCCCCCTGAATATGCTCATAGGGTATCAAGTCTCTCCTTGGTGACCTATTATCTTTCCTCTGAGTGCCAACAGGCATCTCCATCCAAGGGACATGTTCAAATATGGGGCACCAGAGTTTGTGTGAAAGTTAGATCTCCTTCTCCACTCAACAGTGGAGAATGTCCATCGGCTAGTCCGGGTAGGGGTTCAAGGTTTTTACTGCCTATTTTTTCCTTGGCTGTTGCCACAGTTTGCGGAGGACCCCAGGGCCCAGACTCGCCTGTAGTTTTCCAGGACCCACTGGATCCTTCCATTTCCTCTTTCTCCCAGGCTTCTCACACCTAAAGTTTCAATAGGATGTCCTTCCCTCTTACCCACTATTCTGGTAGGTACAGTTTTTCATGGGGACGTACACCTTGGACTAGTGTCTTGATATAAGTGAGTATATACCATTTAGCTCTTTTTGCTTCTGTGTGAACTCACTCATTATGACAATTTCTAGTTCAATCCATTTGTCCACAAATTTTGGAAATTCCTTGTTTTTAATAGCTGAGTAGTATTCCATAGTGTAAATGTACCACAGTTTTTTTATCCATTCTTCTATAGAGGGACACGTAGGTTGTTTCCAAGTTCTGGCTATTATGAATAAGGCAGCTATGAACATGGTTGAGCATATGTCCCTGTTGTGTAGTAGTACATCCTCTGGGTATATTCCAAGGAGTGGAATAGCTGGGTCTTGAGGAAGCCCTATTCCCATTTTTCTGAGAAAGCACCAGATAGCTTTCCAAAGTGGTTGTACTAGTTTGCATTCCCACCAGCAATGCAGGAGTATTCCTCTTTTTCCACACCCTCAACTAAGCTAATATTCTTGAGGGTGGAAAACTGCCCATTATTGCTGACTAATGGACACCTGGTGCATAGTATGGCCTCTAACTGGAAATAAAACGACAGATGGAATAGTAAAACTCAGACGCAGCAGGCTCAATGAGGAGGCTGTGTTATTGCCTTTAGACCTTGTGCTTTCCTCTAGAGATGCCCAGTCACATGACTGCAAAGTGGCTGATCTGAGATTTGAGCCCATATCTGCCAGGCCTAAAACTATTCTCCCAAGCCAAGTAGAGGCAGCCTAGATAATTTGCCTTTCCCTGAGCATTTATAAACAAGAGTATAAAGAACACTTTTTTTTGTGGGGCTGTATAACAGCATGGGCTTCTCATCCAGGTGTCTTTTTGTTGGAAATAAGTGTTCAATTGCACTTTCTTACAGACGACAGTTCCGGGCAGGAGAAACAATGCAATATTGCAGCCGCTGCAACCTGACACTCCGTATAAGATCACTGTCATTGCCATTTATGAGGATGGAGATGGCGGCCATCTAACCGGAAACGGAAGGACTGGTCAGTATTGTCTTATATTTTTTTTTCCCCTGGTTGAAGTGTTTATGCTTTGGATGTCACTGTACCACTTAAAGCCAGAGAACCCCTACCTCTACCACCATAGCTCATTAATCACACATCGTATTCTACGTCACACATCGAATCTCGTTAACATGATGGCACAAGAGCTTAATTTATTTCTTAACCTTTTAAAGCCACAGTAGGAGGAGTAAAGGGGTGACAAGAATCTGCATATTTTCCATTGCTTGAGATAAATTTTATTTTTCTTTACAGTGTACCCTGAGTAATGTTACAGTTGGCGTGGTGTTGGGAGAGGCTATAGCTATGAGTCAACGTAGTGTCCCCTAGGCTTCCTCTGTTATGATTGAGCCTTGATGCAGAAATAAAGAACTAAGTGATTATGAATCATCTTTCTCAAAATGTAGCTAATCTACATGCAGATAATCTACAGAGGATAATCAGTGCTCAGGCCCACTCTTTAATCTGTACTGGTGGTAACTTTACCTGGTTAAAAGAGTTTCTAAATTGCTTTTCCACCTGAAAACCTTTAAAAATATGCTTACCTGGAAGACTCTTCTAGAGGTGCCAAGGCACTTGGCCTGAGATATGGTCTGTGGCTTTTCTGATGCATAACAGCCAAGGCTTGAGTGCCACTGGTTTCCACAAGGCAGCCTAGGCTCCGGATCTATAAATACTAACACTGTGTTTCTTACTTCATTCAGAAAGTCTACTTAGTTACATGGTCTGTATTTCTTTATTTACTCACTTGTTGAAAGTCTTTTTTGGGCTTAAATGTTCTTGACAACATCAGAGAACTTGTGAAAGGTAACACGGGAAGGCTTCTAACAGAAAAGCTGACTCAAGCGGGTTCTGCTCGGTGTCCACAGCTTGGAAAGCTGCGGAATATATGGACGCTCTAGTGACTGTAGATGTGTTTCCAGCTGAGCAGCTTACTTTCCCACTTTCTCAACTTTAAAATCTATTTTAATAGCTTTCTGGGGGAAGATGGGGTCTTTCAGAATTCTGTGCTTACCAAAATGTTAGATAAACGTTGACTTCTCTAGGAAGGGCCAAAGCCGTGTCTACTTTCCCTGCGTGGGCACACACAGTTTCCGTGTTGGATTAGTCATTTCTGTGATGCGGTGGATAACTCAGTGGCCGTGTAGAGAACCGCTCAAACAGCACTGATTCTGCAAGTTACATATTTTGGGAAAGATTACAGATTTGGGGCCAAACCTCGGGCCGACCGAGACACTAGTCTGTGTGGAAGACAGCGTGGGATGGGGAAAATATTGCTTTAGTCATTATCTTGCTAGCTTATTGTGAAAACTTTGCCTTATTTATGGAATGGGGTTCTGACCGGATTGTCTCTGGTTCTAATGCTGTGCAATTTGCAACCTTCTAAAGACCTGAGGTTGCTCTCATTGTCTTTAATTCTGAGGCTTATCACACACTAGCTCAGGCTCTCGCTATTGAGATCTTCTGACAACCATCCCTTCCAGAGACCATTTGAACTGCCGTTCGAATTTGCAAAACTGCATGACAACGGCTTTTAAATTATTTTCCGAATAAAGAAATCACAGGCTAGTAAAAAAAAAATCAGACTGTTTTCCTGGGAATGTCCTTATCAAGTCAGTGATGTGCCAACTGTTTCCTTGCAGTGGGACTGCTTCCTCCTCAGAACATACACATCTCTGATGAATGGTATACAAGGTTCCGAGTGTCCTGGGACCCTTCACCCTCACCAGTTCTTGGATATAAAATTGTATACAAGCCAGTTGGTAAGAAAGCACATTTGTCACAATAGGGATATATTGGAAAGTTATTTGCATGTGATGGCACCCCATTGCACTCCCTACTACTAGATTTTTCTGTAAAAATGTCAACTCCCGTTATACTAGAGGGGCTATTTCCAGAAATAGCCTTTAAGCCATCGGCCTAAAATATCACTGTTACTCAGGATGTAAATGGGAATCTTATTAAATTTTACAATTGAAAATCTTGACCTATAACCATTCTCCTATGCATGGCCTCACACTTTAGAGTTTGTAGTCAGCACAAATTGAACTCAGTGGGCCTGGCTGCTAAAGCAAAAAGAGTCCACACTGTTTGGAGAGGGTGTGGCAATACAGGTCGATCCGGGAGGAGTTGGGGGAAGGATGGAAATGAGTATGATCAAAATACACTGGGTAAAATTATCAAGGAAGACGCTTATATTCTGGGGTTATCCATGTTGTGAAGATAATGAAATAATGAATATAAAACCAATGTTAATGTCTATATTTTCCCCATTACACAAACAATTAAATTGTTCTATTTGAGGCATAGGCTTTATGCATTTTAGTTTGTTCCGGCTTGCTTTCAACTTCCCAATGACATTTTCAACTAAGTCCACTGCACCTTCCATAAACGATTTGACACTTTCCTATTTTATCTCTGTGTCAAATTTCCTAGGGCATCTTCCATGTGCCCTGGAAGACTGTGAACAATACAAAGGTGAGAAAACAAGAGAAAGCAAATGTGAACTGCACCAGAGGCACACAGAGAACCTCAGGTGTGCAAGGGCTTTAATAACCGAGGACCTCCAGTAAATAAAAAATGTGAAATGTGGTCCAACATAGGTGCCTTTAGGTCATCACCACAATAAATAAAAGTGCTAATTGAGTGTGGTCTGTGGAAAGCATTATGGTGGCAAAGCAGGGTTTCAAAAGGAAAGGAGAGACTGGGTTCACTAAAGGTACATCAATACATGCTGACTTTATTCTCCACACTTTGAGGAGAAGAATGAAGACTTTTAGCTGCACATCCAGACTCCTAGTCACCAAACAACATGGCATGCCTACAGTAAAAAGTGCTTTAAGAACTGCCGGAATTAACGCATCCATCCAACTATTTGATTTTATTGGATTTTTCCAAGTTAATCACTTTAATTTTGAACAGAACCTGAAGCTAGTGATTATATAATTCTGTGTCCTTTTGTTGTCATCAAAGGTTCCAACGAGCCCATGGAAGCCTTTGTTGGAGAAGTGACATCATATACATTGCACAATCTCCACCCCAGCACTACCTATGATGTCAGTGTTTATGCACAGTATGACTCCGGACTCAGTGTTCCCCTCACAGATCAAGGAACCACGTGTGAGTTGTGCATTACTTTGTGGTTGTAAGAAATGGTGTAGTAAAACTTGCCAGGCTATCTTCCTATAATTTTCTCTTCTCCAATGTATACAGTTTTTGCCACATCACATGAGTCAGTCAGTGGTCCTCAACTTTCCTGACGCTGTGACCCGTTAGTGCAGTTCCTCATGTTGTGTTGACCCCCAACCATAAAATTATTTCATTGCTAATTTATAACTGTAATTTTGCTACTCTTCTAAATATCTGCTGTGCAGGATATCTGATATGCAACCTCTGCGAAAGGGTCTTTCAACCCCTGAAAGGTCACAATCCACATGCTGAGAGCAACTGACATAGGTAGAACATTTTTGTCCAGTTAAACAAAACATCTCTATAAATCTCTAAGTAACTTAGTAGACTATGTACATGCATTTAAGAAGAGAAAGTGATATTTGTTTGATACATAATATTGTACTTTTATTTTTAAAATATTAAACTTGCACAATATCATTTAACACACAGTGATGTGTATAGAGTTGTGCTGCTGGGTTTTTGGACACTGAATATTAACATAGGCATCACCTGCACTCACCGATATAATCTAATGGAAATACCTAATCAGTAACTTGTTTCTTATGTTTTGTTGGCCCTAAGTTTTTTTTAATAATGATTCAGCAGCTAGTATTTAAAAATGCTTTTCGTATTATTTTCCATAAATGATAGTCATAATTTTGAGGGACTATATATTTTTTTCCTTGGGAAAAAAATCACTGATAGAAACTGGGGATAGTGGTACACACCTTTAATCTCAATATTTGGGAGGCAGAAGCAGGTGATTCTCTATGAGTTTGAGTACAGCCTAGTCTAAATATTGAATTCCAGCACAGCCAGTGCAATATAGTGAGACCCTGCCTCAAGGAAAAGGGAAAGAAATTCACTGACAGAGAAGCAGGGCCTTCTCTCTGGCACATTTTCATACAGGTTTGATGTAAGCTTCTCAAAACAGGACACTAAGATTTTGTCTTAATTTTCATCAACTGTGGATGCTTGAACCTTGTAGAATGGTGAAGTGTATGCTTTATTTCCCTTACCATACAAAGTGAATCTACTTTTTCTCCCCTTTCCTCTGTAGTATACTTAAATGTGACAGATCTGAAAACTTACCAGGTTGGATGGGATACGTTCTGTGTCAAATGGTCACCTCACCGGGCAGCTACCTCCTACAGGCTAAAACTGAGCCCTTCAGATGGTATGTGTAAAAGAAAAATAATTAGCCGGTAGTAAAAACATCTTAACCGGAAGCCAAGCTGATTTCACTTGTTTATAAATGATTATGGAAATGTGCCTTTACAGATAATGGGTGCTAACACTTGTATTTTCCCCTTGTCACAACCAGGAACCAGAGGACAAGAAATTACAGTGCGAGGATCAGAGACCAGTCATTGCTTCACTGGCCTCTCCCCAGAGGCTGAGTATAGTGTCACTGTTTTTGTGCAGACACCAAATCTCGAAGGTCCGGGCGTCCCCATCAAAGAACAGACCAGTAAGTTTTGAGTAAACTGGAGACTAGAATGTTCCAGGTGTGGGAGGCACACTGACACCTGTGCCGACTTTCTCGCCTCTGGTAGCAGTGATAGGACGAGCAGAGTGTGTGGCTAGCTCAGACCTTTGTCTGTAGCGATTATCTTTATCGGTGGTATTTTAAGGAAAGGGCTGAAGAAGAGACAGATGGCTTTGACGACAGTAAAAGGTGAACATATTACTGGCCTTTACTCGTGTGGCTTCTCCTTCTGAACCTCTGCTTTCTGCAGCATAATTGATCTGGGAACTGACTGAGGCGGCAGAGTCTAGGTAGAAGGGAGTCTCCCCTTTGTCATAGCCAACGGGCTAGACCTCCGCTTTTTTAGAGTCTCGATTTGTTTTTCAGGGGTTACAGTACTTGTTTCCTCGTGGGATAAGGGAGTGTGCACTTTTTCTAACTGTTGTTTTGAACTTCTAGCTGTAAAACCAACAGAGGCTCCCACAGAACCCCCCACGCCTTCTCCTCCTCCCACTATTCCACCTGCCCGTGATGGTAAGTTAAGTTAACATAAAAAGCCAGCCTATAAGGGATCCTAGGCTTAGGCCACATACACACAATCTACAGCTGACTCAGAACATTCTTTTTTTTTTTTCATCTTTATTTTTTTTTATTAATTTATTCTTGTTACATCTCAATGGTTATCCCCTCCCTTGTATCCTCCCGTTCTTCCCTCCCTCCCATTTTCCCCTTACTCCCCTCCCCTATGACTGTTCCTGAGGGGGATTACCTCCCCCTCTATATGTTCATAGGGTATCAAGTCTCCTCTTGGTAACCTGCTGTCCTTCCTCTGAGTGCCATCAGGTCTCCCCCACCAGGGGACATGGTCAAAGGTGAGGCACCAGAGTATGTGAGAAAGTCATATCCCACTCTCCACTCTACTGTGGAGAGGGTTCGGAGGGACCAGGGTGCGGAGGACCTGCCTCCCCCTGCACACGGGAGGAACGAGGACTTTCTCGGATCAGAACATTCTGATAGGGAGTTTTACAGAGTAAACAAAGACCATCAGTAATTTCTTCTGCTTTTTCTAGGCACATTTTGGGCTGAGTCAAATCAGTTATAAACTAAGGCAGGCCTTCAGCTGGGACCTTGCTTCCTCAGTTTGCAGCATAAGATCTAACAGGACCTTCTATTTTCCACAGTCACACTGTAGCCCCTTTGCTCTCCTGACTGCTGGTGTCAACAGGCACTGGTGGACCTTTCTGGCTACATCTGAAACCTAATCACTTAGGCCTTTGACTTTGGAATTCCTGGCTTCTGAACTGAGAAGAGACGCAGATTACACAAAGCTAAAAATATTTCCATTCATCAAAATCTGAGACACAATTGTCAGTTGCAGTGAACTGGTGAAAACACACTGAGCTATGAAGGCAGCCATCTGTAATTTGGGAGCATTTTCTTTTTTCTTTTTAGTGTTGCATCAAGTTCAGTTTAAGCAAAAAACAATTGCTGGTTTAATCTTTTTCCACACTTTGATTTTTTTAAATAAACATTTCAATTTTTCCGTGTTTCTTTTAATATTATAAGGATCTAGATGGTTGTAGCCTTATTAAAATGGCTATATAACTAAAATTAAAAATGGAAGTGTATTGTTTAAAAGGTAAAATAAGGGCTTTCTTTGAGTTAGACTGGTGAAAGAATTGTGGCTTAAAACATGCTAACTTTTTAAAAAGTTAGTTTTGATTTCCTATAGAAGTCTTAGGTTCAGCAGCAGATTGAGCAGAAAGCCTAGTTACCATATCCTTCTGTTCCCTACCCCTCTGTTCCCACCTAGCATTCTCATGACCAGATTGGTGCATTGTAACAGTGCCTGACCCTCCATCCACACATTATTACCACCCACAGCCCATAGTTTACCTTCCTCTTTGCTCTTGAAGATAGAATTTTTATATGTTAAGTTTGAATGAACTCAAGTTTTTCTAAATATTGCCCTAGAAAATGTTCTCTTAGATGGCAGGTCCAAAATGAGTCAAGTCAAAGATTTTATCTTTTCCTTTTTTCTTTCCTTGCTTATGGTTCTGATGTTCCAATTTAAAAGTAAAAAAACAAAAAAAGCCATTTTATTTGTGCTAATTTGATAATTATATTGAGACTCTCCTGACCCACTGTGATGGCCTTTCCTTAACTTTGGGTATTGCTGTTTTCAATTGATTCCCTTCATTCGTTGTCTGGCGCAGCTTGAAGGGTTACATGTGACAAGAGGCTATCATTGCGTAATGAAGCTGATCAGTGTATTCCCAGAACCAAAGCTGAAGGTCACTTAGATCAGGCCTTTTCAACTTCACTGTACATTTGCACTATCTGGCCATCTTTCTATTTCTGACTCAGGAGCCTGGGTGGGCCCAGGAGGCCACATTTCTTACTGGCTCAAAGACAGTGCTGTTCTCCACATAGCAACATTTAGACTAGTGATGTTTCATATGCTTTTCAACTATGCAGTCCCACATCATGAGGAAATTAAGGAGATCGGGACTCTTTTTTTTTTTCACAGTATGCAAAGGGGCCAAGGCAGACATCGTGTTCTTGACAGATGCCTCTTGGAGTATTGGAGATGACAATTTTAACAAAGTTGTAAAATTTATCTTTAATACTGTGGGGGCCTTTGATGAAGTCAACCCTGGTGGGATTCAGGTGAGTGTTGCATCACTGATGACTACAGATTCATACTGTCATATTATTTCATTATTTGTAGTGTCTACTCTTATTTGTGATGCTTAGTATTTTCTCTCCACTCTCTATTAAGTCAGAAAGTCATTTTAGTATGATTTCTGTCTTTTTACCTTTATGGTTTGCTATGTCCATTGCAGGCGTCTTTGGGAAGTAATTCGGTGCTTGGGATAAACAAACAGTAAACAAACATTCCTTTAGCGTTTTTCTTTGTCTAGATGATATTCCTGTTGGAGAACTTAGGGGATTCTAACATTCCACTTGAAACTTCCAACAAAGCACATTCCATGGAAGAGGTCATCCAAAGTTCTGCACATTAAGTGCGTTGTCATGTCGTGCCCTTAACATGAGAGTTGTGGTTGGAAAGGGCGGGCGTCTACTCTATGATTACATTGCATACATTATCCCAGCCAGAAGGATGTCCATTAGTGACCCAAGGATATTTAGTTTGTTTTTCTAAGATGGTAATTACCAATTATATTACCGTGGAGTCACTTCCAGTATCCTTTCTTTTGTACTAGAGTAGAAGCTTAAAGAAGTTTATGTTTCTACAAGAAGTCTCAAAGAGTAATTAGTCATTTTATTGTAACTGGCCACAAAACCAAGACAATACTCCACTGCTGCCAGGATACCCAGAAGAAGATGGACACCCACACTCAATTGGTTCTCTAAACCCTTGTAGGTGATCTTCCAAGCTCCTTTGAGAATGTAATCCAAGCTGTCATTAGCTATTTCTTGGGTTTGTAAAAACAGTATCCATTACATTTTATTACCTTCACTTGATCACTAATGTTTAAGGCGATCCCACAAGGTAAATACAATTATCCTGACCTTGTGGATTAGGAAACCAAAGTCCAGAAAAGTCGGGACTGCTCAGTGTCATGCAGCTATTGGAAGCTAGAACTAGGTCTTGAGCCCCATGAATCTTGACTGCGTACCCCTAAGTCACATTTGCAAGCAAGTCATACTGCTACTAAGTTTGTCATGAGTAGTAATTATGATCATGCTATGACATTTTAATTTACTATGAGAAACCAATAAAGCCCATGAGAAGGAACAGGTGGCTGAGAGCCAAACTGTCCACGAGTCGGGACAACTTTGCTCTTGTTTCTGACACTGAGATCTCACAGTTAGACTGGTTAACCCATCTCTTCTTACATTTTGGAGAAAGGCACGTATGGATATTTTGGGCATTAATTGAAATGATGGCAGGCTCATTGGAGATAGGCAAGGAAAGAACGTAAATGACAACAGTCACAGTTTTGGTATTAGGTCTTAAGAGTTTGAAATAGCCTGTCAAATCCAGGACCCTGATCTACCCACTTTGCCACTGGAGGGACCGCTGGAACACTGAGATCAAACTGTACGACTGACACTTGCCACAAAACTTCCTTCCTTCCAGGTTTCTTTTGTGCAGTACAGTGATGAGGTCAAGTCTGAATTTAAGTTGAACACATACAACGACAAGGCCTTAGCTCTGGGGGCCCTTCAGAACATCCGGTACAGAGGAGGGAACACAAGAACAGGTAGAGTGCTGTGGCACTGGTGCAGGGCACCTCTTCCCAGGGCGGGGGAAGGAAGGCAGGGGTGGAGGAAGCCAGCGATCACCTCACGGTAGTAGTCACACCCTTGTCAACTGGGCCTGGTCAAACCACACTCTGCAGGCAAGGCCCTCACATTTATCAAGGAGAAAGTCCTGACCTGGGAGAGCGGCATGAGGAAGAATGTCCCAAAGGTGCTGGTTGTGGTCACAGATGGCCGGTCCCAGGATGAGGTGAAGAAGGCGGCGTTTGTCATCCAGCAGTCAGGTAAGCCCAGTGTGCAACGTCGCGGCATATAAGACTTTAAAGTTTTAAGAATGCGAGAATGACTATAAAAGTCCCAAGCTGCTAAGTTTTCACTCTATTTTGTTTCGCCGCATAATTATAATGTTAGTGTCTATTTAATCATGGAATAAGATTGCCAGTTCTTTAAAAATGACATGCACTCTTTGCATGAGATGTGACTCAGGGCTGCCAACTGAATCTCCCCAAAGAGAGTGGAAGGCTGCAGAAAGCTATGCTAATGGAATGATCCTCTGCTGAGCTTCTTGCTATGGCAGAGGGGAACGTTGAGACTGATTTCCGCGCAAGGAAAGCCATAGGATTTCTTCTGCCCTAAGCTTGTCCTCGCAGATGCAGAGTGAACGAAGATGGTCAATAGGCAATAAGACGTATGGCAGTCTCAGGGATGCAGTGCTGGGCTGATTTTGCCAGACACATTCTAGAAGTCCCTTGAAAACATGGCTCTGTTGGTTTGTTGATCAGTCTTATTGTAGGTGAAAGCAGGGCTTTCTGGTATTTGTATTAACACCACCTCTCCTGCCGTTGTCTCGAGCAGGGCCTCAGGTGTGTATATTTTAGAACGTCTTCTCTGCTGTGTGTGATCTGCTGTGCTCACCAGCAGAGGACTTTGTTACATGGAACATCAGCTCACATGTAACCATTTGGCTGAAATTACAAGTCACGCTGAGCATGAAGTCATTCCATTTTCCTTTATCTTTAAATTTAAGTTACCATATAATATATTATATCATATGAAATAGTAGCTTTTCTTATGGAGTTTTCACACACATTTAATCTCGGGTGCTCCTCTCGAACCTGTGCCTGGGTCCTTTTCTAGTCCTTATATAGCCTGTTTCTTTTGATGTCAAATTAGGAATTTATAATAAGCACTACTTATATTTACTTTAATAGTAGAGTGTCTGTTTTCAGTAAGTACTGTAGTATCTGTTTGAAAAGTGGTCCAGAGTGCTTGAACCCAAGTTTGCTGATTAAAAAAAAAGTTTTAAAAACTCAAACTTAAAGCAGCCCATTCTGCACTGGTGTGTGTGTGTGTGTGTGTGTGTGTGTGTGTGTGTGTGAGAGAGAGAGAGAGAGAGAGAGAGAGAGAGAGAGAGAGAGAGAGAGAGAGAGAGAGAGGGTTAAGTTGCTAATGGAATCAAGAGAGCCGTTGAACTTCTTTGTTTGAATTGTGGACCTGTAGAAGATGTGTACTGCACAGTCCTTCCACTATCAAAAGCTTCACATCTTAATTGTTAGGGTGTCATTTGGAAGGGCTCAATGAATTGAATTTTATAAGCCGGAAAATAGGATGATAGCGAAGAGATGCATATTCACTAAAAAGCACACGTTCTTCTTTTAGAGGGAGTTTGTATCAAACACAATGACTTGCTGTCCATGCTGAGAAAACACAGCACGGTTTCTGATGCTTTCAGTTTGGGTTGCCCAAATAATAAAAGTGGAAAGAGGCTATGTGGTTGATTCCCTTGTCCGTGGGGGCTTTGCAGGGTTCAGTGTATTCGTCGTTGGTGTGGCTGATGTAGACTACAATGAGCTCGCCAACATCGCCAGCAAGCCCAGCGAGAGGCACGTGTTCATCGTGGATGACTTCGAGTCTTTTGAGAAGATTGAGGACAATCTTATCACGTTTGTTTGTGAAACCGCCACTTCAAGTAAGTCCTGGTCAGCACAGAGCCATGACATCATTTGAGAAACGACTGCTCATAGGCAGTTATCCCTACTGTGTGGGATCAAGCCCAGGATATAAATAGATTCTGGGAAAAATCACTTGAAGCTGATGAATCATTGCTCTTTTGAGATCAGTGTAAGTGGGTGCTTGCCAGAGGTCCATTTTTAGCTTTAAAGATGTAATAACCCCAATAAGGGAACAAATCATTTTAATATTTAATGTTCCTACCAGCCTGATGTCGATGACATTTAGGTATGTTACTCTTCAGCTTTGACTTGTACATTTAGGAGAACTTCAGTGATGGAGGTCCCTTATTTGTAATCAACTGGTCTCTTATTGGCTTGTGCTCTGAAACAACAACAAGATAGCTATCCTTTCTCATTTATTTGCATTTATCTTTCTGTAGGGCTAGGGATTGAACCTAGGATGTGGTGCATGCTAGGACAGTGCTCTATCATTGAGCCATGTCATTTGTCCAGGCTTAGGATTTTTTTTTAATGTTAAGATTTCAAGTTCAGTTTTGAGCTCCAGATGTTAAAGATAGATTAAATCAATTTTTCTTCCCTCTCAAGCATGAACAACAGTTCTTGTGATATCAGATGATGGAGGAATTTGTATGAATAGTTTACAGCATTAATCTTAGGCAGGGCTACACTTAAGTGTGTACTTTTTCCAGCAGTTAAATAGTATATTAAAAATCTGCTTCATACACATGCACTACTATTTTCTGTGCATCTATTTAAGTCATGTTGGTAACTCATACTCAAAAGACATTGCATGTTCTAGGTTGTCCCCTCATCTATCTGGATGGCTACACCTCACCAGGTAAGAATTTGTATATCCTCTGCCTCATTTATTTCAAGATTTCAAGACGTTTGCAATCACATAACTGAGCTGTACTCACTCAACATTTTCTTCCTTGATGTCAAGGCTTTAAGATGCTTGAAGCTTACAACCTGACAGAAAAGAATTTTGCCTCTGTCCAAGGAGTCTCCTTGGAGTCAGGGTCTTTTCCCAGCTATTCAGCCTTCAGGCTTCAGAAGAATGCCTTTATCAATCAGCCCACAGCGTAAGTGTGAAAGTGGGGGGGGGGCGCGCTCCCCTTCTCTTAGAGTGAACGGTCGGCTCTCGGACTTGCTGCTGATTTCCTAGAATCCCGGAACTTAACAATTGCCAGAAGCCTCTCTGAATAGCCTAGTTTGCTCTCCACAACACAGCTTAATTGCCTTCCTAGGGTTATGTAGCTGCTGGTACACAGAAAATCTGTGCCCAAGCTTTGCTATTCCCAGATCCAAGTCTCTTAGTCTGGTAACAGCAGGATGCATAAAACACTCTTGAGTTGGAGCTAGGGTTTTTTGTTTACTCCAGGGAGGCTGCTAAATCAGGAAGGCAGTTTGTTTGTTTGTTTGTTTGTTTGAACATTTCACGCTTGTGGTGTAGAGGGGCTGAGTGGAATAAGAGAGCAATGAGAGTAGACCTTCTATCTTGTCTTTCAGACTTTAGAAAAGGAAGGGCTGCAATAGTTATGCTGCCTGATTATGCCCATGACCACACAGGCGGAGGATAGTTTTTTATTGGTAGATACTCTAGCTCTGGATGTATTTTATTTCATGAAAGTTTGTACCTGGAGATGATAACAGAATTTTGTATTTCTTATTCATTAAAATGAAAAGCCTTTTATGTCAAAAAATACGTTTGACAACTCCAAGGGAGGAAGGACAAGAAGAAACAAAACTTGCAGAAAGATATGAGAGGGTCAGAAAATAGTGTCTGAAATTTGAAATGCCCTGGGAAAACCAATGGAAACCTAATTCTAAAACCAGAGCTAATTTGTTTTAAGGAGGAGCACACAGTGTGGTTTGACCCATTATAAATTTCTAGGTCTTTTTATGCTTAGTTACAATGGTTCAATATGCTAGGTTTTCTAGTGAAGAGTATTACTCAATATTTAATTTTTTCAGTCACCTCAAGATATGGTTTTAAATGATGGTAGCCTATTGTGTCTACAGAAGTCATGAGCTTTGACTGGAAGAAAAGAAGAATAAATGTAATTAGATTTTTGTTCTTTTACTAAGGAAGGAGAAAAATGGGCTAAATGAGAGAGATGGAGAGAATATAGGGAAAAATCAGTATTTTTAAGTTGAAACATTAAAAGATAACTCTTAAAAACATAGAAAGCACCATGTTAGGTTTTTTGGAGTTTTTGCCCAAGGGAGCATCACACAGAGCATGTTAGTAATATGGCACTAAGACATGGGTCATCCAGAGACATCCTCTGCCCTCTGCCAAAGCTTGCAGCTCCTTTTCCCAAGGAGCCGTTCTCTAGCTCTTCCTTTGTCCTGACTCCAGGGAGAAAGTGTTATGGAGTGTTAGACAGAAATGTCTTAATTCTATTTTAAACATTATCCAAGAACAATGGTTAACTCAATGCTCAAAGGACACAAGAGATGGAAAAATATTTTTGTCTCATGTCTTGAGAGCCAAAACTCATTTCCCTGTAGTTGAATCACATCCCTGGTTCATTACTAATTGTTTGCATATGTACATGGCCTTAACATTTACAATTGTTTCTATTTTGGAGAATATGTAAGTTTTTTGAGGTGCTTTACTTGACTTTAAGGGAGGAATTTAGAGGTGTTAGAAACTATTATGAGGACAAGAGAGAAATGAAAGCTTTAATCCATTTTACCTACATTATCACATCCCTGTAACTAGAAACTAAAGCCTGTTGGTACGATCCCCCTCTCCTTACATTATATCTGCAGCTATAGTGTTTGTTACCTTAAAACGAGAACTTATTATGTATCTACACAAAAGTTCGTTGTGGATAGGAAGACAAAGGTTATTGGGTCATTTTACAAACTTTTGTGCCTTGATCAAATTATAAGTAATCTATTAGTGTTTGTGTCTTTGATGTGTTTTACAGGGTTTTCTCCTTCTGGTATCAGGACCGATGCCTATAATCAAGTTTTAACACCATCTATAATGAAATTCTTGTGTGAAAGTTCAAAAGAGTCTCTTTCTGATGAATAACCCATTTATTTACTTATTTATTCATTTATTTTATCCAACAGAGAACTCCATCCAAATGGACTGCCTCCTTCATACACGATCATATTACTCTTTCGACTTCTTCCAGAAACTCCTAATGACCCCTTTGCAATTTGGCAAATTACAGACAGAGACAACAGACCACAAGTTGGAGTTATTGCGGACCGTAAGGGACCTTATCCTATTTTAAGGCATATGTATAATTTTGTTCACTTTTTCCATTCCTTTTTATAAATCTTCTGAATATATAGGTACAGATATATTTATTTATTTGACATGTTTTAAGCTTAAGCATATTCAAATAACATGATAACAAATATTCAAATTGTGTCTTAACACAGTCGAAACAATTCTATTTCAATTTTCTCATTTATTCATTTAAAAAAGTTAAATTATTTGTTCTTTAACAATTTTACAGTCTATAGTTGAATCTTAGTCCCTTTTTTTCCACCTCCGTTATCCTCTCATCTCCCTTTTCTTCTCTGCTGAAGCATTCTTCCCACAAAGTCCCTCCCCCTTAGTCTTTTGTCTCTTTGGGGAAGTGCTAAGTTTAACTGGAATTACACACATGCACATTGGTGGGAAGTTATTTATTGGAATCTGGGCAGCTTTACAACGGCTATGCCACTGAGGAAAATGACACCTTCCTCCCAAGCTACCATTAATTGGCAGTAGTTGTTCATGGAGAGGTAGGGCCTCATGAGCCCTCCTTTCTCCATGATATAATGTTAATGGATCCAATCTTGTGCAGGCCATTGTACAGGTAGCTACAACTATAGTGGACTCATGAATGCAATTGGCACGCCATGCTTAGAGGACATTTGCTTTTGTTTTTGTAGCAGATTTCTCTATCCTCTTGTTCTACACAGCTTTGCCTTCTCTTCTTCAGTGTTCTCTGAGTCTTGGAAGGAGTGATATAGATGTTTTGGTTAAGGCTGAGAACTCCAGCATCACTTATTCTTGGTACTTTAACTAGTTAGGAGTCTCAGCATCAACCTCTGTCAGAAGAAATAAGAAGCTCTCTGATAAAGACCGAGAACATCATTAAATATGATTGTGAACATACCCAGGAGATAGTCCGGTAGCGGGTTCAGTTATCAAAGAACAGAAGTAGATCCCCATCTGATTTAGGCCTATGTCTTCCTCAGCTGTGGGAGTCTTACCATGTATACAGTTCCAGGCCTGAAACCCCCTCATGAAGTAGGTCTCAGACTCAACCAGGAAGTGGTTGGTTACTCTATCATAATTGCGTCACTAATGTACCAGTGGGCACATTTTCCCTGGAAGACATTGAACATTTCTTTTGCAATTTACTCAACAAAAACTATTTGTATACTTTGAATAAGAAGCACACCACGAATATAATTTAGCAATGATCTTATCTTGATTGCAGCTTCCAGCAAGACACTATCTTTCTTTAATAAGGATACAAGAGGCGAAGTACAAACTGTTACATTTGACACAGATGAAGTGAAGACATTATTTTATGGAAGCTTTCATAAGGTAAAAATGTAAGATTATCTGAGTCATATTTTTAGAGTAAGAATATAAGTTAAAATGCAAAACTTAATTATTTTACTGGATTTAATGTTATACTAAATTAGAATTCTAGCTATGTCTTTTGCAAATAAACTTTTATTTAAAATAATTTCATTAATTGAAAAGATAAAATGTAAATTAAACTATAAATTTCGTTAGCATTTTCATGTATTGCACTATATCTTTCAAAGTTTGGATCTGTTCCCATCTGCTGTAGAAGGAAGCTTCTCTGATGATGGCCAAGCTAGGCACAGATCTCTGAGTATAGCAGAATGTTGTTAGGAGTCATTTGATTTCTACTTTCCCATAGCAGAACAGTAGTATTTGGCTGTCCTTTGGGTTCCTTGGCTATCTAGCTTCGGGTTCTTGGTCACCCAAGCAGTGTTGGGCACGGGTTCTATCTTACGGAGTGGACCTTAACTCAGATCAGCTATGGGTTGGTTACTCCTACGAGCTTTGTGCTACTGTTGCATCAGTGTATCTTGCAGGAAGGTCACTATTACAGATCAAAGGGCTTGAAGACAGGTTGGGTTTTACTTTTCTCCTCTGGTAGTGTACAGAATACCTTCCAGTACCATGAAAGCTAGTCCATAGAGGTGAGGGACCTAGGCAGGCACTAGCTTGATTCATGTTTAATCAGTTAGGTAGGTGTTGTCTTCAGAGGTTGAACTTTATTATCAGTTTATGGATAGTCACCAATATTACTGACAATAATTATTTGGGGGTCCCCATGGAACCCCTTTGGCCAACAATTAGGTTTGGTGTAACCAATTCCCAATACTGTAAGCTTTATTTGGTGATAAGAGAGCTATTTGTTATTTGGTGATTTAATTTTGCTAGATTTTATATATGGATATATTAAAGGAAGTTTCTACTATATTAGGTTTCCATATGAGCCCTCAAATAACCCTTTGTTTTAGCTGTCTCTACCCATATCCCTCCCTTGTCCTTTTCTTCTGTTTAATCCTCCCATTCCATCCCTCTCCTATCCATCTACAATAGAATAGACTCTTGATAAGGATGGAGAAGGAGATTTCCTAATCTAACTTAAAGAAACAAGAGGCTTTCTTATGAGCATGGGAAGTAACAATGATGATGACACCAAGAATAACAACAACCAATATTACAATAAAATTACAATAAATACTACAATAAAACAAACAAACACACAAACAAAATCTCTAAGTCTGCTAGTACAGTATATCTTGCTTAAAATTTTACAGATTTGGATGCAACGCAGTAGATAAGTTTCTCCTTGGGAAAGCAATTTCTAGTTTGTGATTGTCTTTGACTGATCCCTATCCAGAAGGAGATGTTGATTCTGGCAAAGTTCTTAGGAACAGCCTTGGCTCATTGGTAAACCCATTAAGGCTATAATTGAGAAACACGCTGAGAATGATGATGTTATTTTTCTTTCATAGTCACTGGAGATGCTAAGACTCTAATCTCTTGAACAACTTTTAATCATTTTGTAGCTATTTTAAAAATTTCAACTTTCATGGAACCCATTTAATTTAAGCCAAAAGAGCAGTATTTGCAGAGATCTGCACTGATAGTAATTAATTATTGCAAATCAAGATAAAGTTTTCTTGGAATTATCTTATACTGTTTGTCTTCCTAGAGAAGTGTTCATATTTTTCATTTTTCTCTCTTCTCACTGGCTATTTCCCCAAATTCTCTATATTCTATTTTTGTCTCTTCTTTTATTAATAAAATTTGTTGTTTGACAGTTTCGTATAAATTAAATGTTATATCTCACATATATGTATATATTGTTACCTTCTCTACTCTCTTTTATTCCTTCCTGACAGCACCTCTGTTTTCTGAATTTCTTTCCCACAATTAGTAACTTTGATTAGTTTAGTGGTCATCAGAGCTTAACTTGGGCCATTGGCATGACCCTGAGTTTAGAACTAATCAGCAGAGACTGGTGGGGCTCACCAGTATGCATAGACTTGGGCATTATGCCTCCCCTCTCTCCCAGAATCTGTTGGTTGCCAGTAGATCAACAGAAGGTGGTAGGACCCTGTGATCTTCCTGATCCACAACTGACTTCTCAGAGGGCCTCACTTGTTTGGGCCCTGCTGCTGTGAGTGCATGGCTGCCATGACCATGTCCTGTCTAGGAGGCAGCATTTTATAGCTCTTCTCTTTATCTTCTGCGTCTTACATTTTTTCAGCCTCTTCTTCCATGAAGTTTGCTGGGCCTTAAGGGAGTAGTCTAAGTGTCATACTTAGGGCAGAACCCTCAACCAGCCTTTTTTTTTTCCCCTCAGCATCTGTGCAGTCATGGGTCTCTGCATTCACTTTCATTCATTTCAAAGAGAAACTTCCCTGATTAAATCTGAGAGTGGCCTTTGTCTGGGGCAGGCTCGGCCAGACCATGGGGGAACTTTCTTTTCTTCACACTTCGGTTATTTTTGTTTTGTTCTTTAAACTTTTACACTGTTTTCTTTTTCATCCTCAATGCCATTTTTAATTGGCATTGCATAAGAATGTTTAATCTGAATGTATGTGTACTACATGCATGGATGGTGATCCAAGAGGCCCGAAGAGAGTGTCAGATCCCATCAAACTAGAGTTACAGGTGGTTATTAGCCACCATTTGGGTTCCCGAAACTGAACTCAGGTTATTTGCAAACACATCAAGTGGTCTTAACCATTGATCCATCTTTCCAGTAAATTTCATCCAATTACATCACTTTTATCCATAAGTACATGTGGGTGACTGACATGAGTTTTCTTTGACAATTTCACCTACATATATAATGGATTTGGGTTACTCTCACCCCCTCTTGTCTCCCTCCCACTCCTGTCAGTCCCTTTGCTCTTTATAAACACCCTTTTCACACTCATGTCTTTGTGCTTTGTCTTGAGACCACTTGAGTTAAATCAGGGCAGTCTGTGTGACCCCACGTTTCAAACTGTCCATTGGGTCTGAGGGACTCACTTGTAGTATACATGGAGGACAATGACTTCCCTTACCCCAAATCTGCTAATAGCCAATAACTATTAAGCAGAGTAGGCTCTGGTCCTGTGAGGCTTCCCCTTCCATGCCCATACAGGCCCAGTCTTCTTCAGGCCCAGTGCAGGAAATCATAATCTTGAATTTTTGGGCCAGCGATTGACAGATGAAGAACACAAGCTGAAATGTAATTATGCATAAGTTTAAAATGCAGTAAGAAGGGTGAATAAATTATGACAAAATGTGTTCTTAGTATGTGCTGATTTATGGTTCATCATGGAATATAGGTGTATTTTGAATGACCCAAATAATAATGGCTTTGCTTTTAAAATAAGCCTTGTGAACATTTGTTTCTGTGGTTGTTCATAAGACCCAATAAAAAGTCTTAATTTTTATTAGATACTAAATATCCTGGAAATGCTTATGTCATGTCCTTGAGCTCAATGTTAGTTGGTTATCTCACGGGTGTTTAAACTTTATTTTTAGTAAGCTATGACTCACTTGTATACAGAAACATGTAATTCCTATTTATCATAGATGTTATGAGCCAGTGCTTTGATGGTGACTCCTTGTGGGAAAAATGTTTAGTTTTAAAATAAGACTTTAGAAAATTTTCCTGTTCTACCTGCTTCAGAGCAGTTAAGAGTATTTTTTTTTCCTGAACTTTCTGTCAAACGTTTCACAGTGACCATCAAGTTCTTGCTTAAGTGCTGAGGTAATGGAATCCATATGCACATCTGTAAAGCCAATGGCTTCCCACAACCACTCTCTTCCTTGCTTCAGAACAATGCTTTGCTAATTTTCTGTACCACTAGACAGCCTAATGCTCCCCAACGTCAATAGCAGGCATAACCGAGTTAACATGTCCTTTTCTTTTTTCTTAAATGAATCTTGAGTTCTGTTGATTTGCAGATTTTATTGTAGATGGTGTGCTGGATCTTACTGTATTAGAGTACACAGAGGTATACAGTGAAGGGATGGTGGTGAGTGAATTAGAGTTGGCATTAGCGGGAGAGATCTACAGCACCTTCTTATTGAGTGAAATGTATTAGTGGTTTATTAACTTCTGCTTAGATAATTCTTTTAGAGTTTACGAAATCCTCTCAGGCACTGCATCCTCTCTGGTTGTCTCAATGAGAGAACAGAGTAGGAAATTATGAAGTTAAGCTCATGGGCATGGGTGATAGACTCTGAAATGCAGCGAGTGGACAGTACAGTTACATACGACATCACTGACTTTGAAACTGGGTCCTTGGATTTTGAACCCAAGACTCTTGGCTTGGGATAAAAATGGGGAAAGAAATGATTTATAGGAGTGGATCTGGAGGTGGAAAATGGGAGGAGTGGAGGGAGGGGGGAAAACTAAGGAGAGAGAAGAATAAATAAAAAAGAAACAGTTTATAAAGAATTGATATAGAGTCATACAGAAGTCAGCTTATGTTTTTGAGAAAAATTTATAATGGAAATTATCCTTTTAGGTCCATATTGTAGTGACTTCAAAAAGTGTTAAGATTTATATTGACTGCTATGAAATCATAGAAAAAGACATCAAGGAGGCTGGAAATATCACGACTGATGGCTATGAGATTCTTGGAAAACTTCTTAAAGGAGAGAGGAAATCTGCAACAGTAAGTAATGCGTGGTGATCCTTTTGATTTTTGTTTTGTTTTGCTTTTTGCCTTACAGTAAGATTGACATGGTATTTGCTAAATCTGTCAGCGAATTTTATTCATTTTTTTTCTCAGTGGGTTTTGACCTGTCACATTGGTTAGTCAGTTTGAAGGTGAGAAAAATTACGCTCAGAGATCTTGCTATGGAGAGGCCCTGATAATATACTTTTTTGCTACCCAGACAAAACGGGATACTCAGGCCCCAAGAAACACCATGGAATCTTTTAAAACAAAGTCACACAGGAAAGAAACAAGGCAAATAGCTGCTGATAGTTGTTTTTTTCCCCAAAATAATTGTTAACCACAATTGTGCCTCTCGGACATGAAGTATCTGTGGACATTGGCTATGCCTGTCACTAACAGAGCACTCTGTCTTAGGAGGATCACGGTGATAGTGCAGCCAACTGACACCCTATATCAGGTTCCATTGCCTTGGGTTTAAGGGAAACACATGACCTCTATTTGCAATGTGATCCAGAAGTGGAGACCTAAGTCTAAAGCTTTCACTAGCACATGCTCTTAAGACATCTTAAATGTCAATAAATCAACGTTGTCCTAGAAGCTAACAGTTTTGGCTTCTGTTATTATTATTTTTGAATATCATTATTTAGCTCTCTTCTGTAGATGAGATGTTATTTTAGATTTGAAAAGGAATTATTTTTTGTCTATAATACGAGAATAATTAGTTCAAGCTTAATATAATTAGATTGACCCCAATTCTTGATCAATATTGGCTTTGATACTTAAATAAAACTATAATTATATATATATATGTATATTACATCATACATGCCCTTTTTTGGGGGGGGCATGAGTTTAGCCAGGATTGGCTGTGGGACCACAGTTCTGAACTAGTCATTGGTGTCTGGTAAGCTCATCAGTGGTTATGTAACTGAGGATGGAGTCGTCCCTTCTCCCTTATCAGTAGTTTTAATTGTTCCACAGGGAGACGTGGGCCCTCATGAACCCCCGCTGATCCCACATTGACAGCTTACAGGCCCAGTCTTGTGCAGGCCAATTGCCAACAGCCACAGTTACGGTGAGATGACTGCACTGGCCGTGCAATACTCAGAAGGCAGCATTTCGTAGCTCTTCTCCCTGTCTTCTAGACCTCACATTCTTCTCACCCTGTCTTTTGCAATTTTTCCTGGGCCATAGAAGGGACTCATAGAGGATGTGACATAAATGTCTTGCTCGGGGCCGAGCACTCACGGCCATGCATTCTCAGCGTCTTCAGCACCCGTGTATCTCTGTCGTTCTTGCAAAGAGAAACTTGTCTGATTAAGGCTGGGGACGTATTTGTCTATACATATTTGGAAGGCAGATTTGTACTGTGATAATTTAAGAACTGTATTAAGTTCACCCCTAGGGCCTAAGACTGCCTCACTCCTCAGCCATATTTTTTGTTTTTTGTTTTTTTTAAACTGGGCCTACAGTTTGATTTCCCTTTAGCAGAGTAGACCTCAAAGTCCATCAGAGACCAGTTGGTTACTTGCTTGGCAGATTGGTATTGTAATTTGTAGAGTTGGTAGGAGGGAGAGATGCCAATGTCTTTTCTCCCACAGAAGCGTACATGGTACCTTCTGGCTACAGGGAGGACACAGTCATCAGGTATTTCAGAGAATGCCTGTGTCTAGACAGCACCTCCCCCTTTTGTCCAAACATTTTAATTCTAAAATGATAGAAGGCATATGCTTCACTGAAATAGTTCAACTGAGACTCTTAGAAATTGTTAGTTTAGGCCAGGTGTGGTGGCACAGGCCTTTATTCCCAGAACTCTGGAGGCAGAGGCAGGCAGATCTCTGTGTTCAAGGCCAACCTGGTCTACAAAGAGAGTCCCAGGGTAGCCAAGGCTATATACAGAGAAATCCTGTCACAACACAACACAACACCCACAAAAAATTAGTCTATTCTTAGATAATAATTTCCAAAGCAAAGATCATCAACTATAGAATGAGGTAACAGTTTCTTTAATGTTACTTTTCTACAAAGACATCCCCTTTAAAGATGGGATTTAAATGTGGGTAGTATTCAAATTAATTTAACTACGGAAACTAATGCTCTTAAATACCTCAGTCAAACATTTCTTTTTAGCTGGTGAATCAGGAAGAGAAGCTTGTCAGGTGCAGTTGCCATTACTTGTCTCTTTTAGAAGTATATTTTAACGCTTTTCCTTACCACATAAGCACCACAATATTCTCAAGAGCGCGAGCTCTGGAAGGAATCCGCCTGAAGTTGGCAAGGTTAAAATGTTTAAACCATCTTCCTGTGTGCTTAGCTGATGCTGCTGTTGGTTGTTTACAGTTCCAAATTCAGAGCTTTGACATCGTCTGCAGCCCAGTGTGGACCAGCAGAGACCGATGCTGTGATATCCCCTCCAGGGTGAGTAAGCCCTGTCCCCTAGCCGTAAGTCCCCAAGAAGGAGCCCTTCTTGGTCTGGGACAGGAAATAGCACTCAGCAGCTGCAGCTCTGGACTGGAGCTCAGGGACGTGCAATGTGTGTGTGCTCTTCAGTTACCACAGCTCATGCCGGGACTCACGTGACCCTCTGCTGGAAGGATAGGAGTGCACAAGGCCATATCTGGAAATTCTCTCAACAACAGCCAGGAAAAATCATGCTGAGTCAGTGTGTTTGATAAACCTACTTACTGCAGACCACCTACTGCTTAGCAGCCTCTTACTAAATAAGCCATCACTTTTCTGGATTACTGCAATGGAAGGAATCCACACATATATACATGCATGCATGCATACACACACACACACACACACACACACACACACACACACACACACACACACTTGTGTATGGTATGTATAAGTGTAGAGGTGATAGTTATAAAGTTCCATGTTGGTGATATGAAGCTTTCGGCAAGCTCAGCCACATGCATCAGCCGAATACCCATATTCTATCAAACTTTCAGTGAACACTCACTATAAGCTGTCAACTCTTCAATATGGCAGGGTTGTGGCAGTAAAACGTGAGTACCTGTAAAAAGCAGTGAGTTTATATACAAATCTCTTCAAAGCAGTGAGAGAAATTAACAGATGGCGGCATTGGCTCTCTCCCTGACCCTTGGCTTCTCACCTGTGGATTTAGCCAAATGCAGACTGGAAATATTTAAAAGACTGAATCTATTGATCTTATAAGCGGAATTTTTGCTCTAATGCTTTCCTAAATGGGATATTTATCAACCATACACAGGCATTTTTCTTGCCATTATTTCCTAAATAGCATAATGTAACAGCTATTCGTAACACTGTACTGTACTAAGCAATCTAGACAAGATCTGATGCGTGCAGGAGGATGGTCTTAGGCGACATGCAAAAATTACAGCATTTTATATGAGGGGCTGTAGCATCCTTAGGCACTGGTGTTTTCAGGAGGGTCTCAGATACCTAGGGATGATCTGGGATATGAGCAGGGACCCTAGGATGAAAACCAAGGCAAGGTAAAGCGATGGGGAGTGATGGCGGGTACCATCTACTCTCAGTGATAAGAGAGCCAAGCGACAAGAGAGCTAACAATAAGAGACCTAAGCAGAGGTCCCTGTGAAGTCAGGGAGCAAACAATGTGGATGAAAGGGAGACCCTCCAGCTCTAAGGCCCATAGTGTGCCCCAGCTGCCTGAGGAACGTGGCCTAGACTGGTGGTGCTGGGGAATAGTGGAAGTAAAACAGGAACATGGCACGCAATGGGGCACACAATAGAGTCTTAGAGACCATGCATGGAAAGGACTTTGACGTTTTTTTTCTGAATAAAGTAGAGGTTGACTTTTAAGATATATAGCATTGCTATTAACAGGGACTAATGAAAGCTGGGATAAGTTATCGGTGGTCCTGCTAGTTTTATTAACATTACTTTGTTAAATGCGGTTTGCTCAAGTAAAGTACGAAGAAGCCGAGAAACTTCTAATGTTAGACCATTTATAAGCGATGATTAACTAGCAGTTATTTCTTTCAGTTGGAAACAGACTCTCACGGTGTGTAAAAATAGGGGTCCTAGACGGAATGTCACCCTCCACTTCTCACTAAGTTTATATACAAATACTCTTCAAAATTTCAGAGAGATGAGGCAAAGTGCCCTGCTCTTCCGAATGCTTGCACGTGCACACAGGACAGCGTGGGACCTCCAGGCCCTCCAGGCCCTGCGGTAAGGAAACAGAAATAGTTGCCTATCGTTGTTGTTTTGTTTTGAAAGTTTGGTTTTTATTTTTGTTTTTGAGGGGAATCTTTGGAGTGATCACCTGTTTGTCAATATGGAGGCCATAAAATTCCTTTTGTCCATTGGTGCTTCCGATGAATAGAGTATGCTAAATTTCTACATTGGCCCTCTTCGAGACTTTCCTCTTAAAAACACAAATTTGGGTTTCCATCTATTAAAAAAAAGAGCTCGGAAAAGTCTTATGTCTCCTGACACTCATACAAATTCTTGTATGGACGGAGTAGAGGCATGGTTTGGGAGGCTGGCCCCAAACAACTTACTTAGAACCTGGAACGTAGACGCGTGACACGGCAGACACCACAAACGTAACAGATGAAGATGACAACTCAAATGTATGGTCACAGTACAAGTGCTAGGAGTGAATACTAGAGTTTGGAATAGCTTGAGCGATGAGACTGTGGCCAGATACTATGCAATGGGGATGGGAAACTAAGAGAACGCAAAGAGAAACAGTAAAGATGGCAGTTACGACCGAGCACACAATCAGTCAGGGTGTCACTCCTGATTTAGGCTTGGGTTGTACTATCTGACTTGAGCCCTAGTGAGGGATAGAAGCTATTGCTCTAACCTCATAGGCATTTTAAGAAACTAGGTTATTGATATAGAGGCAACTGAAGGGTACTGAGAACACCAATCTATGCAATACTTGGGTTATAGCAGATAATTTGGTTACGAAGCAACTTTTAATATATGGATTCAATATGTCCCTGGAATTAGTATCATAAATCGGAGATGCACATGTCATATGTCTTGGATCTGACAGATAGTTCTCAGATTTTTTCCTTTAGTTTTGAAGTACCATTATCTGATGTCACTATCATATTTATTTTAGCTTTATTTTTGGTCCTTAAATTCTTGTTTTGTAAGTATATGCTCTGATGTCCTGAGAGATTTGAATATTTTCCTTGAAGAATATAAGTATTTTGGTTATTTTCTTTGGAGAATATAAGTCATGTAATTCTCAAATGCATTTTTCTTTTATTCAAGTGTTGTGAATATAACAACAAGAAATATAGAATGTGCAGTTTTTGATATTCTATTTTCCCCTGTGTTTGGATGATGCATATTTATTCCTTAGCCATGCTGAGACTCAAACCGGGGCTTTGTACATGCTAGGCAAGTGCCCACTGACAGAGCTGCATGTCAGCTAAGATGTGATAGTTTTACTTTCATATCTTGCGAGTTAGCTGTATAAGTATTGACTGTTTAGGGGATGCAATACTTCTTGAAAAGCTAGTTTTATATATCAATTTCTATTTTCCCCATGCTCACACCAAAATGTGTTCTTTTTATGTGTCTTAGGGAGGACCTGGTGCAAAAGGTCCCAGAGGTGAAAGAGGCATCAATGGGGCAGTTGTAAGTACATTTAATACTCCAAATGCTCATCGCTATGTTGAAGTCTAGTTGTTTAAATTTCCTTGGAGCTGGTTATTGACGGTGGGCAAGTTACTTCTGGTTTATTGCATCTTGAGTTACATCACTGTTCTTTGTTTCAGACATAATCAACAAGTATTGTGAATGAAATATCATAAAACTTGAACTTTGAGCTCATGGGAATCTATGAATACATATATAGCACATACTATATAATGTTCCTTTTTTACTTAATATGTTTATCTTTAATAAGACTTTTATTGAAATGTAAGTTTTCTTGTGAATTCATTGCACATTACATTTTTTTAAAGGGAATGAAAAATGTAGTAAAGGGAATGAAAAATGGCATCGACACAGTTTTATTCAAGTATATATTTTAAAATGTTTGCAAAGACTAAATAATGACGCCATCAGGCTATGAGGAGGAGCTTCCGAATGTTCGCACTGGAGGGTACTGCACAGCCCTCTTCCTCTCTCTCCTTTTTTCATATATTTTAGGGGCCTCCAGGTCCCCGTGGAGATACCGGCCCTCCAGGCCCGCAGGGTCCTCCAGGCCCCCAGGGACCCAACGGACTCTCCATTCCAGGAGAACAGGCAAGCATAAAGACTTTCTATAGTAAATGAAAATGTTGGACTAACAATGTGTTTCAATGTAATATTATTTTCTCTTACCGTGCTTTGTTGTCTCTCCCCTCAGCTGATATTTTTTGGTCCCAGGGTATGAATCTAGAGCCTCATAGAGGCTGTGCAAGCTCCCTACTGGTTATCTATGTCCCCAGCCCTTTATAAGCTTCTTATTGTGAGACAGGGTTTTGAGCTCTCACTTGCTGGTCAATGCAGGACTTGGACTTGTGATTTTTCTACCTCGGTCTCCTGAGTAGCTGGGATGACATTCCTGAGCCCCTAGGTCTGGTTTATCTGCAATATTTTCTATGTTGCTCTAAATTTAAGTGTTTCCCAGGAGACTGCAA
This sequence comes from Acomys minous, assembly GCF_964271855.1. Classification (NCBI taxonomy): domain Eukaryota; kingdom Metazoa; phylum Chordata; class Mammalia; order Rodentia; family Muridae; genus Acomys; species Acomys minous. The sequence continues at coordinate 41,016,252 of NC_140495.1, forward strand.
GGCTCAGATGGTGCTGTCTGATGAATATTATTTTAGATATGTAAATGGATATGCAATAAGTAACTGTGTGAAAAATTGTTCTATTTATTTGATCTCTCAAATAAAAATCACACATCACTTTTTGTTAAACTCTATTCTTTCAAAGTAAATATGCTGTCCCATAATTGTAAAACATTATCGTAAGATTAAGTAGAAATTATAGAATGGCATTTGTTGGTTAGAAAGTTAATTAAAAACAAACAAACGGGTTTATTCATCTTTCATAACAGACCTATGTGCTTGTCTCTGAGTCCTTACACTAGACATATAAAGTGATAAAATGCACAGGTGACTCATTTCCTCCTTTCAAGTTTAATCTCCATAATACCTGAGAACTGTCTTCTCACTGCCCACTCTAGGGTCGCCAGGGAATGAAAGGTGATGCAGGAGAGCCAGGGCTTCCCGGACGGACAGTGAGTTCTTAAAATTACCCCCTTCCACTTGTGATGCTCTGCTTAAGAAGTTGCCTTTTGAGTGGTGCAGATTTGTTTGGTGGGGGTGGGGTTTGGAGGGGGTGGAGTTTGATGGGGGTGGAGCTTGATGGGGGTGGAGCTTGGTGGGGGTGGGGTTTGGAGGGGGTGGAGCTTGATGGAGGTGGAGTTTGGTGGATGGGGAGGAGCTAGGAGGAGCTGGAGAACAGCAACAGCCTGATTGGAACACATTACATGGAAAACATTAATTTTAAAAAAGTGAGCCAAGGTTAAGTAGTGAAGGGCAAGACTGAATGTGTCCTTCACTGGACTTGCGTTTCATACTCTGTTCTTACTCTTCAGGCGTATATGCTGTTTAATTCTGATATTGCGTTGCTGACTCATGTCTCTATGCCTGGCACTGTGTTTGGCCATAGTCTCCTGTTCCTTTTCAGAGCAGTTAAAGTTTGTTTTTCGGAAAACATTTTGAAGAATATTAAGAATCATTTATTACACAAACAGTATATTACTGCACGCCAACTTCTTGCTCTTTTCGTGTAGGGAACCCCAGGATTACCTGGCCCACCAGGACCAATGGGACCACCAGGAGACAGAGTAAGTTTTGGGGCACTGATATGTGTTAATTACAAAATCCCCACAATCCTGCTTGCATGGACGGAGACGTGGAGTTCATGTATCTTGTCGAAGGCTTCAAAGCTGTTATCAGTGGAACAACCAACACCAGATCTATCTTGCGGTCCTTTAAAGAAATTGATAGGACTTTGGGGGAAGTGTTTAGAATTTTCATTTTGAGAACTGGAAAAAAATTCAAGAGAATTAGGAAATTGGTTTAGGTAAAAAAAAAAAATGAAGTATTTATCATGGGACAGATTTACATACCTTGGAGAACAGCTTTAATTTAAATGTCATTTGCCCTGAAGTCCTGAGGAACTCTCTATACCTTTAGAAGGCAAGTGCCACTTCTGAGGTTGATGCTGGTGTGAAGAGCTAGCATTTAGTAGGGAACTTTACTTGCGGCAGCATCCAAATTTGCCTTTGACTCAGGGTGACAACAAGGTAGGAAGGCCATTCATTTCTGGGACAGGTTATTGGGTAGCCTAGAGCACATGACATTTATGCTTCATTCACCAATGCTATGGAAACATTTGTTTAAATAAGAGACCAAGAACACTTCAATAAGAATAATTTAGAGATGTTAGAATTGCTCAAAGCCCACAAGTCTTACAGCTTTTTAGCATTTTATGGTTCAAGCAACAGTGTGAGGGTCGCCTGCACTCTGTCAACCAGGCTACACTGTGACTAACAGCCTTCTCTGGAAGGGCTCTGCTATACCTGCCATCAGTAAACATGTGACTTGTTAACCTTAATATCTACAAGTAATGGCTGGCAAGGAGGTGTCACTCAGTGGGAACAAAGGTTCACCAAGATGACTCAAAATGGGGATGTACTCCCATGTGCTATTTCCACGTTTCCTTTGACATTTAGGAGAAAGAGAGAAGTCAAAGAGCAAGCCATAGACTCTGATAAGGGATTTAGAGATTGGGTTGGCTATTTGTACCTCAGCATCTTTTGATGATGGTGGTTTGGCACCATTGTTCAATGTTTACTTCATAATGAGGAACAACAGTGAGGCTAAGAGGTCACACCTCAGCCTTTACAAAACAAAACAAAAAATACAAAACAAAACAAAAAACAAAACAAAAAACCCCCCAAAACAAAAAAAACCCCAAAAAACAACAACAAAAAACCCCCAACCAAATATGGCACCAAGAAAGCGGCAGTGGGCTGAACTGCTGCTGAAAGCTGCTTGTGCACATCACAATCCATCCCAGTGTGTGCTTCAGATGGAGATGGTGGGGTCCTGAGATTGGCTCCCAGCAACAGGCAAGCAGGAACCCGCTATTGTCACTACTGCACCTGGACAGGTGAGGGGTCGGGAGGCCCTGCACATTTCCTCTCTGAAACTCAAATCCATGTCCAGCATTGTGGTGATGCCACTTTAGTCTCCTGGGATGCAGATGAGGAAACGATGTAAGAACTCATTTCTCTGCTTCATCCACAGCCGCACTCACCTGCCTATTGCTTAGTAAACTGCCTCTGAGGCTGAAAGGAGGCAGAGGGAGAGGGACACAAACACTTTTATACAGGAAGAGAGGCTGTGTGTATGGACATCTTGGGCCCTCCCCTCCCCCCCAAAAAAGTAACAGGAAATCAGAGATGGAAGTAGGAGGAAAGCAAGGCCAAGGACCGGGGAGGATATAAGGTTCTGCAAAAATAAAGGGGAATGTGACTGTCTTGGATGATTTTGAAATGAGGAACAATAGAACTCCATGCACATATATTTAATATGCATATTTATATAAAATGGTCACTAGTCTCGTATAATACTCTTACAAATGTGGACACAGTGATAACAGTTGGAGGCTTCCAACCAGAAGTGTAAGAAAGAGTTGCACTGCCATGGTCTGCAAGTGTCTCAGGACAGCCCTTTTAATGATATCAGGTCAAATCCCATTCATCCTACTTTAGGTATGTTCCTTCAAAGAGATATTTGGCTAGGAGGTCCCAAGAATGAGTAGATTATTAAAAATATGATCCGCTATAAATGACGAGAAAGAGTATACTAGACAGCAGGTCTCTACATCTGTTTGGATGGAAGAAATACCATTTTGACTGTCTCAGCAAAGCTACTGGAACATTTTTGTTTCGTAAGTGGCTCTCAGAAGTAATGTTGATTTTGTATCAGATGGACTCCGAGTCTGGTTTTTGTTAAGCAGTCCTAGCTCCTTCAGAAGGCAGACTGAAAATTTATCCCTTAAAGTTCTGAAAAGAGTTTTCTTTGGGAGGGGGGGGAGTGGATATGGAGTATTTATAAAACTCCCTTAAATAAAACCTTTAAAATTTCTGCTATTGTGAAATCTGGATTGAAAAATATGGAGACTGAATAATTATAGAAAAAATAATAATTCTTTTATGTTTGATTTAAAAAAAAAACAGGTTAACACAGAAGTCATAGCAATCCTCCTGTCTCATCCTCCCAAATGTTAGAATTACAGGCATGGAGCCACCATGCCTGGTACCGATCGTTCTTAGTCTCTGTAGAAAATAGGACAAAAATCATTTCTGACAGAGGAATGCAGCAACCATAAACAGTAAACTGACTCAGAGGTCCTGGGCTGGGCTTCAGAGATCTGGTGTTGGGAATGAAAACTAACTAGGTAGTAGGGTGATTCATTCCAGACAGAGGTCGTTTGGCTCTGTACACAGAGAGAGAAAGAACACATCAGTGTGGACGCAGGAGCCAAAGGCAGCCCTGCAGGGAGGTACACCCTGCCCTTTCTTGCTGCTCACACGGACACAGCTAGGCCCTGCTTTTGAAGGGAGAAAGTTTAATGCTGGTTTTGAGATTGGAAAACTTCCTTTCCTCTTTGGGTGTGGGGCAGCTAATACAATTTTGCACCTTTCAGAGGGCGACTGCTTAGTAGACAGGGTCAATCTCCCTTCACCCCTCTTTACACTTTTGAAGAAGAACCGGCTTCTTTGAAAAATATTTGTTTGGCCTTTAAAATGGTTTTGCTTGTAGCTATACAAGTAAGTGAGCATAGGAACTAATTACTTATCAGAAGTGTCATGCAAATAGAGTTTCTTTGATAATTGGTCTTCATACCAAACACCAAATTGAACTCAGTCCCTTTTTTTTTTTTAACCACCGTTTCACCCTTAATGATCTATTTAGCATCATTTCATTTGTTAATTTCCTCCCTAACCTGTAATTTCGTTCTTACCATAGGGTTTCACTGGAAAAGATGGTGCAATGGGCCCGAGAGGCCCCCCGGGGCCACCGGTAAGAGCCGAGTGGGGTTATGCTGCCTCTACCATGGTGGTCTCCAGCCTGCTTTTCCTTTCCTCCCATTTTGCTAGGAAAGAGTGAGCAAACCCGACTTGTTCCCATCCCTCCAGGGTGCGGGGTATATTGTTACACAAGCTGTTCATGTTTGTGCTATAAATCAAAATGTGATAGAGAAAACAGATATGTCAGAATACAGATGCTTCATCAAATTGTGTTTGAGAAAAATCTAAGACTGGCTTGGCCACTACCTTGTTAGTCTCTTGATTTTTCTCCTTAGTGAGTGGTTAGGTTCAGGACCTCAGTAGTTTTCTCTTGAATCTGAGGTCTATGGCATTTAAGTGTTACAGACAGTAATAATGAGCAACTATCAATCATTCTGCAGAAGTAGGTTTGATCTACAACTTAAACAAAGGGTCCTAACGAAGATAGAGATTCCGAAACTTGCTGGAGTTGAACTGCCCATAGGCGATGTCACAACGAGATAGAGACAACGGCCCTGCCTCCCTGTCTGTGTGGCAGGATTCAAACATTCCAGGACAAATGTTTAAATGATCTTATTATTTATATTTAATACATATGTTTTTCCGGTCAGGAAGGTTCATGTAAAGATTAAACCTACGTATTTACTACAGAGCTCAAGCTTTGCATAAACTTTATAGAGAAATATTTTATAACATCTTATAATGGAAATGTAGGCTTTAGAACCCGATGTATTGGATATTATATTATAAATAGCCCAGTAGATATATGGAGGAAAAGCCTGAAAGTTGACTTAAAAGCATCGGAGAAATTCTTGTGGTTTTGGTGGGGTGAAGAATGCTGATGGGATAGAGACTTGGAGCCTGGGGAAAGTCCCTGAGGAAGAAGTGATTTCTAGACTCTTCTGCAGATGCCAGAAATATGGCCAAAATAGGCTAAACCCAGCTACCTTCTTAATTCCCCTCTAGCCAAAGTTTCCATGCCTGTCTTTTGGAGATTTTTATTTTTATTTTATTTGTGTTTCAGAAGCAAACCAAAAATTTAGGAGATTCCTTCTGTAAATATGCTTTGTAACAAATTTACTGGGATTGTAGTCGCCACATTACGAGGCTGGTAGTAACGTGTGCTTGTATTTTTCTATTGGTCTCAAGGTATAATTCAGACAGAAATTCCAAGATTTCCCCTCTCTCTTGTCACCTTAAAAGTTGGCTTTCCTCCTCCTTGCTGTGTAATAATATTCTGCTTCTCTTAAACGTTCTTAAGCCTGGCCACAGTTCTTCAGTTCCTGTGGCTAGGACTTTTTTTTCCCTTGTCATAACATTCCCTTTCTTGGTCTGTGGTTATAGGGAACCCCAGGCTCTCCAGGAGTCACAGGGCCAAGTGGGAAACCAGGGAAACCGGGAGACCATGGCAGACCTGTAAGTAGCTGGCTTGTGTGCCTCCTGACTTCCATCCTCCTGTGGCCATAGATAATGCGAATCCCAAGGCTTGGGCACATTTAGGTTATCTCAGCCATGAATATGTAGGAGCATCTGCTGAAAAGATGATAAACCCTTGGATTTGACTTGGGAATATTTCTAAAGGCTTTTTTCCCCCTGCTGGGCTGCTATAATATCCTGGGATGAAAATTGTGGTCATTGGGTTTCTTTAAAAGGAGGAAGGGATTGTGAGCCAAGACACATTTTTTTTTTCTGCACTGTATAAACACTCGGAGCTTCAGAGCTGGGTCAGCAAAAATCTTTCTTTTTATTTATAAATGGTATGCTGTTTCAGACATAAAAATACACGACCAGAGTGCAGGGCGCCTTCAGCCTCAGTTTATGAAGGTTAACCGTTTGATAGCACTGCCTAGCTGCACCATTGTTTTCTTGCTCCATAGCTGAGGACTCTGGAGAGGCAGACCAGTATTCAGAGTATTTACTGGGGCTCAGGGAGATGGCTTAGTGGGCAGAAGTGCTAGCCATGCAAGCATGAAGATCTAAGCTTGACACTTCTAAAAGCTGGACATGTAGCCTGAGTATCTGAAACCCCAGGGTTCCTGCAGAGCGACGGGAGGAAGAAACGGGAGAAGCCCAGGAAGCTGCGGAAAAACAGCAAAGAGACCTTGTCTCAAACATTGTGCAAGTTGAGGATGAGCACACAAAGCTGTTCTCAGAACTCTACATGTGCGCCATGGAACATGTGTGCTTCTCTCTGTGCAAATGCCCTCACCACACATGTGCATGTGCACGCAGAATTATTTTCTAGACTGAGGGTGTAGCTCAGCGGTGGAGTGCTTGCCCAGCATGTGCAAGGCCGTGGGTGCAACACTTATAGCACAATCAAAGAAATAAGAAGGCAAACTGAAGTTGGTTATTTTACTTTTTCCTAATGTGGCCCTTTTTCAATTTATATCTGACGTAGCTCTCTCTCACTTCCTTATGGTTAGAAATAAGAAATGCCGTAGCATCACGCCTGTCACGTGCTTTCAAATGAGCACCCTCCTGTTGAGTTTGGAGTTTCTAAGATATGCACAAGTATTTGGAATGACCATTGAGTTTCACAACCTTCATGCTTTTACTTTGCAAGGTTACTACTGCTGATCTATGCAAGCAGAGGCCTGAAAAATTCTATCGCTTTTCCTTGACATGTGATTGCTGGTGACTGATAGTAAAGATGACGGACAAGATGGCAGAGAAGTTATTCCCACGACACTCCTAACAATATGGTCGTCTAAACAAGACTGCCTAACCCTTAGATGAAGAAGTATAGACTGCCGATGGCTTCTGGGAGAGGGGAGGCAATCCCAGTGATCACCCCTAAACCTAGGCACATATGAAAGGCATTAAATGCAATGGACTCCATAGGGAATATTTCTGTAACAGTAGTTGGATACATAAGAGGAGCTGGGGGCGGGGGGAGTAGACGTGGGGTGATAGTATGAATATTGTATTCATGTGTCAATTTCTCAAAAAATTCATACCAACAATTCAGGGTAGGAACAAATAGAGAAATCAAGTCAGAAACATTTCAAATGAGCAAGAAATTAAAAAAAAAAGTTTGCACGAAGCTCCATATTCAGTATTAGCGTTTCCATAAAAATACAATAGTTTTTATTATGAGAATGCCAAGCACAAGTTTTTCTTACAATAATTATAATTCACCGAACATTTATTTGGATGTCATGTCTCAGGGCAAAGAAGTGAGACAATCTAATTTTTTCCTTGAAAATCCCATTGTGGCATCTGTATGGAGAACAGGCTATCATAAGGAAAAACAAAAAGTAGGGAGGTCAGTTAAGAGGATATTGGCATAGTTACTCTAAGCCTTGGTTTGAACTAAATGGTTTCCATGGGGATGGTACCAGTTGGTTTGGCTGGAACAGCATCCCAACATCAGATTTGTTAATGACTTGGATGTTCCTTTCGTAATGGCAGTTGGCAGTTTGAAAGCATACTGCCAAAGATAGGACGTTCTGGACCTCCGAGGATCTCTCCTGGACAGGGAGGGCTTCTGGGTACGATAAAGATTTATGTAGTTGTTTGGAAGAAAGAGAGACACCTGTTTTCTTTTCTACCCAATGTGCAAAGGCTAGCCCAAGACGCTGCATAATTATTTAGGAAGCTGACAGAAGCCCGTTTTACCGGTTTTTGTTGGAAGAGAATGCATATCAAGCTTTGTGTGTGTGTGTGTGTGTGTGTGTGTGTGTGTGTGTGTGTGTGTGTGTGTGTGCATCCCACAATGAGCAGCTGGCCTAAGTAACCATCATGATTCAAAGTATCATAGTTCCAGGGCAGTTTGAGTTCAAGAGCGTACACTTCAGTTGCAAGCCTATGTGGTACAAGGCTTCTATAACTGTTAACGTTCTACAGTTCACATCTGAGGAAGGCTTTGTAAGGCACCTATTTGGTGGTGGTGGTGGGGGCATTTGATTACTTTTACAGAAAAGTGCTGGTGGTATAGTTTTAAGTGTGATGTTCCACTTTGCTGGACTCCGCCTTCTGCATCATCGCGCCTGCTCATGCATCAGTGGCTCCTAACCTGTGGGCCATGGCCCTTGAGTGTCAAATGACCCTTTCACAGGGCTCGCCTATCAGATATCCTGCACATGAGATGTTTACATTATGATTCATAACAGAAAGAAAATTGCAGTTATGAAGGAGCAACAATAATTTTATGGTTGGGGTCACCACAACATGAAGAATTGTATTAAAGGGTCGCAGCATGAGGAAGGTCGAGAACCACTGTTTTAGACCATTTATATTTTCCTGTTCCTAAAATATTAAAATTCCTGTGTTTCAGGGTCAGTCTGGATTAAAAGGAGAAAAAGGGGACAGGGTATGTATGTCTTAAAATTTGACCTTGTTTTACTTTAAGTGTTAAACATCAATGTCTGAAATTATAGAAATAATATTTTAATGACCTTTTTTATTCAATTAACCAGGGAGATATTGCTTCTCAGAACATGATGCGAGCAGTCGCAAGACAAGTCTGTGAACAACTGATAAGTGGTAATTTATTGTTCACCATTTGAATGACTTTTAAAGTAACTGTGGCAAAAAAAAAAAAATACAGAGCTTGAGTCACAGAGTTGATCAGAGATGTTTGAAACTACTGCGCTTTTGATGCCTGTTAATGCCTGAAGACAGAGCGCAGGCTAGTCTTGAACTTTGGTCTCACCCTCTGAAGTTTCATCAGTGCTTCTTACAGCACGGTTCTGATGAATAAATCCCTTAAAATTGCTTAATTTGCTTGTTAGAAATGAGGGGACCTTGACCATGTTCTAAACCCGCTAATTATTGTGCTTGGAAGTGAGGCCCCCCCAAATAATACAGTTTTCAATGTACGCTTAACAAAGGTTCTCATTCGTTCTAAAACCTGGGCATGAATGCGTTAGGCACCTAGAAAGATGACACACTGTCCTAATTTCAAAGGATTGTGTGTGTGTGTGTGTGTGTGTGTGTGTGTGTGTGTGTGTGTGTGTGTGTGTGTGTATGTGACATTATCACTGAAGTCAGTGTATTTCAGAGCCACATCACTGTTTGGTAACCAGTATTCATAATAACGCTTATGGTTTGAGTTCAGCATTTTGTGGAAATAACCACTGATCAAGGGTCATTTTGTACTGGGTGGCTGATGTATGTTATTTTTTTTTACTGTTTGTACTAACTAGAATACTTCCTGGAGAGAAGAGGGGAGAGAGCTAGGTGCTGAGAGAAGGCTGCTTCCGTATCTTCCCCCTTCGCTTCCCACTTCCCTTCTAACAAGTCCTCTTTTCTCTTTACAGGCCAGATGAGCAGATTCAATCAGATGCTCAATCAGATTCCAAATGACTACCACTCAAGTCGCAACCAACCTGGCCCACCAGGACCCCCAGGGCCCCCAGGCAGCGCTGGGGCCAGAGGAGAACCAGGGCCCGGGGGGCGACCAGGATTCCCTGGCACGCCAGGGATGCAGGGACCCCCTGGTGAACGAGGTGGGACTTTCTAACTTCATGCAGAGAGGAAGGAAGGGCTGGCGTGCACGGGTACTGGGCAGGCTGAAAGCGTTTGGAAGGCAGCATTTGGCAAACCACTTCAGTGTTATTTGGACAGTCCCGAAGAGCCGTCTGGGCGCCATCTTTCCCTTTAGGTAACCTACAGGGCGCAGAGCACTAGATTCCAGCAATAGGAGTTTGAGAAAATGGATGCCGTTTCCAGCAGATCTCAGTAGAGATAGTTCTATCCATTGATGTTTCTTGCGACTCTGGTGGGAAGTAATGTCTTGACCGAAGGAATCAGGCACCAGTCTTACTAAGTGCTGTGAGCAGCAACGGAGGGCATCGAAGCAGCCTGATGGTTTTAGCTCCAAATTCTTTCTCTTCGTTCAGAACCTGGCACTGGTTCTTGGATATTTGTTAGACTTTAATTTCATGGTAGATAAATGAAATTGAAAGGGAAAAAATAGGATTTTCCCTACTTCCAGATGTTTCAGGACAGTGGATGCCCACTTCAAGAGTTATGTAACCTTGCGATCTAAACTGTGACTGCTTGTGACCACACAGCTCCTAAAATCCACCTGAAGGGCCCTTTCTAAAACGCCTGCTTTTAATTACTGCTTGACAATATATTAGGCATATTTGTATCCTTTAAATAATTCCCCTCTGACTTTCAGCCACATTTGTTTCTTGGCCATGAATCTGGAATTACACAAATGTCTAGAAAGAATTTGGCTTAAGAAGTCAACTTCTGGGAAAAATTAGGTTCTGTTTTCACTAAGGAAATGAGTTAGTTGAATTATTATTATTTAAGATAAAAAAACATGTTTCCAGATAAAAATTTCTCATGTTTTTTTTTTCTTCTTGTAGGTTTGCCTGGAGAGAAAGGTGAAAGAGGTACTGGGTCTCAAGGTCCTCGGGGGCTGCCTGGGCCACCAGGTAGGTTTGTTAAGACACCAGACTGGTAAAGCATGAAAAATATGAGAAACAATTTTCTATTATCAGCTTTACACCAACATGGTGCATCTTTTAGTGAAAAGTTCAGTTTAGATGTCTTCTTTGTTAAAGAGCGTGCTCTACCAGGTATTTGTACACAGCTTTAGTATATGAAGGCATGAGTGTCACTGACATAAAGGAAGGTACTTACTTTCCTTTTGTAGGGACCCTCTTTTGGTGTTTTGTTTGCTTTTATACCCTCCAAATACTGTTTTGTTTTGTTCTAGTATTTTTCAATATGGGGTTATTAGAATGAGAAAAGCCTTAAAGACTTGACACAGTTTTATATTTGTAACATTCCTCCAACATGTTGTAAGGAAACGGTAGATGTATGTCGTCTTATGCATTGTTTTGATTAGGTTAAAAATTAATTTCCCATTATTTATTTATTTATTTATGGTTTTTTTTTGAGACAGGGTTTTTCTCTGTAGACTTGGCTGTCCAATAGATAAGGCTAGCCTTGAACTCACAGAGGTCTACTTATCTCTTCCTTCCTGAGTGCTGGGATTAAAGGTGTGCACAACCATGCCTGACTCTTTTTTTTTAATTTAAAGATTAAAAAAGTCTTTGATTTATGTACCTATCATGTATATATGTATGTATGTAAGTATGTATCATCTATCTATCTATCTATCTATCTATCTATCTATCTATGTATGTGTGTGTACACACGGTACATGTGTCAGTGGTATACCTGTGAAGGTCAGAGGGCAACTTGTGGGGATTGATTCTCTTCTTCCACAGTGTGTGTTCTGGGCATTGAACTCTGGTTGTCAGGCTTGGCAGCAAGCCCCTTTACTCAGCGAGCCATCTTCCTGTCCCACATTTTTATTCTTTTTTAAAATGACATTTCTGGATCTTTGCACCCAAGGCCAGCTCTATGGCTAAATCTTTACATGTATGCTAATCACATTAAGTGCCACCTTATCTTTAAAGAATGTTACTTGCTTCATATGGACCAGAGACATGGACCAGAGACTCACTCGGATGCCTGGTACAGCCACTCCAAGCATCTTTGTCTCCGTGTGAGTGGGAGAAGATAAGAAAATTCACAGACAATTTTGGCTCCACTTAATTCTTGCTCAGTCAGTTTCCCTTAAATCAAATTGCCACAGTAGTGAATTGCTGGCATTGGTTCACTACAAGAAAGTTCTTTGATTCATACTGGGAATTTCTTAAGGAAGTGTTTTCTTATCATACATCAGTGAGTAGCAGTCTATTCTCAAGTTAGTGAAGACGTCACTTGAGTATTGGAGACCGACTGCCTCGGGTGTTTTTGACAAGAAGGGAAATGTATTTGTTTTCTTTTCACACTAGGTCCACAAGGAGAATCTAGAACGGGTCCACCAGGGTCTACAGGTTCAAGAGGCCCTCCTGGTCCCCCTGGTCGTCCTGGAAACTCAGGTATCCGAGGACCCCCAGGCCCTCCTGGATACTGTGATTCATCCCAGTGTGCCAGCATCCCGTACAATGGGCAAGGCTATCCAGGTACGTTGCTGCCATCGTAAGGACCCCAGTTCCTCATAAATAAAGAGCCCTAGGATTGAAGGAAGGTAGACTTAAGGATTTCATGGAGATGTAACCTTTTTAAGTTCAGTATTTTGAGGATGCAGCAGGGTCACTCACTTCTGAAGCACAAAACACTTTCCACTAGTAGGATTTAAATAACCATTTTCCCTCCCTGTGTTTCTGGATTTACCAAATCACACCATAACCCTCTCTACAACTCTCTTGGGAGTTAAGTGAATGCTGCCAATTCATGAGGTTTTCTATTCTCTCTCTTTCTTTCTTACCTAAAGAAACAGAGAGATTAAAAATCAGTTATAGAATGCTGAAAATCTATATGAAAATTATTTTGGGAGTCTAATTTACATATGACAGCAAAATACAAACAACTGAAATAATTCACTGTCTTGCACAAGCCATGAAATTGATGCTCATCAAATCTGGAGCTTAATATTTTTATAGGGTTATTATAAATTCTAGTGTCGCACAGTTGTAGACTGCAGAAGCATCTTGTGCCTGACTTTGGGGGATGAGGGTCTTGGGGGGGCGGTATGTTGGTTGGGATAGAGAAGATTCTCACGCTGTGGTTGAAGGTGACGTTTTCATTAGTGCACTCTCATGCATCTTGCAAGTTTAAAAATGATACTGCTATTTCGTATGGTTTGCTACTAGCAAATAGTGCATGAGTAGTTGAATATATAAATATCTATATATTTATGTGCATAATTACATATGATCAAAAGTAATAATTAATTCAAATGCATGGTTCCATGTAACCCATTCATAATATTATAATTTAATTTTTTGTAAAGCAAATTTAAATTATTCCTGCCTTATGGCAAATATGAACTGAAAATATATGGATATATATATATGTTCTTTAACATTTACATAGATGGATATGTATATTTTTTGCATAGTATTTCAACTTTTAAAAACTATCATCTTTGACCTGTTTCAGGTTCCGGCTAACACATTTTCTAAGTCTCCAGAGCTGCTTACAGTTTGAATACATGAAAATCCTGTTTCTGAGATGTTTTGCGCACGTGCTTATTAGAAAATGAGTCTGTATGGAAACCTACCGCAGATATGGTTAACGAACTGGGTCGGCATCAGTCAGGAGGGTGGAAACTCGATACTAACTTGAATGACACAAAAGCAATGATGTCAGCCCGATGCTTTTTCAGCAGTAATGTAGAAAACCATCTTCTAAAAAAGTCCAAACACAGCCATGAGGAGCCTCGGTTGTGAAGGAGGTGACTAATAAGCTACTAACCAGCAGATACGCCACGTTCAGAAAGACCGCTAATCTGTTTGAAGAGAAATGTCCTATGTAAATAATAAACTAATTGAGGCTTGTACATGATCAGTATGTGATGCCATATACTAAACTCTTGTAACAACCCAACAACCTGCTTGTGCACCAAAGCCTGCTGGCTGCTTGCTCTCTGCAGTAATAACAGCGAGTAGATCTGCGCCCCTCTTGCTTGTTAGCAGTGTGTGTCTGAGTTCAGGGCATGTGACGTCTCAGTATTCTGTGTGTGTACTCTCATTTTTTTTTTAACTGCAAAATTACAAGCCAAAGTTAAAAAATCCCCGTTCCTTTCCGTCTGGCTGTAGTCAGAGGTGTTCCTCACCCACTGGCTGTATCTGTCTATGGGAGACACAGCCACGGGACACAGCGTGGACTGTACATAACCTGGCGACAGCTCCTTTCGCCCCGAGTTCAGTCTCTAGGCGCTAATACTCTTCATGTGCTCAGCTCTCTGAGTTGTCCTTTGACTTGATGAGTTTGAAGTCATGAACAGTCATTTAGGGGTTTGCTAAAACCGCTACCTAGGTACTGTGTTTACAATTCTTTGGTCCAATTCCGACCCTTCCCAGGTTTTGCGCAATGATTGTATTTACTGCTGAATCTTTGAAGGTGTCCCTCACCCCGCCCCGCACTTCTGCTTATTTGATCACCAAATTCTCCCTGCACAAGTGCACACGGAAATAATCGGAACACTGTAACACAATGCATCCGTTTATGGTTGTGAGAATAAGACTGGAGTGCCATCGCCTCAGGTGGGATGGCTTAACTTTTGTTGTGCGCGCATGTACCTCCCAAGTCATGCCATAACTGTAATGTTGAATCGGACAGAGCCTTATGTGCCCGAGGGTGGGGCCTACCTGCCTGATCGCGAGCCCTTCATCGTGCCTGTGGAGCCAGAGAGGACAGCAGAATACGAGGAAGACTACGGTGCAGACGAGCCTGAACCGGAACACCTCGACCACTTGCGTTGGCGGCGAGCCCTGCGCCCAGGTCCTGGCCAGTGAACCTGAGACCGCGTGTTCACTGAGATGGGAGGTGTTGGGATTCTCCTTCGCAGGTCACACAGAGCAACAGCATATGCTTCTGTGACGTTTTCTCTCCACGTTGCTTCAGCCACGAGTGCTACTTTCTGCCTGTAGAGAATCTGGCTTCTGTAGGCAACCTAGCTCGCAACAGCCCTGTAGACATCTAAGGTCTCTGCAGTTCAAATGCTTAGGACACAAGCTGTTTACAGAAGGTGCGCGGGGAGAATGCGCCCAGGGTAGGCTGAGGCAGCCAGACTTCTAGGTGAAACAGCAAGCCCTGGAAACCAGAGCAGCTGTGTATTTGGAAAGGGTCTTTATCTTTCTTGGTACTAATCTGCAATTCAATCACGTCCCATTCCCAGTCATTCTTCTCCTAAAATCAAAAAGGAGGGAAACACCGGCTCACTGCAGCATTTCAGCTTTCTTCCCTTCCCCCTGTTATATGTTAGGGCACAGTATGCTCTACTCAGACTTTTAACAACCACAGACCTTAAGCCATGTAGCCGAAGTTATTGTATCAGCAGGATACTGTTCCATATCGCCTTAGACCGCCTTGTTTTGACACACTAACATTTATGCCAAATTGCAGATTATTCTGCAGAAATGGAATTGCATGTTTGTGTTGTATATTTAGAATGAACTTTTTTTTTTTTTTTGCAGAACATGTTTCTTAGTTATCGAAGCAGTTGGAAATGTTTGCAAGACTATGAACATAGAATTGCTGCTTTTATATTTTAACTGCAGATTGTGAATTTCACTGCCTTATATTATTTATTTCTGAAACAAAAGAGGCATTTTTCAATAAAACTACTGAAAATTTCACATGGCATATTCTTTTTCTTTGTGTCCTTTTGGTCTTCTCAAGCGGTTGTTACAACAAACAAATTCATATCCTTGGATACGATTACAAATGCTAATACTGTTAAATTATGCTAAGTAACTTTGAATCTTTAATGCTATGGTGAAGTCACTGGGTAGAGTGGTGAGAGCCTTAAAAAAATCCAGAAGATTCCAAAGGTCTTATTAAGAATGTAGAGGATGTGTGGGCTGGTGGAAAAAATAATGAGGTATCCTAGGAGACCCCAAACAACCAAATAATATGCAGCCCGCACAATTTTGTATGCATTTAATTACTTTCCTATACTTTGCCCAATAGCAGAGTTAATTGTAAGGAGGAAAATTCCTTAATGGAAACATTTAATTTAAGTAAATGACTCTTTTCCACTTATAAGCACAATTAAAGTATCCTAAATATTTTTTTTTAATGATGTAAATGTCTGTCTGAAACAAACCAACATCAACTGAACAGCAAGGGGTAGTGGGACAAAGTTTTTCATAGGGCAAAATCTGAATTTCATTCTCCTTGGAGTTTGAGATTGAAAAGCATAGATAATACATCAATGGAGATCAGCTAAGAGCCTTCAGGCAGATTGCTAACTCGTAGTGTTTGCCTCTTATTCTCAGCTTTGTTCTCACATTTTAAAGATGGAGGAAAACACTGAGGTTATATCAGCACCCCCTCCCCCCACTATGCTGTAGGAAGAACTCAAGGAAGGCGCCATCTTTTTTAGTTTGTAGGCAGATACTTCCCAGCCCCTCCCCCATCCCTTAATGCTTATTCTCTGGACAGGAGCTTTCCAACCTCAACCATCCCCCAATGTAGTTTCTGATTCATTTGTGGTTGAGATGCTCCTTGAAGAGCCCTTATATTAGGAGTTTGAAGATGGGTCCTCATGTCACAGACTCAGTGGGGTCACAGTCACATGACTTTGAAGCACAAAGTAATGATTGACTAGATGAGGGTTTGGTTCATGATGCTTGTGAATCACGGGTTCACCGTTACCTTCTAGTTTGCTCTGGGAGAAAGGAAATGGGGGCCAAATATTGCTGAACAGAAAATTAGGAAGGATTTAGATAGAAGACACAATGTGCTTTTATGTTGAAAATAATTTTTCATATAATTCTTTTACATGAATTTAATTTTCATAGTATCTTAAAAGTTCATAATGATTTTAATTTTCATACTATATTCTGTTACTAATTATGTTTAATGAATTCTGTTTTACAAATTTTTGTTAACTATCAAGAGAAAGATAGTCTGAGTGTTTCTGAGTGTAAACACTGACAGAATCACAGAAAAGTCAGACATGTAGGTACTCGCTTATGAAAGTTTCTCAGGAGACAGCACAGTACAACTCAAAGGACAGTCTCTGTATTGTTTCAATATGAGAACATTGTAGCATGCACTGATGTCTACTTTGTTTTTGGAAGTGAGACTGCAATTTCAAGAAAACACCCTGGGTTTACCGAGCCTGCAGATTGTTGGTTCCAGTGAGGTCCACAGCAAGAAAACAGCATTTACACAGATCCAACTTCCTGAATATTTCACATAGAATTAACAACTTAGAAAGTGTAATGATAGGCTGTACATATATTTTCTTAAATATGTGAACTTTAAGGCATTCATTTTGATCTATAAGGAATAATGCTATTTACTTCCATGCTATTTTCTGATTCTGGATAATCAGGTCCTTACCATGCATAGTCTTTGGGTCCTCTATAGCACCCCTTTCTTTGCCTGGATTTGTTGGCTTCATTGGCCTGTATTTACACAATGGAATACTACTCAGCTATTAAAAACAAGGAAATCTTGAAACTTGCAGGCAAATGGATGGAACTCGAAACTATTATCCTCAGTGAGGTAACCCAGACCCCAAAAGACATGCATTGTATATACTCACTTATAAGCGGATATTAGCTAAATAATACAAGATAACCACATTACAATACACAGACCTAAAGAAACTAAATAACAAGGAGGACCCTAAGGAGAATGCTTCATTCTTATTCAGAAGGACAAATATAACAGACAGTGGAAGCAGTTGAAGGAACAAGAAGGGAGCCTACCATAGATGTCCTCTGAAAGACTCCACCCAACAGGAGAGCCAAGCAGATGCTGAGACTTACAGGTGGAGGCTAATGGAAGAGTTGGGGAATGGAAGGACCTGGAAGGGTCAGGAGCTCCAGAACTTAGTTTGTACTATCTACTTCTTTCCTTTCATTGTTTAATTTAAGGAATAATATCTTATTGACAAATAGATGAAAAAATGTAGGAAAAATTTGCAAGGTGGTTTTGCACTAGATCAGCTCCAGTGTGGAGTCTTTGTAGCTTGTCCTTCTCAGATGCTTGGATCTTCTTAATTCTCTTTATAATTTGTTTGGCTTGCCCCTTAGCACAGCACCAGTTTCTTGGAGGCCTTGCACTGTGAGTCAAAGGACACCCACCTTAGTCTACTTTAGTGTCTCTCAGGAGCACTGAACAGTTCAGCTACATTTTCACAGTGCATCTGGTGGACAGTTCAGCCATCCTTTTTCTCAGTCTGTGGCTGTTCACTCTGTATATAAAGAGTCATGTACTATCTACTTCTAAAAGAAAACAAGGAATGTCATATGTCTTCAGAGTTGTCATTTGCCCAGTTAAGATGGCAACTCTATTACTGTAGAAGTAGAGAATGACAACTCAAGTCATCTCAAGGTTTTAGTTTTGGCCACAAAGTCCTAATCAGAGTGTATCTCCCTAAGCCTACTTCCCCCATTTTCACCGGAGTTGTCATGATTGTGCCTTCTGCTTCCCACAGTAAGTCAACCAGAACTACTTTGTTTTGTCACACTGTTTATGTAATAGTCACAGCATCAATCCAGTAGGTTTCCTGGGGAGTGGTCCTCATTGTTTTTCTCTGATGAAGAACCTGGCATCTTCTGGGGGATTTCAGCATCTGTACTAAATAACATTTTTTATCAATTATTTGAACTTATCTTCAAACACTTCTCTTTTCCTCAAGTTTGACTACTTAACCTTTTCAAAGTATTAATACAATTTTGTTACACACTGTCAGTTCTTTAAAACCACCAATGGAGACATTCTGTCCTTTTGAGTTCGTCCTGCTTATCTGCTCAAATGCCCCCAATGCGGTTATCCTTTGATTTTGTTAGAACATGTGCCATAATGAACCGTCTTCGCTTTTCTTGTCCTTCAGCCCCTCTTTGTCTGTACTTGATACTCCTCTAGCTGGATGTTTGTGCTATGGTCTATACTTACTGTATATCCTTAATTCAGGGACACACTAATTTCATTTTTCTTTGGCCATTGTCTTTAGTTACGCTTAGTTACCATTATTGTCTTAGAATTTTCTTGCTGTGATAAACACCATTACCAATGCTAAGGTCCACAGCCAAACATTAGGTGGGGCTTGGGTAGTCTTGTGGAAGGGTTGGGAGAAAGATAGAGGGACCCAGAAGGGGCAAGAATTCCACAAAAAGACCAGCTGAGCCAACTAACCTAGGCCCATGGGGGCTTTACAGAGACTGAAACACCAACCAAACAAGCATGGACTGGACTTAGGTCCCCTACACATATGTAGCTGATGAGCAGCTTGGTTTTCATGTAGTCCTCTAGCAAGTGGAATGGGGGCTGTCTCTGACATCATTCTTGTGGTCTGATTTTGGATCACCTTCCCCTAGCTGGGCTGCCTTGTCTGGCCTCAGTGGAAAGGGATGTGCTTAGTCTTGACGCGACTTGATGTTCTAGGGCAGGTTAGTATGGGAGGGGGGCTTCCCTTTTCTTAGAGGAAGGGAAGGGTGGAAAGGGGGAAAAGGTGGGAGGGTGGGACTGGGAGGAAAGGCTGTGATCAGGATGTAAACTGAATAATAAAAGTAACAACAGCAACAACAACACAGAGAAATTAAAAATTTATAAAACGAAACACTATTACCAAAAGCAACTTGGGAAGAAAAAGGGTTATTTCATCTCACAACTATCAGGTTCCACTCAATTACTGAGGGAAAATCAGGGCAGGAACCTAAGGCAAAAACCTGGAGACAGGAACTAATAATACGGAGGCTATGGAGGAGTGCTGTTTAGTTTCTTGCTCTGCGTCATTTGCTCTGTCTCCTTTCTTTTTTTCTTTTTTCTTTTTCTTTTAACTTTTATTGAATGTCTATAATTTACACATCATTCACCAAAGTCTCTCTCCTCCCCTCAGTAAAATAAGCAAACAAACAAAAAAATCTTGTCATAGAAGCTGTAGTGTATCACACAGTATAGACTTTTGTCCACATATGCTTACTTTCATATGTTCATTGCTATGAGTCATGGGTCTGGTTTGAGGCCTACACCGTTGTTACCGGATCCTCACTGGGACTGCTGTCGGATACGCCATTGTTGCTGTGTGTCAAGGAGATTCTTAATCTTTGAATCTACAGGTCCGGCCCCTTCATGTGTTCCAACAGTTCATACATGGGGTAGATAGATGTTGGGCTAAGGTTCACTCAGAGCCTAGGATCAGGGCCTGCTCCCTTGTCCTTAGGACAGGGCCTGCTCTCCAGCTCCCATGTCCTCAGGGCAGGGCTGGCTCACCTGCTCCTGTGTCCTCAGGGCAGGGCTGGTTCTCCCACTTCCATGTCCTCAGGACAGGGCCAACTGTCCTGCTCCTGTGTCCTCAGGGCCAGCTCTCCTGTTCTTGTGTCCTCAGGGTCAGCTCTCCTGCTCCCATTCAATTCACCAGATTGTTGCTGGCTGTCAAGGCCTGGATGGCCTCCTACTCCTGTGGGTACTGGATCTTGTGGGCCATCAAGCAGGTGGCAAGTAGAGGCCCCTCAAAGTCTTCGTTGAGTAGCTCACAAAAACCACTGATGATGGCCCGGCGCAGCTTCTTGTCCTGGGTAACTTGTGGCTGTTGATTCGTGCCTCCTGAGTCTCTGCTTCTGTTGCGTGTTCCATGGGCCCCCACCTTGGTGCTGCCTCTGCATGATTCAGCTCTCGGCACTGAGCATGGCCCCAGCCCGTGAGAGGAGGTCTGTGAGGACTGTGGTGTGGGTGGTGTAGTCCTCAGGTGACTCGGACAGCACTCCCTCTTCGAATGCCATCTCCTTAGCCCACATTGCTGTGGACCACTGCCTTTTGGGTTGCCGCTGAAGTGGCGGTGGCCCAGGGTCCCTGGGAGCTTACTGGAGCATGGTCCCCTGGTCCTGCGGCGAGAGGGCATGGATGATCCACATGACAGGATCTCCTTCTTTCTGGGAAACACCAACACTGTGTTTTTGAGCTCTCAGTATGGTCCTTTGGTGGCTGTGCAGTCACTGCTGTTCTGCGGATCAGACACAGTGTGCGATTGACGCCACCTTGGATGATCTCGGCTTGGATATTTCTAATACATTGTGCTAAGTGTTTCCTCCCAATCAGGCCACTCTCGGGGGTGAACATTTCTGCGTAGCTCTGGAACACAATCTTCCTCCTCAGACTGCATTGAGGACCTTGTCTTTCGAACCTGCGGACTCGCGCCCGCCACATGAACCCACTCTGTTTCCTTTCTTATATATTCCAGGACTACCTGCTCAGGAATAGCACTGCCCACAGTGCAATGGCACCTTCTAGACCAATCATTAATAAAATGTTTCACACACTTGCCCATATACCAATCTGGTGTGGGCTTTTTCTCCTTTGATGTTCCCTCTTTCTAACTGACTTTAGCTATATCATGTCGATAAAACATCATCCAGGACAACTGCCTCTCTTTTTACTACTAAGCCAAAACTTTCATTTCTTTCTTATCCCTAAGATCTTACATTAATGTTAGCATCTCAATAAAAAACACATTTTAAGTTTTAAAAGTCTCATACTTTTAAAGAGTTTAAACACTTTAGAACGTCAGTCTCTTTAAAATAGCCAGTCTATATAAAGCTCCAAAGTCTCCGTAAAACTCCATATGGTGGGGAGACAGAGAAAATTAAGGACCATTTGATGAATAGTATGCAAGCCCAATACAGAACCAACTTCCCAAAGTATAGACATATATGAAGGCAATCTAATGGAAAAGTCCAAATAATGGGGGAGACAGAGTCTCAACTGGCTGTCTCTTATCACAAAACAAAGCTTCAAGTGCAGGGATTGGGTTACTTCTAATTGAGTTGTTGGCTAAAGAGATCCCATTGGAATCTCCAAACCACACAGGCCATTCATTGCCAAGGGTCCAGGTGGCTCTCCACAAACTGACCGGCAAGGGTTCATTGCTTAAGCCAGCATCTACAGAACTCATTGAACATGGAGAAGTCCAGCTGGTGCCTGCATAGAGCCTTCACTCCTATGTTCTAATGTCTTTGGTAGAGAAGTTTGTGACCCCTGGGAAAAGACCATAGACTCAGTCCATTTATAATTAATAGGTATTGGTCAGCTGATATTTGGATGAACAATCTCTGAACAAAATTAAAGATTGCCATGAAGGAAGGGTATGGGGTAGGGTATTTTAAAGGCAAAACCCACAAGAGCAAAAAATTGGTTGGTTCTGCCAAGTTTAAGTGATTAAGGTGGCTTAAAACAATCTTTGGGTATATGTGTAAGCAAGTTGCAGAATAAAGAAAAAAAGCAGTCAGTCATATCATAACAAGTAGCTAGTCACAGTTGTACATATTTAGGTGGTGGTCACTGAGTCAGGGTTATTGGAAACTTATCGTCCATGGACTGGAATCAGAGACAGCTTGTGGGTACTGAGATGGATGTATAGCATAAAATGGAGTTTCATTAGCCATCACAGCAGCAATAAAATGACTCTTAACAATACCTTCTGCTACACTCATAGATCAGTACCTTGCTCAGTCATCGTCAGAGAAGCTCCCTTCTGTAGCAGATGGGAACAGATGTTTAGCCAGCTATTATGAAGAGAGTGAGAGATCCTGAAACACTCATCCCTAAATGAGATGTCTTTATCAAATCCCTCCCATCCAGGCTCAGAGAGAACCCTTCTGAAGAGGAGACAGAAAGAGTGTAAAAAGAGCTAGATGTCATGGAGGCTATCAAGAGAATAAGGCTCCCCAAATCAACATGATCAAAGTTCATACGAACTCACAGAGATGGATGCAGCATGCACAGGGACTGCATGTATCTGCAAGCATGTCCTCTGTGTATACATTATGGCTTTCAGTTTAGTGATTTTATGGGGTTCTTGGTGTCTGCAATTCTTGTGTCTTCTGTTTGTTTGTCTTGTCCAACTCCAGCGTGATAAGTTTTGTTTATTATATTTTTATCATTATCACTTAGAAGCCTGTTTGTTTTCTAAGCAGAGACAGAAAGGAAGTGAATCTATATGGGGGAAGATGTGGGGAGGAAATGGAAGAAGTAGAGGAAGCCATAATCAGGATATCAGGATATATTATGTATGAAAAAGTCTTTTTTCAAAAAAAAAAAAAAAGAATCTGTCAAAATATCTCTAAGTAGCTTAGGCATATAGCCTACGGTTAACTAAAATAAGCAATAATAAATAAATAAATAAATAAATAAATAAATAAAGTTAAGCAAAAATTTTACACACATATTTAACAAAACAAAACAAAACCAAAGCTCTAAAGTATCTCTAAAATATCGAAAGTATGTCAACTGTGGGCTCCAAATTAAAATTCAAAGTTCAACAGTAGAAACACTTCAGTGTTGAACATCTGGGCCTCACTAATGATTCTCTGGGTTCCACAGGGCTTTGACTGCTCCATTTCTCTAGCTCTGGCATCCAAAGCACACAGTGGCTGCTGCTAGGCTCAAGTCAATGATGCTCAACATCTGTTGCTATATTTAGGAGTCATCCCCATAGTACTGCCATTTCCAAAATTCTGGGGTCTCTGTTGTAACTAGGTTGTACTTTCACTAATAGAGTCTCCTGACCTGTCTTCGGGGACTCTGAAGTTGCTACATGGTGCCAAGCACCAACTTCTCTCCATGACAATTCTACTGCAACTGAGACTGTGCCTTCAGTGGCCTCTCCTGACCGCTCACAGGCCAAGCCTCAGCTTCTGTCCATGACTTCACTACTACTGCTACCTAGAAAACTCTGTACAACACCAGTTCTGCTTGCCAACACAAGGTACAGCCTTGGCATGCTCTGGACCACAG
Source organism: Acomys minous (assembly GCF_964271855.1). Classification (NCBI taxonomy): domain Eukaryota; kingdom Metazoa; phylum Chordata; class Mammalia; order Rodentia; family Muridae; genus Acomys; species Acomys minous. The sequence goes on from NC_140495.1 coordinate 41,039,783, forward strand.
CTTCTGTGTGCTGAGCTTAAGGAAACATTCCCCAGAAAATTCGGCCTCAATGATGTTGCTCTCTCTCTTTTTATGAAAGATAATTCTTTTTATTCAAAAATGTTTCATGCAATCTATTTTGATCATATTTGTACCCTTTACCTGATTCTTTCCAGGTGCTTTCTGTCTTTCTGGCCACCAATCATGATCTTTCTCTCTCTTTTAATCTCTTTCAAAAAGGACAAAACAAAACAACACACCATCACAAAACCCCAACAAAAAAATCAAACAAACCAAAACCAAAAACCCAAACTAAGTAAAACAAAAACACCAAAAACAAACAAAATAAACCAAACCAAACCAAACCAAACAAAAAACAAACAAAAAACCAACCCCAAACAAATGGTTCACTAGCTTAGTTAGAGTTATCCAAAGATACTTCACTTTTTAGGCTAACGTGAAATGTCTTATTGCTCTAGCTAAAACTTCAACTACTATATTAAATAGATGCTGAGAATACAGAAACCCTTGTCTTGTTCCTGATTTTAGTGGAAATGCTTCAAATTTCTTCCCGTTTGGTTTGGCTTTGTCTGCGGGGTTGCTGTAGGTTGCTTTTATTATGCTGAGGTATGTCCCCACTGCCCCTAGTATCTTCAGTATTTTTATCATGAAGGCAACAGTCCATTGCTGAGGGAAGTCAGATCAGGAACTCAAGGCTGGAACTGAAGCAGAGGTCATGATGAGCAGGCCAGTATAAGCAGCGCCCCTCTTAGACTTTTGCTTCCGTTCCTGGTTTTGGGCATGTTTTCCATGGTGCTTGCATGGCCCTTTCCAGTGTTCATTTCTTTTCCAAGTGACCTCTTCTGATGCCCACTCAACTTCGCTTCCATGAAACAATCTACAGCTTTGTTTTTGGCTAAAGCCCTACCCTGGACTGAGATCCTTTTTAGGAGGAATCCCAGGATGGTTACCCAAGTCCTGCAATCTAAGAAGTGTCCATTTGACCACAGTAGACACAAGCCTCCTTGTCAAGTCAAATGAGCAAAAAATTCTCCTCAAATGGCTTTTCTCTGCCTTGCTGAGTTGCGTCTATTTTTCACCATTGACTACATATGTATGTAAGTTAGCACAGCATGTCTCCTACGTCAGAGACCACCGCTGTGGAATACCATGCCCATCACGTAGGCACCCTTCAGTCTTTGTGAGCAATTTTCTTAGACTCTCCTTTGCATGACTCACTTCAGAGGAGGGTTTGAATCATCCTGCTGTGGATGGGAAAAGCCACAGCTCTTCCCTAAGACAACGATTACTGGCTTCAGCAGTTTCTTGGCTCTCATCTTTTCAGATATAGGCTTTAGTGGTGATGGAAAAATAGTTTCTAATGGCAGAGTTGATTCCTCAAGTTCCTGGAAGTCCTCTGGGATTGTGCTCCATAGTTTTCTTTAGAGAGTAGATGGTCAGTAATTGTTGTTTTCATAGTCTTTGGCCAAGTTTTCAGTCAAGACTACAAGTTCCACTTAATAGCATGCAACAAAATAAACTACACTCTCTTGTTTCTTTATTTTTTCTGTTATGCCTGTGTACTGAATTTGTAAATGCATGTTCATTTCCCCTTGGTCTTAGCTGTGGCTGTGACACAACTAACAGTTCTGACTTCCAGTTGCCTTGGCTTTCTGCCGTGATGAGCCTGGAGTTATAAGCCAAAACAAGCCATTTCTCTACTGTATTATTTTTTGTCAGAGTTTTTTTTTTAATCACAGTAACAGAAATGGAACTAGGACAGGTTCCAACTAATATTTCCACTACAACACAAAAAAGACCAATAAGATGCAATGATTTCCAGCATCACTACTCAGGAGGAAAATGCAATACAAAGCCATCACAGTGGTATATCACTTACCCCAGTGAGTGTAAGTGTAATATAAAAATAGCAAGTGTTGATAAGGACAGGAAGAGAGAGAACCATCATACTGCAAATGTAAGATAATGTGTAGCATGTAAAAATAATTTACAACAGTATATATGAATGTACGACTATCAAAGGCTTGTGCATAAGACATGCATTTGCACATTCTAAGTATGTGAATTATAGATCAACAAAGCTGAAAAAACCACAACAGAACAAAGAGAGGGCCAGGGCCACCTAGCCTGGTAGAGACACAAAGGGTTATGAGAAAGTGAATGTAGGATTAAATAGTGTGTGTGTGTGTGTGTGTGTGTGTGTGTGTGTGTGTGTGTTTTTGTACATGTGGTATAGGTATATAAGCACGTGCAGGTACATATGGAGGTCAGAGGTTGATGTTGTGCTGGATGCCTCAATTGCTTCCCTGTTATATTTTAAGACCCAGTCTTTCATTGGACATGGAGATCTGTTTTGGTCAGGATGGGTGGCCAGCAAGCTTCCAGGAACCACCTGACTACATCCTGCCTCTCCTGCCACCTCTGAGCTTATGGATTCCCATGGACAAGGCTGGCTTCTACATGTGTGTTGGGGATATGAACTTAGATCTCTTGTTTGTGCAGCAAGTACTTTATCAACATCGCGCCCACTCTGCCTCCAATTTTGGGGTCCTGGGATTCTGACTTGCTTGTCTAAGTCTCTGCAGATTGTAGACTTTCTTCCTGTCTGGTGGATTTCTTGAAAAATTTAAAAACCTACTGTTGATCTCTACAGAAGCTGGATGTTTGAAAAGGATTTGATGGATTGAGAAAATAGGAAAGACTCTTTGAAAGCACCAGCTAGGGAGGGAAGAATGGGAGGATACAAAGGATGGGATAACCATTGAGATGTAACAAGAATAAATTAATAAAGGAGAAAAAAAAGAAAGCACCAGCTAGCACAAAAAGAAGGAGGTGGTAAGGACTGAGTGAACGAAGGAAAGGATGGGTAGGGAAGCAGAGGCCACTTGGTTCCTTAGAGTGATGCCAGGGTGGACACCACGTGGACAAGAGCTCAAGTTTAGTGATTTTTCTCATTGCGCGGACATCCACCCACTGGGGATGTGCTGCAAAAAAAAAATGAGGATCGCATCCAAACTTGTGAGACGGCGGTCAAGGAGAAGGATGAGCAGATAGAGGTGTTGTTTGTCAAGTGGGACCTGCGTTGAACCTCCAGAACCCGCATGCTAGAAGAAGAGCACTAACTCCCACAGGACTTTTGACCTCCCCCGCATCTCGACCCCCCCCCCACTGAATGAATGTAATAAAAAAGACAAACAAATAAACAACACCCCCCCACACACAAAAAGAACCCAGAAAACAAAACCTTGGGAAATGACATTACACAGGTATTTGGAACAACAAGTACATTCTACTGTAAGCAACACAAACAGCACGTTGGAGTTCTATAGTCCCCCTATTTATGAACATCTGAAGAAGATAGAAAAAGAAGTTGGGTTTTAGTATAACAAGCAAAGCTATGAAGTGCTGTGGCTGGAGAGACGCAGAGAGCTGGGATGCAGGAAGTCCCTCTAGGAGGGAGGACAAGGGGCCCCTGCCAATGGGAGTAGCGGAGTCAGAATCTAGCAGGACCCTGTGGCTGTGAGTGTGGGAGAAGTCTCAGCTCAGCACTTGGACTGATGCTGTGGAGTGCATGTGTTGGCTTTTCCCTTGGAGCTTCCCAGGTCCAAGGGCATTAGTAAGTAGTCTGAAAATGCTGCGCCAGTTCCCCTGCACATGCTCACACTGCCCTTCTGTGCTTGGCTGAATAAGAGGAGTTTTTTGATGCTGGGTAATCAGTTGGTCAGCAAACATGTCTTACGGTTTTTAGGAGTATTTGAATCATGTGATCTTTTTGTAAGTAACATATACAGAGATGGGATTTCAAGTCAAGTATTAAATGAACTCATTTAAATTGGAAACATCCATGCTTCTGGAGGATTGAGTCATACCTTCAAAAAACAGAATTACAAATGCACCTACCTAGGATGTAGTGCCTATTGCTTCTTTTCCCTCCATCATGAAAACTCCTCAGGTGTATTCTCGCTTCCCAGAGTCACAGGAGGAACTCCTTTTGGGTAGATCTCTTGGTGTTTGGCTTGTTTGGGTTGAGTTCCAGGGGTGAGTGAGAAGCAACATGAGGGGCCTCCAGGAGGCTATACTGGCTCCTTGCTGGGTGTGCTGGGCTCTTCCCTAGACTTGCTGAGAATCTTCCTTGGTCAGCTTACATTTCCCAAGATGCTTTCGCTTCCCCACAAGCGCTCTCTCTCTTTCTCTCTCTCTCTGTCTCTCTCTCTCTCTGTCTCTCTCTCTCTCTCTCTCTCTCTCTCTCTCTCTCTCTCTCTCTCTCTCTCTCTCTCTCTCTCTCTCTCAGCTCTCTCATACCTTTGTGAACCATCCTGTCATTAAAGGTTTGTCACACTCTCTGGGAGAATTTTTTTTCTTCTTCTGGGACTTTGAATGACACAAAGGGGGGCACTATTTAAGAAAATAACATTGGATTAGAATTAGAAGTGGAGTGGCCACTAATTACTTCAGTAGAAACAGAAAAACTTTGTATTTTTTGGTCTTTACTTACCCCATATAAAAAGCAGAGAATTATTTTCTGCTTCTAAATAAAAACTGGGACAAATGACTGCAGGTTGTTGTACTTAGGAAGGAATAAAAAATCATTTTCAGAGGGCCAAAACTGATATAAGCTGGAAGCCATCTCAGATGCTAAAGGGAGATTTAAAAAAATCTATTATCTATCTATCTATCTATCTATCTATCTATCTATCTATCTATCTACCTATCTATGTATCTTTCATTATCTATCTATCTATGTATCTACCCACCTACCTATTCATATATCTTGTATTTTGGGGGGGCGGTTTGGGGTCTCATATATAGAGACAGAGAACACCAATGGAAAACCTTCAAAGCCTGTATAATGCAAGGCTGGATTTCTACTCTATAAAATAGAAGTTGGAAAGGTCTGTGGAGAAAAAACCCTGACCAGGCATGATTGACATCTGCAGGGGGAGTGGCCTGAGAACGCAAGATTCTGTGGACTTGTGCCTTCTGGAACTCTGGGTTCCCTTTCAGGCGCGTGGTGTTTGATGTTTGGTGCCCAGTTGGTGGACCTGTTTGGGAAAGATTAGGAGTTGTGGTGCTTTTGGAAAAACAAATATGCATTACCCAATCATTGCATAAAGGCAGCTGGACAGGAGGTGTGGGAAGGAATATGCTGATTGTACCAGCCACAGCTGATGCTGAGGCCTGAAGTCAGGAATCTAGCTTAACTGCTTCAGGACTGCACAGCTGAGGATGAGGTAGAATTTGGTTCTCAACTGATAATCAGTGTGGTACTAGAACCAGAAAGAGACCAAGCAGGGTAGGCCAGATAACCCTCAGACACCCACATATTGCAGAAACAAGGCAGGTGAGAGTCATCAAAAGCTGCAGACAGAATCAGTGACTGAGAAAACAACTGCAACATGCTAAGGGCATGGGAGACAAAGGAAGAAAGCTGAGAGAGAGGGGTGGGGGAGGGAGGAAAGCATTGGTATGCTGCAAACATTTGAGAGATTGTATAGGAGAGAAAATAAAAATTCTTTATGTGTAGCAATTAGTGTCCTCCCAGGGCCACTGAACTAAAGTCATGGGGATGTGTAACTGGGTTCCTTGGATTCCTGGATTATGTTGTTGGAGGGAAGATTGAGGCAATAAAGATATCATAGGTTTCCTTTTTAATGGAAAAATTTTATCTTAATTAAATTTGTAGTTAGGATATGAAGTGATGAGTTTCATCATCACATCTTCCAACATAAGTGTCATTGTATTTTGTGGTCATTTGCTCCCTTCACCTACTGTCACCCCACCAGTCCTCAGGCCCCCTCCAGTTGTCTTACCCTAGGTACACAGTTAGTGCTCCTATTTCATATATATATACATATATATATACATATATATTTCACATATATATATATTCTTATCTTTTACTGTTTTAAAGATTTCTTCCTCCATCTCATGAACTGATGAACTGTTTCCTAGTTTAAGGAATAAACACACACACACACACACACACACACACACACACACACACCAAATCTAGGTTCTGCCAATAAGAGAAAACACGCAGTGTTTATTTTGCAAGATAATATATTCTACTTGCACTCGTTTCCCCACAGTTGCCATGATTTCGCTTTTCTTTATGGCTGTATGGAATCATTATTTATAACATATACAATGTATATATCACATTTAAAATATTTAATCATCTACCTATGGACATGCAGACTATTTCTGTTTCCTGGCAGTTACAAACTTTGTTATAAATGTGGATGTATAAATTCTTTTCTTGGTGTGTTGACTTAACAGTTGTTTTGCTATATATGCAAGAGTGGTGCAGCTGGGTCATAGGGCAGCACTGCTTCCGGAATAGTCATGCACGGTTATATTCCTACCAGAAATACATACACTCTCTTCTCTGTCCACATCCTTCCCAATATTTGTTGTTGTTTTTCTCTTTATGGTGGTCATTTTGACCTGAGTAAAATCCAACCTCAGAAAGTTTTAATTTAGTTTTCCTTTTTAAAAATCATCACAGGTAGGACTTTTCATTTGTCACTATTGAAAATCTGGATTTTAAGCAGTTTCTTGCACTGGTGGGTTCGCATCCATCAGCTCACTTACCTTTAGCACCTGTCTCGTCACCAGCCGATTTTTCCAGAACTACCACCTTCACCATGGAGCCCCATGAGTTTTCCCAGTTCAAACTTGGGTTTCTTCTGCATTCTTACTGTTTTAACAAAGATGTCAAGAAGAGGATAAGTGGACTGGGAAGTCTTTTCTATGTTTTCCCCATAGATTGCCTGGAATCAGTTTATTAACCACTTCTTCCAAGTCTGCACTTCTCAGCTTCTAATTTCCATCCTGGTCTTCCGGATCTGGTGGATCTGCTGGTGTGGTTCACAAGGATGTGTGTGTACCTGGTTGCTGAGTCGTGGGTTCTTTTTTTTTTTTTCAACAAGAGATTCATCATGATCTTCCACTTTTGCTGTGGAGCACATATTGTCTCAGGTAAGATCCATGCCATGGGAGTTAGTCCGATAGCTTTTGCCTTGAACATTCTCAATAACTAGCTTGAATTTTCCATCTGCAACTTTGTCATTCTGTAGATCAGCAAGGTTCACTTCAAACATATGACTCTTGAGGCCATCAGATGCAATTTTGGTTCCTTGAGTCCTTGTGACTAGTGTTTTCCCAGTGTTTCCAATATTGGACATAGCTGGAGCTTTCATGTCATACCAGTCTTTCTTAGAAAATGGACCACTCACTTTCTTCTTGGCTCCCTCTTGCTGCCTTTAGTCAGGCTCCTGTTCCTGCCGACCGTCATGGCACTGCTCTGACAGTCAAAAGAAATTCAGTTTTCTAATAGCTGACAATGTTGGAAACTTTTTCAAATTATTATTGACCATTTAAATTCTTCTTTTGAGAACTATCTGTTCAGTTCATTAGCATATTTACTGGTAGGATGAATTTGATTTTTGGTATTTACATTTTGAAGTACTTTGTATGCCTTCTACCTTAATCCCTTGTCACATGTATAGTTAAGATGCCCCAGTTCTGTACAGTTAGGATCCACTCCCCAGCCCCATTCTCTTGGCAGTCTTTACTCTGGCAAGCATTTCCTCCTGTCAAAAGTTTAAATTTTATTTTATTTTTTGGTAATATCATTTGACACATTTTGAAATTAACTTCTGTTCTGTTGTATTTTTCCAGAGAATTCATAAATGATGATTTATGCTATGTTTTAAAGCATTTTTCTCTGCTGTGCTCTAATAGTTTCAAAGATTTATGTAAAGGCACTAAGATCTTTGATTCATTTTGAATTGATTTTCATTCGTCTTAAGAGAGCTACCCCTAGATTTATTTTTTCTACATGAGAAAACCCAGTTCTTGCAACATCATGTCTTAGAGGTTATCTTTTCTCCAATGTATGTTTTGAGTAACTTTATCAAGCTTGGAAGAACCAAAGCACCAGAATGTCTGTTGTTGATATAAAGAATAAAAATACCAACCATTCAATTTTACCAATGAAGACTCAGGAGCCAGAAGATGGCCTGAAAACCTGCTACCTTAGGGAGGCAGACAAAGGACCCAGTTACCTCCCTACTCAGCTCAGGCCCCAGAGGAAAGACGAAACGAGCCCAAGCTCAAAGTCAAAATGTTGCTAGTTCAGCTAACAGGCCAGGATGAAAAGCCAAAAAACTAAAAGCCAAAGAGTTTGCTAGCTCAAAGCAAAGCCCCTTCTTATCCATGCTGTCTTAAATACCTTTCAACTCAAATTCCCTCTTTAATCCCTGTCGGCTGGTTTCTTGCTCCACCTCTTGATCTAGGGTTAACATTATTAAATCCTGCATACAGAAAGCTCTGCTCTGGGATTAAAGGTGTGTGTTAGGCTGAGCCACCCCACAATCACCCGTTTACAATAAACAGAAAGTTGTTGGATTAAAGATGTGTGTTAGGGCTGACCCACACCAAACAAAGAACAGATTTCTATAGTTCACAGTCTCAGGGCTCACAATGGGATCAAATGCCCTGCACCAGTCTGTTGTGAAATTGTGTCTTTTATATACAACAGGGAGAGCCTGCACTTGGAATCTCAGCAGTATGCTTGCCAAATCAAGAACATCAACATGGATGTGGAAAGTCTCACGAAGTTCCACTCTTAGAGGAAGAACTACGGGCTGATAAAAAGGGAGAAACTGTCTTCTCTAGGGGCAAACCTCTGATAGTTTATCCAGTCCCCAATAGTTGCATTTATAAATTTACACACATATACATATAAAAACCACATTAATAATTAGAGTATAAAAGGCCATGGATTTAAGGAGTTGAAGGGACATGGGAGTAGTTGGAAGGAAGAGGAGGGTGATGTTAAAATAATACTTATCTACAGAATTACATAAAATATTAAAGAAGTGGGGTATCTATAGCTGTGTGTGTTTATTTCTAGGTCCTCTGTTGTACTATATTGGTCTTTGTGATAGTACCGTGCTGGTTTCATTTGAGGTTGAGGTTGTGAATTGTGATACCACCAGCATTGCTCTTTCTGCTTTTGAGCATTTGTAATCCTCTTGTTTTCATGTGAACTTTTAAATTGTTTATTCTAGTTTTTAAATGAATGCTATTGAAATTCTTATGGAAATACCATGGAATATATGGTTTGTTTTTCCTTTTTAACCATGTAGCCATTTTACAATATTAATTATAGTAATCAAGTGAATGGGAGCTTTCCCTATCTTCCAGTGTCTTCTTCACTTTCTTTTTTCAATGTCGTAAGGTTTTCATTGTAGATGTCTTTCCCTCACTTGGTAAGGTTATTCCTGAGGTTATTGTGGTGGTTTGACTGTGAAATGTCCCCATAGGCTCACATATGTGAACACATGGTCTCAACTGGTGACTTTGTTTGGGAAGGTTGTCAAATCTCTAAGAGGTGAGCCTAACTGGAGAAAGTACGTCATTGGGGACAGTCTTTGAGTAAGGCTTTATAGCTTTATCTTACTTTCTCTTTCCTTTTCTGCTTCCTATGTGCAGCTTTCTGCTTTTGCCACCTGCTACCATGCCTTCCCTTCAGTATAGACTCTAATCATTTAGGAACTAAAGCCAAAGTAAATTCTTCTATAAGTTGTTTTTGGTTATGACATTCATTATTGGGGCATAGGAAGGAAAGATTCTTACTTTTGCATGCTGTTACTTTTCTGAAAGTATTTATCAGGTCTAAGAGTATTTTTATGGTCAAATTTCCAAGGTTTCTCATTATAGTGTTATTTCATGTACAAGTGTTTCCTTTTTTATCTTTCTCTTGCCTCACTGATCTAGCAAGGACTTCAGTCATTATACTAAGTAAGAATGGAGAGGGTGAACATTCTTGTTTTGTTCATATTTTGGAAGAAATGCTCTTAATTTTTCCTCATTTAGTATAATGTTAGCTGTATGCTTGTTTTTTAGTCTTTTTTTCCTTAGGGTATGTTCCTATTAATACTACCTTCTTCATGAGTTTCATAACAAAGAGACGTTGAACTTTGAACATAAAGTATTTTTAATCTGACTGAAATTGACCTATGCAAATGTGTGACTGTTTTTTCATATAGGTAGAGCTTTGTCTATACCATTAAATAATCTATTTACTAAAAATGGAAATGTCAGTTTTGTTAGGTATTAAAAATACAAATGAGCTAAACATTTGAATACTACTTTTACATATGGCTTTCCTGATTGTTTCATAACTGTTCTTTTGTTATGTAGTTTATTATAAATCAAGTCCATATGCAAAAAAAGATTTCTTTGCACTTTTTACTTAACCTGACATGCATTTGTTTATTTTCATGCTTGTAAAATTGTGCTGAATAGAAGGGTTTATAGGCATTTTTCTTTTAAAATTTTATTTTCAATTAATTTTTTTCTCTCTCTTTCACTCACAAGTGTGTGTGTGTGTGTGTGTGTGTGTGTGTGTGTGTGTGTGTGTGTGCCATATGTGTGCAGTAGCTTATGGAGGCTAGAAGACCGCATCTGTTAAGATTGGGAGGACTCATGAACATTTCCAAGAATGTGCCTTGAAGGTGACCACGGCGGCATCCTGTGCTGTCACACACTTAACCAAGCTGGAATCCTGTTCAGAAAAATGGGGCAGAAATGGATTCATGTATCTGGAAAATGCTGTGTCTTTGGTTCTTAGTGGAATGCTAGCTTTGCCTGCGCATTGCAGAATGCCAACCTTTGATGTGTGTTTGTTGGAAGAAGAAGGAATCTTTCACACATAATTCCCTTTCATTAAGATTTTTTTTCCCTGTCTGGTTGAAATGATTATTTTGGGTATATTTATTAAAAAGCACCATGGTCTATTTGATTTTCGGTTAATTACTAGTTAGGACAAAGACATTTTCTACAACTTACATCTATATCTTGAAGTTTATGTTTAAAAGTCAAAAGGATGTTGCACGCTGGGATGATTCATATGATCGCATTTACTTCTTTTCATCATGGCTGTAAGTGGCAGCAGTTGCTGCAGTATTCAAAGGTGATGGGCGCTTTTACAACCAGGAAATGAAACCCGCCCTGTGAAAGCCATTACTCTGCACAGACTCTTTTCTTTCCCTTTGCTTTCAACAGATGTTAGAAGAAGAGAGAATTTCTTGAGAAGTTAAATTTTTGGACAAGTGTCCATGATGTTTCTTTTAATTTCAAGCCATGAATCTCAACTTGTGCATGATCCATGTGGCTACAGAAGACTCCTTGGTGTGTCAGCCTCAGTGTCAGGCCGTGTGGACTTACATTGCCCTTTAAAGCAGCATGTTTCAGGGTATGTATGGAGCAAACTACATATGAAAAGTTTCATGGATTAATTTAAACCATATGAGGGAAGTGTTCAGTCTTCCTAGTTATAAGACTTCGTTTATTATAACAGCAACAACAACCACCACTTTCACTGAAAACTCATTTTCTGCTCTCCGTGGTCATGAGTTTGTCAGCATCTTTATTAATTCCATTTTAATGCCTTTTTCTTAACGTCTCGAATAATTGAGGGCTGAGGTTGGCAGAGGATCTCTGTATTTAATTAAAATGGTTGTTTTATGAGACTGAGAACTTAAAGTTAGCTTGCTGCCTAGAGTCCTTAAGAGGGTCTTTTCAAACTCATGTGAGGCAGAACCAGCTGAAGACGTTCACTTCCTTTTTCTTGGGAAAGAAGATTGAGTTTGTCATAAAGTTAGTGACACTCTTGAATTAGAATAACAAGTCAGTCTGTCTCTCTCTTCCTTCCAAAGACAAGTACATTTATTTATCACATTCATACTATTTGTCAAATCCTATTTATGAAAGTATTTGAGTCTGACTCGGGTAAGAGCACTTGGATTTCAAAGATTTCATTAACATTTTGAGCAGGAGCTTAGATTAAGCAGTGCTAAGGTATCAAAATTCACAAGACTAAGTTAGAAGCTTGGTACCAGCTAACTTCATTATTTAGTGCAACTTACAGAACAGATGAAATATCAGTGGTCAGTCTTTGTCCAGAAAACAAAGAGCATCCTAGAAAAACTGAAAGACTTTTCACTGATGTGTACCCAACTTTTAGGAACTATTCAAGCCTCATTTAAGCCATGTTAGCAAGAGACAGAGAATTTTTCCTTTTTTGAAGTTGTCAGGCCTAGCCAGATGCTGTTTCAAAATCCAAATGATATGCGCTGTGATATTAATTCTCAAGAAACTCTGCTTTACTATCCGAAGCGAACCTCTTTCCTATGCCTCATGAGATGCTGACTGGTTCAAAAAGCACAGAGTGAAGTCACATAGCAAATTCCTTTAAAAATTTTTTTTTAAATTCCTTATTTTGAATGTGAGGAGAGAACCTATTACTCTGATTGGTAAAAATTAGGGTTTTTTTTTTTCTGTGTTTAACTAAATAAAAGTTCAAAAGAGCTTTACATATTTGTGTTACAAAGGGCGTGCAGTTGTGCATCTTTTTAGGGCATCCTATGTGTCTATTTGTACCTGAGGGTGGTATCACCCATAAGCTACTCCAGGCACTGCCTCAGGGCTGATGGTACTGACTGGCTTTGAATTATCTCTACCCAGTTCATCCAAATATAACTTCAGACACACAAAGAAATGACTCTTCAGCGTCTGGGCTCAGAGGAACTTTAAACCTCAGAGATGCAGAGATGACAGAGAAAAAAGGAAGGGTGACTGGGTATCATATACAAACTCTCCCATTTTAACATTCCTGGAATCTACGGGTTGGTTGAATTTCAATGGTTTTCCTTGGATATAACTACTCGGTTTTTGGGGTTATAGGGAATAGGATGAGAAAGGCAGATGTTCAGGGTTGATGAAGCCCTGGAGTAGTAGTAGTAGCTTTTAAATTCAAGTTCCAAGGAACCTGGGACAGTTAGGACATGGCCTCTGAGAGGCATGGCCATTAGACAGAGCTAAAGGCAGAGCCTTCTCCTTGTCCTGGTCCCATGCCAGGATGGAGCAGAAAACACAGGCTCCTGTATGCTTTTGTTCCACGGTACAGGAACCCCTGTGGGGTAGGGGGTTCCTACTGTGATTCAATAGTTAGTGGACAATAACGTTTCTGCCGCAATGAAGATGGACCAGGAGCACAGAGCTTGGATGAGGGAGGGGAAATCTCCAGCTAGAATAGCCTTATGGAAATGGAGTGTGATGTAAAAATATTCTCAGGGAAACTGCATGCCTCCTCTGCCCTCAAATACAATTGATTTCTATATTAAAAACATTTTAAAACTTGACAAAAGGAACGTGTGTGTGTGTGTGTGTGTGTGTGTGTGTGTATTATACAACATGTTTTGAATGTGTATACACTCTGAATACCAAACAAGTGAAATAGTGAAATATATTATATAATGAGGAAAGGAAGAAATTCTAACCTTTGTTTGTTTTGTTTCTTTCCTTCCCCCCCCCCACCCCCCCGAGACAGAGTTTCTCTGTGTCACCCTGGCTGTCCTGGGCTCACTTACTGAGGTTATTAGATTAAAAAGTTAAATCCCAGGTATAAAATAAATTTTGGAACGACAACCCTAAGTTGCCACTGCCAGGGAGTTTATGTGTTTCATGATATTCTCAGGCCAAAGACAAGCTGTTAGCACACACCATGAGAAAACGCTGGCACTGGGGCAAAGGCTGGGATGTGTGCTCCAGTGCTGATTTGCACTAGATGTGCAGTCTCGAGAGCTCTTTTATATCTTTGGTCTTTAGTTTGATACTATTCTGAATAAGGTTATTGATAAGTATCTTATTGTCTCTCAATAATAAATAACTTAGAAAAGAACTGCCTAGAATTTAGTAGGTGGTCAATAAATCATTCCATTTTTGTATATAAATTAGTTTGGTGCTAACACGTGGTGCTTCTGTAGCATTCTCTGAATGAAGCCCAAGGGTCATTTGCAGCACACATTACTCTCTATGAAGGCCAGTGTTTACATCCCATCTGATATGAACGCTAGCATTTCACTGCATAATGGGTCAGCCCACTTGCCCTGCAAGCCCAACACTCACAGAGAAATGATCTACACAGGTGTGTGCAGACACAGGGCTCCTCAATTGCTACCTGGAACTCATAGATCTACATTTTCCTTTCCTTCATTGGTATTATGTACATAGGAATTTGTGATAACATTTTTTTTGTCTTTTTCACTTTTCAGTCTACTTTAAACCTTTTTCAGCTAGGCATGGTGGCGCACACCTTTAATCCCAGCACCTGGGAGGCAGAGGCAGGTGGATCACTGTGAGTTCCAGGCCAGCCTGATCTACAAAGCGAGTCCAGGACAGCCAAGGCTACACAGACAAACCCTGTCTCCAGCCCCACATAAACGTTTCTACTTTAGTCAATTCACATTATTTAATTTTGTAAAGTGCCATCATTCTATTATAGACCAAAACATTAGACCAAACAATAAATATATATTCACATGTATCAAATATTGCTATTATTGATCTTTAAAATTTTGCATCATCAAGGAAAAAGGAGCAAACTATAGAACCCTCACATACTCCTTCACTTCATCAGAGGGCGAGACCAATTGTATATATATCTTGATGAAGAATGGCTTACATTTTACTGCAAAAATTTTCCCTTGGAAACATTGTAGGCCTAATTTGTGAAACACTGACCCATTGCCAAGATCTGCCTATACACATTTATAGAAAAGTATTTAAAACATACTAAACTTTAGATTACACCAATTAGTACCTAATGACCTCAGTGTTCATTTTGAACTTTCTAACTATATGGAAAAGGAAGCAGTAGCCTGATGGGGCTCTTATCAGCTCTTCCAGGTGAGGCATGAGTCTAGAAAGTGTGGTTCATAAGCCTCTGGGATGTATTGAGGCAGGAGAGCATGGGGTAGAGCTTCCTTTAGGCTACAATTTTTAAGAAACATTATGTGTTTACAAATAAGATCTGTATTTTAAAAAAAAAGATCTGTATTTCATTTTGTGTGTACTCACTTTTGGGGTTGGCCTTAGTGGTACTTTCCAAATGTCTGTTAGACCGAAGATTCAACAAGAGAGGCCTGTCCCTCCCTAGCCTTCTCTCTCCTGCACCCACTAATTATGACAACATTACTTCAGAGGGATGTGTTTTTTTCTAAGTCAGATTTATTCTGAGAGCTTGTCTTGTGTGATAACTTCAGTTCTTAGAAACAGAAAAGTACTTGAGTAAGCATAGAACTCATCCCATGAATGTCAACGTGTGGCACATAATTTTGTACATCACATGTGAGATGTGAAATCAGAAGAGGAACTATTTGCTGGGGGCAAGGGTACCAGTGCAAAAGGGGCATCAAGATGAACAGTTGGGAAAATGCATGCATTATTTAAGGCAGATTATCTTTTTAAAGTTAATATTTTTTTATTTTTTTGTGTACGGATGTTTTGCCTGTATGTACGTACATGTATCACATATAGGCTTGCTGCCCATGAAAGCTAGAAGAGGATGATGACTCCCTTGGAACTGGAGTTACAGTTGGTTGTGAACTGCCATGTGGATGCTTGAACCAGAACTGAGGCCTCTGAAAGAGCAGCAAGTGCTCATAACTGCTGAGTCACCTCTCCATCCCTGAGGCAGAGCAATCTTAATCAAAAGTAGAAGCCAAGAAAACGTGAAACATGGAAATGTTTGTCTTTATGAAGAATTTAAGTATGTTCTAGAATTTACTGCTGCTCTTCATTTCTGTTCTTGAATTTAATATAGGTCACATAGTTGGAGTCCTCGAAAGAAATCACACTCGAGGTGCTACCGCCAGCACAATCTGTTACCAAATAACTGATAAAAATGCCTTAATACAATGACATACTGTGGGGGACATATTTGGTTTTCTTTTTTATCATTTTTTTTAAAAAGTGAAAATAAAAGGTTCATACAATATATTCTAAAACAGATTCCCCTCTGTCTTTTCCCAGGCCCTCCTCACCTCTCTATCTGTTCAATTCTATGCTTTTTCTCTCTCTTTTTTTTTAGAAAAACAAACAAGAAAACCAAAGAGAAAGCACAACTCTCTCTCTCTCTCTCTCTCTCTCTCTCTCTCTCTCTCTCTCTCTCTCTCATATACAAGCAAAAGATTTTAATATTTTATTAAAAGCCCAAACAAATAAGAGAGCGGAAAAAGTCTATAAAAAAGTACCATTGCGTTCATTTTGTGTTGGCCATCTACAGCCAGGGATACACACAGAGAAACCCCAACTCAGATACCCGTCCCCCCAAAAATATTGACACTGACAATATATTAAATGGGGATATATTTTATGTGTAATTTGACTAGAATTGACATTCTTATGCTATCGACTCCTATTATAGAAAGTATCTACATATTTGTCAATGTATTATTAATAAAATATTTAGCTTTATGTGTATTTACATCTGTGTATGCACACATGCATGAAGGTGCCTGTGAAGGCCAGATGAGGGCATTAGATTCCTTAAAGCTGGAGTTACTGGTGTGACCTGGTTAGTTTTTGTTAATTTATCACAAAATAGAGTCACCTAGGAAGAGGGACCCCAATTGAGGAATTGCCTTCATCAGGCTAGTTTGTCGGAAAGTCTGTGGGGTCATTTTTTTAATTGGTAATTGACATAGGAACACCCAGCACATTGTTGGTACTGTTATGTATAAGAAGTTTGGTTTGGGACGTGTAAGAAATATAGCACAGCAAGCCACTGAGCAACTTTCCTCTGTGGTTCCTGCCCTTGCTTCTGAATTTCTGCCCTAATTTCCATTAATGATGAGATATGTAAACCAAGTAGACTCTTTGTCCCTCATGATGTTTTTGGTCAGTGAGAGCTGCCCAAGGTGTGTGTTGGTAAAAAAGGATTGAAAGTGAATCCTTGGGACTAAAAGGTGTTGGAACAGAATGTGTTTTAAGTAGCATCCAGTTAATCTTGGGTGGGTCCTGAGACCTATACAAATTCTGAGAACAGCACTGTGGGAGTACCCCATTAGAAGACAGTCAAAGTCCAGCTTTGAAGACTAGTCCTTCCTTATCTTGGATTCTTTCCCACTATTGGCACAAACTGTACACCTTCCCCAATAGCTCCTTTCACTCCCTATCCCATGCAGCTGGTACATCTCTGGAAGAAGTAAAACAGACAAACAAACAAAAACAAAACAAAAACAACAAACAAACTCAAGAGCATTCCTTGCACTATTTTCTTGATGAACTGTCACAAGGACAGTTCACTTGCTACACAAGAACACCTGGCTAGAGATCAGAGAAGCGAGTAATGGCCTTTAGAAAGGCTTGATCAAGACTCAGGTACAGTCAGTCATGATCTAAAATCTCTACTTATCACCAGGACACCACATTCTCTCTGTGTTTCAAACTTAAAGATACTAGATTCAAATTCCAGGTATAGCCTTAATTGACTAGTGGTGTATTTAGTAGCAATGTCCTCTGCAATGAAACATTCTGTCCTGGAGAAAGGTCCATTATACTCAGGAAGCTAACAAGACTTGCTTATGAGTAGTTTATGCTCTCGTAAATACCTCACGTCTATACTCCTGTAAGCATCTCCAATAAGCTCACCAGCTCACCAAGAGAGGCTCAAATGAAATCATTTCTCTGGGCTTTGTTTAGCGCAGCATCTGGGTGAGTACAGGTTTGTTTGTATCATCCTAGGAAAAGTCACAAAATACTTCATTATCGGGTCTCAGTCTCATTATCAGTGAAATAGGGAAATGAAATACCCAGATGAAGGAAAATAGTGCCAATCTGGAGCAAAGTAGATGCCAAACAAATGGCATATCCTTCTAACCCCATTGCCCTAACTTAATACAAATTTTCTAATTAGAACTTTTGTCCCCCAGTGTGCACCGTTAGGTGAATTCAGTCAAATTACCTATCATCTATGTATCTATCTATGTATCTGTCTACATATTTCTCTATGTATGTATGTATGTATGTATGTATGTATGTATGTATCTATGTATGTATGTATGTATGTATGTATGTATGTATCTATCTATGTATCTATCTATGTATCTGTGGATCAACCTAACTCTCTCTCTCTTTCTCTCTCTCTCTCTCTCTCTCTCTCTCTCTCTCTCTCTCTCTCTCTCTCTCATCTATCATCTATCTATACATCTATCTATGTATGTGTCTATGTATTTATCATTTACTTACATTTTGCTGTAGAGCAGAAGATTTGTGTGTGTGTGTGTGTGTGTGTGTGTGTGCGTGAGCATGTATGCATGTGTGTGTATACAGAGTTTCATTTGGTAAAGACAAAAGAATTCCATAGGTGGATGACAGTGATTCCTGCAAATTAATATGAATATGTTTAGATAAAATATTTAATAAACATGAGTTATTTACTCACATATTTTAAGGTTATTATAAAGAAAGATGCAGTTAGTTAAATGAGAGCATGGAAAATGATCTGGCTTTTTTCTCTCACTTTGCTTACCTCTTCTCTGTGGTGATATTTGTAATTATAGAATAGGAAGGGACTAGAGCTTTGTTTAAAAAACAACTGAATTTGTGGTTCTTTTTGGAATTTTAATTACAAGTTCAAGAATGTTCCTTCATTTGAATTTTGTTGTAATTTACAAAAAGATCTATTTACTAAATCTTGAATGAAGAATTATATAATATAGATTCTGAATTTTATAATAAGTTACATTCAAGAAGAATTATAATTAATTAAAGGAGAGAATCCCATCTAAAGGGTCTTTGTGGTGAAACTGGCATAGAGTGGAGGGATTCATTTCTTAGACACCACTCAGATATGCTTGACCAGCAGGAGTTGGTTGCTTATTTAGATGAAAACTTTAGACATCTTTGATACCCACTTCTGAGGTCGGTGAGTAGAGGAAAGTACAATTAACTCAGTAATCTTAAAACCACATCCCTCCATCTGTTGAATTGCTGGGTCTGTTTGTGAAGAAGCCAGTGCTGCGGTGACTGGGACAAACAGCACCTCCTTGAAGAAAACACTCTTCTCTTTCCACTTATGTCCTGTAGTGCAGTGCGGCTTGACCATCTTCACTACGTCATACACTCATCTGGCCCCCGACACACGAGGAAAGGCAGCATTGTGCCATGTGGGTCGCATGCTGTGGCTTTGGCAGAGCACATGTATGGGTTACCAAGCCATTTAGACCCACGTGAGTAATGGAAACCAAACTCCTTTTCCATTTCCCTCCCATACACACATCTGTAGAAGAAAAAGACTAAACAAAATGTTCTTTTTTTATTCTACATGAAAACAAATAAACGAATAAGTGGAAGGATATGGTCAAATTTACCGTAAGTGTCTCCAGAAAGGCCTTACGTCAGTAACTGAAAAATGCTTTGTCCTAGGCTTTCACATGCCAGCAGCATCCGACCTGTAGACCCTCAGCACGATGATGCACTACCAAGTAGCAGGTGTCTCGTCACACCAAAGAGGATGCTGTGGGCCAGCTGCAATGTGATGTTCACTTTCAAATGCTTGGAATGTTCTTTTCAGTTATGTTATTTAACCTTTTATGTCTTGTGGATTAACTGGAAAAATAGTAGACATGCTTGCATCTCTTTCTTTTAAATTCTGCTAAAATAATAAAACATATATAAACCAAAAATGATAGAAAGGGAGGTAACAGCAGCGAGAGATGTTAGTAGGTGGTTGGAAGCTAGAAAGTAGATGGCCAAAGCACCAGCTTATTTAAAAGAAAGACATACTGAATTGCCTACAGAATAGTTCTCTTCCTTGCAGGAGGTCAGGAAACACTCCTTTGGAGAAAGAGAGAAAACAAGCAAGCAAGCAAGCAAACAAACAAACAGCTCTATGGTGCATGGAAACAAGTAAGATTCAGCTAGAGTGGAGCCTGTTGATCAGGAAGGACTAAGAGAGTGAGGTCAGCCTGGACAAGAGTCAGTCACCCTACGATGATATACTTCAATTGGACTGCACCAATTCCCATGTCTCTATGGAAGGCATTTTGAACCATCCTTTTCAGCCTCATTCTTAGCTAAGAATTGGCATCAAAGGCATAGTAAAAAAGATCTCTTTCAATGAATACAAAAGGCTAGATGAATGGTCTAGGGCAAATAAATACAATGAAGAAATAGAAGAAAACCAAAAAAAGTTTAGAAGTAGTTAATATACTCAGAGGGATAGGTCTGGATACATAGTATTATAATACCAGGAACAATCAAGTTCCAGGGTTATAAATATACTCCCAATTCACATTAGATAGACGTGTTACAAGGCAACGTCAGTGAAGTGTCAAACAAACACAGGACCACACAGAAAGGAAAACAGAAAGAAAATGACAGCTTGAAATTCAGTTTAGGAGGCCTTTGGAACAGAGGGTCAGAGAAGAAAAATGGAACAACAACAACAGCAATCAATCAATATCCAAACCTGTGTCCTCAGATAAGGGCTGCTGAATATCCACATAGTGGAAAATACACCAACATGTATTAGGTAACAGAGAGAAAAATTCTGGCGATACCCAGATTGAAAAAAAAAATCAACCCAGGGCTAAAAGGGGCGGTAATTACTCAAAGAAACTTTGTTAATGAGCATAAAGGTGGGATTCTTTTTTTAAATCAAGAAGAAAACATATTTCCTTCTTAGGTATTATAGTACTACTTAACCAAGTCTTTGAAAAATGACCTGCCCTGTATCCTCTCTCAAAGAGCTGTAGGTGGATGGAAAAAAAATAGAAGCATGGGATCCAGAGGCAGACGCTTCCCAGACCATAGCTAAGTAATATCTGAGGTTAGCAGCTATGCATGCAGACAGTTATTAACATACTTGTAAAAATGTAATAGTGACTCGTCATTTTAACCAAAATTTTAGTGAAATTTAATCAGGAGCATAAGAAGGCGACTGAGTAGGCTGTTCTTGTTGATGGGTCCGAGGTAGTTCTGGGGCATGAGTGTAGAACCCTGATGTGCTTAAAACGGCTCGATGGAGAAACAGAGCTAGAAGCCCGTTATTTATATTACATAGTTAAGTTCCATCAAACTTGCTAGAGGCATGAAATTAATTGCGTATGGGAATGGAGCTAGTTTTGGTCAGAGTGAGTCAAGATTAATTCATTGTTTTTACATTTTCAGACATTTATTGCCTATTTTATGCTATCTTTTACAATCAGCCAATTTTGGTCTTTCACACTTTCATAAATGTACATTATGTATTCTGGTCCCCCTCCTCCAACTCTCTGCTGTTCCCTTCCTTGCCCTCTAAGTGCCTCCTTGATCTTTTTTCTCTCTTCATTAGTTTTGCATTTTGTTTAATGCCCATTGGAGTTTAATCGAGGCCATCTGGGTGATCATCATCAGAGCCCGATGGGCTTACTAGTGGACACCCAACTTGATACCATGCCTCCACTCTTCTGTCATCTGTCTGGTGTTGCCAGATTGGCAGTATGTGGTAAGGCCTCCAAAGCTGGCTGTTATGAGAATCCCACTTCTGTAGATCAAATGACGGTATGCACAGCTGCTGGGAGGTTGTGATGCCCACGCCCATGTCTTGCTTAAAAGACGGTGTTTTGAATCCCTGTATCATCCTATTGAGGGCTGAATCTTCAACTATCCTTTATCCCTAGGATTTTGTTCTTGCATGGGTCTTTGCATTGGGGGTGTTTTATGCTGTGCCAGTTCACCCAAGAATTGTCTTAGTCACCACCAAATGACTGAAGAAATATCATTTTTAGGCTTTATACTGTTAGAATTCCTCTCAATTGTTTACTTGTATGAAAAGTTCAGAAACTAAAAACTCTGTCAGTTATAATCTGTAAATGGTAGCTTAAAAGTCTAGTAGTAGAACACAAAGCCATTAACCCTTGCGTACACATACCCTAACACGGGTTGCACAGACCTCAGATGTCCACCTTTCTGTAGTCATTCAGAAACCATGAGATGTATTATTTATGTCCACTGAACCTTCACAACCATGCCAGTGGTGGGATGAAAGGAATTTCAGGAGGGGTCTGGTCCACAGTGAAGTTCTGCTGCACAAAAAAGTCAAAATAGTGATGAGGTTCCACTCTATAGGAGATGCTGGGAAGCTGGTGCAGAGAGATGCAAATATCCTGGAACGATATTTTTAACACACAAGCAAAACAAAAAATTTTAAAAAACCTATATATAAAGGGTTTCTGAATTGATTCTGAAAGAAAAAAAATGATACCTCATCAATTAACAGGAGCAGAGCCAGCAGAAATTGTTGTGCCTTTTACTAATGCAGGGATTGCATTATTACGGGCAGAAAATGAACACTGGCTTGCAGTAATTTTTTGGAAGAAATTAACAACAAATAATTAAGAACAAAGCAAGCAGCTTCAGTTTATAAAAAGAACTAATTGAATTCTTCCTCACCAGTTTCTGAGCCCCTACATTTTATACTGATTTTAAAAAAGTTAGGAAAGACAGGTTATAAGTCATAAAAAACAAGAGTCCTTATGATTCAGTTCAAAAATAAGAGTTGCATGCCATTCTTATGGTGTTACTAGATTTTCCAGAATCTTAGCATGAAAAAAGTGTTGTTTCACACATAGAAACTGCTGAAATTATTCAGGATGATTCAGAGTTAACTTCACCATTCAACTACAACAAGTAATCTGAGATAGAAATCATCCATCGTATATAACTATATCAGATTCCATATGTGTCTACCAGGCCCTCTAGCACAAGGTAATGATGAAATTGATCAGCAATTAATAGGAAAAGTGCTAGAAGCTTCAGAGTTTCATAAGAAACATCATATTAACAGCGAACGCTTAAAGACAGATTTTTCTATCACTTGGCAACAAGACAAGGAAATTATAAGCAAATGTCCTAGTTTATCTTTATATAACCAAACTACACTACCTGCAGGAAGTAACCCTAAAGGTATCAAAAGAAGTAACATTTGGCAAATAGATCTGTTCCCTCTTGCAGAGCTTGGTAAAGTAAAATTTGTGCACCATATTATAGACAGATATTCAGGATTCCAATGGGCTACTGCTTTAAATTCTGAAAAGGTTAATTCTATAATTATCCATTTATTGAGAGTTATTGAAATTATGGGAATACCTTTACAAATTAAAACTGACAATGGTTTAGCATATGTCTCTAGTAAAATGAAACTTTTTTTTTTACGTATTGTAATATAAAGCACGTAGCAGGTATACCACACAATCCTACAGGACAAGCAGTTACAGAGAGATCTAAACATACTTTAAAAGAAATGCATAACAAACAAACGGGGATTAAAAAACGCTCCAGAGATAGATTACACAATGCTTTATTAACTTAAAAAAAATTAACTGCTAATAAATAAAAACCACAGCTGCTGAGATTTATTGGATTATGGAAAAACAACTGAACTAAACCAACCTGTGTATATAAAGGATATCTTAACTTCGGAATGTAGAGAAGGAAATGTGTTCTGTTGGGAAAGAAGCTTTGCATATTTTCATCAGGAAAAGAGAACCTATGAGTTCCATCCAGATTAATAAAAATCAGATATCACCAGGGGAAACCCCCTAAAGATCCTGGCTACAGACAGGAAGAAAAAATCAAGAAGACCAACAAAACAGGTAATAATTATTGCTGATTCCACTACATTAAAAACAGCTCTAAGACTGGTTGAGACATGAAAAATGTCTCTTCATAGCAAATAAGTCTTGTTGGCTACAGAGCCCTCAGAATTTAGCATGGTATCCTTATGGCATAGATAAAAATTTGTATTACACTTTGGTATACAGTGTAGCCTTTCACATGCTTGAACAAAGAACAGAGTATAATTTTCAGATAAATTGTGCACACTGCAAGTCTATATGCACGTGTTTACACACAAATATATATGTCTGTGAAATTTTATATGTTTATAAAACAAAAGAACCAAACACCAATAAAATTGGAGCAGTATTGACAGGATTCATCCTGAAGATCCTGAGATGCATGTTGTTCCAGCATCCTGTTTGATCCAATCACAGACTGCCTCAGTAGCTGTGTTCTCAAAAATCTACATCTAGAACAACTTAAAATGGCTAAATCTATTTGTTCAGGATCACAGAGTGTTCCAGTTAGAACTTTGGATAAGCCTGCACTTTCACAGCAAAGAAGAAGAGACTGGACAACAAATGTTACATCTAGCCTACCTGGAACTAGCCAATATCCCAATTATCTTGGGCCTCCCAAAATAAAACACTGCCTCAAAAACAGCAGGAAGCAAGTTTAAGAGAACAGTGCTTAATTTCTCCAAAAGGCATGGATGATAGTTTGGTTTGTTATAAATTGTTAAATGGTTTGGTCACTGTTTCATTTTGGAAGCCGCTAACCTGCACTACCGGTTCACTCAGGCATTTAAGTTTTACTCCTTTTCAAGCCTCTGATGGAGGTTGAAGACCAGATAGTTTAGTTTTACAATCCAGTTTAGTTGGTTAGGGGACAAGAACTTTTTATATCAAGATAAAGGATTTAAGTTAATAGAAATCAGATATGATAAATATTGAATTTCATTCAGAAATTTAGACCCAACAAGATAGGAAAAATGTTTACTTCAAGTTTGACAAATACAAATAGCCAAATCACTATGAGTGTAACATTTACATAACTCACTATTGTCTCATGGTTTCCCTGATGTATGTAGTTTGTTTTATTCATGCATAATAAAATAAATATATATGTTAAAAAAGGAAACCCAAAGCAGTGATTAAACAGAAAGCTTGTCCCCCAGTGTAGAACCTCCAAGGTTCTACAACCTCAAGGTTGTATAACATCTCACAGTCTGTGTCACCAAGTGTCCAAATACATGAACTGTATGTGTGAAATTTCTCATTTAAATAATAAGAGATTAATAAATTATAATCACCTAAACAATTTGGGTATTTTTTCAGAGATCAAGAGATATCTGCAAGTTTAAGACGAAATAAATCTTTCTTTTCCAATTTGCCTTTGGTCTTGATGGTTTTGTGTGTGTGTGTGTGTGTGTGTGTGTGTGTGTGTGTGTGTGGTCTTGAGACAGGATTTCTCCTCTAGTCCTGGTTGTCCTGAACTCACTTCATAGACCAGGCTGTCCTCGAACTCATAGAGATCAGCCCATGTCTTGATGTTTATCACCACAACAGAGTGTAAACCAGGGTAACATGTCTCTAGTTTGGCTACTTCTAATATGAGTACTGCATTCCACTTGAATTCTCTGTAAATGTGGATTTTTACCACTCATATGCAAGCAATGCACCCCTCCTTTAAAGGAAATCAAGATATTTCTTAGACGAAAACATACAGTAGTCTATAACTTAAGAATATCAAATCAACCCAAGGCAATCAGTGAAGTGTTTTCTATGCGATCTAAATTTCTATGCATGGTCACCAAATTACATTTCCAGCGATCTCTTTATGTAACTGATTTCACAAAGAATAAAAATGAAAGCAGTCTATATTATATATTAGGTATTTAAAAAAATAATGATTTCTGAGCTGCTTGAGATACAGAAAATATTTTAAATGTAATTTTTTGATTTGTAGAAAAACATTGCTTCGTGAGTACATTCATAATGGCTAATGGGACTTAAAAGGCAATTTTATTATTGTTGATGTTTTGCTTTTTTGTTGTTTTTTGTTTTTTTGTATGTGTGAGTGTGGCATTGTCTTGCACTGTAGATCTTAGCCCTATTTCCTTGATACCGGGTCTTACACTGCATCTGGAGTTAAGCTGGAAAGTCCCAGTGATTCCTCCACCTCCATCCCTCTCAGTGCTTTGTATGTGAATGCTAGTGACTTGATTTCAGGTCTTCATGGTTTTTTTTTTCAGGAATCACTCTTGCACACTGAGCTGTCTCTCCAGAATACATCATGCTTATGAGTCTATGAGCCTCTCAGACCTTTGGAGAGGATTGCTGGACGAGGCTTTTAATTTCTAACCATCATCAAGTGTTTTTGTGGGACTCCTGATATTACTCTGTGGTTATATTTTTGACAGAAACATAAATATTGAAATTTACTTGTTGGTAACCTTTCCTTAAAACTCTATTTCATCAAAGTTATTCTGGGCTGACTGGTGCTCACACAGCCCAGGCTTACCTTGAACTTTTGAATCCAGGATTGTAGACATGTGCCATCATCACACCTGGCTAAAGGAGGGTTCTGGTAAAACTGATGACTCTTTCTTCAGATCTACATCTATAGTGCAGAGTAGGATGTGACCCTAAACAATGTGCGCATGTTAGAACTCTCCTCACTAGTGGCCACCTGGTTTCTTGCTTAATTCTACATCCCGATGATGTATCATACATTATTATCCTTGTTTTTCTTCTATCATACTGATGTAGTCTTCATTTATTGACATATTTCTTGTGGTAATTATTCTTTTTTATCTGAGGAAGTGTTTTTTAATTTTTGTTTTGCTTTAATATTTGAATGGCACATTTGAACAATTTTCAGTCCTTCAATATTATGATTCCAATAATTTCCATCTTCTATCATTTTACCTCAGAAACATTTCAAAAATTTCTGTTATTTGAAGGCAAATAAATTACTTTTCGGTTTACTTGGTTTTTTTTAATGTATAGCTGACTAATAAATAAAAATCCCAGTGCTGGGTCTGGGTTACCTGTTTTGGAGTTGTTAGCTAGTGGTGTCCCTTAGAGTATAAACCATTATAGACTATTCCATTGTTCTTACTCTTCAGAACTTGATGGAAAGACCCTATTGCTGAAGACACCTATGCTTGAGGCATAGGACATGGAGAAGCCAAGCTGGTACGGACCTGGAACCTTCATCCCTACTGGTTAGTTCTCACAGGGCTGGAAGGTGATAAACACTACTAGAAGACAAAAGCAGCTATCAGTTTCACCCAGATGTGAACTCCGTGAACTCCATTAATGACTCACTGGCAAGGCATACCCACTGATGCGATAAAGGCATGAATAGCACGGGAGCAAACAAACACATTCTAATTGGGTTTTAAGGCTTACCCCACAATGTAGAACTCATACCTGTCACCATTAGTGGGGTCCGGAACCTACTGAGTCGGCAGGCTATAGGTCCTAGAGGAGAACCTTTGATTATTTTGCTAAATAAGCATAGTACTAAGCTAGCTACTAATAACTTAAATCCTTACCCATAGATTAGTGTACCAGCCCTCATCGAAGAAGCTATTTTTATTTTGTAGTAGAAGGTGATTCATACAGAGACACATAGGTGTAGTCAAAGTCCAGGTAATAAGAGACCATGGGGTTATCAGCTCTGAATGGAACATCCATCTCACACATCCTCTTTATGAGGCTTAGGGATCATTGGAAAAAATGGATAGGAAGATAGTAAGAGACAGAGACAGTATATGACTACAACAAAGTAGAATTTTCCAAACACAAAGTGCAGTTGCAAATATTAATTTGTGGCCATGGTAACAACACGCACAGGATCTGCATAAGCTCATGTCTTGCAAAATCCCAGCGTGGAATAGGGAGGTAATCAGGATGTCTCAGCCCTAGCTGAAGAGCTATTGGCAATTGTGGGTTCATGGAGGGGGAGAGTCTTTTTAAGTGTTGTCCTGAGCAGGTTGACCAGGCTCCACTAGATGCCTAAACACCCAAGAGTATATGGGCAGCACAAACTGGACTTCATGGGTTAAAAATAAAAAAATAAAAAAGAAGATAATTGGATGAGCAGGAGAAAGTGGTGGCTCTGGGAGGAGCTGGGTATGTGCATGAATATGATCAAAATGAAGTTCTCAAAAAATAATAAAACCATTATAAAACATGTCTGCTTTTTCAGTTACTGTCCTTGTGTTCTATTCCGAATAATTGGAGTTTTTCCACATTTTTGTTTAGTGTTGTTTCTGGTTACAGAACATCGCATATTCAAATGTTCCTGTTGCCTTACTCACTGTCTCTGTTTACACACGTGCTGGGCTTCTCCATCATGTACCATGATCATCTGTGTTATCATCTATTCTCTCTACCCAAAAGTTGCATCCGTCCTACCTAACTGGCCATTCCTCAGCTCAATACAATTGATTATGATTGTGTTATTTATTTATCATTGAGTTAGGGGATTAACACTGGATACTTTTAATTGTAGGGGTTTTTTGGCAACACTATGTCATTATTCACTTTTCAACAAATTAATCAAAGATTGTAAAAGTATATTTCTGATGATCTAACAATCAGTTTGTTTTGGCTTTATTTTATTGTCTGTTTTCTTACTTGGTCTTCTTTTATGTACATGTGCTGTTTTTAAATTTTTATATCTGATTGTGTGTGTATAAAAATCACAGAAGCTATGGACACCATTATTCTTAAGAGGATTAATTTCGACCTCTGCCAGATAGTTAGAATAATGGGAGATCAATTCTGTACACAGATGGAGACAATTACATGTTGGTTTTGCCCTTTGTAAAGTCTCACATACTTATAGTCAGTATAGCCTTAAGATGTAGTCCTTTAGGAGTTTAAATACAACTTGTGGAGAATTTAATAGGATCCTGTGCACCGTCTAGGAACTGGCATACACTGCTGGAGAAAGGATGGGCAGAGTGCCAGGCACTGCTATTTTTGTCTCTTTGGAAATTTTGAATTTAAATTCTCTTTCTGTGGTGCCTTGGACTGTTTTTGGCCACTCAGCATTGTAACGCTGTGGGAAGCTCTGTGTTGCTTCTTAGATTTTTAATTAATTTTACTGAACAAAATGAAATTTGTTCTCAACAAAGGAGGTTAGCATGTCAGAGGTGTCTCAGTGACCTGCCTATTTCCCTGGATCTTGACCCAGCAGATCTTGGAGACTGTTGTATCTCAGAGATGACTTCAAATATGTACTTAAAAAGTTGGTTCTCACTTTCCACCTTGTTGAGCCAGCGTCTCTCTTGTTTCTGCTGCTGCTGCTGTGTGTGTACTCCAGGCTAGTTAGCCTGAGGACTTCTAGACTATTCTCCTATTTCTGCCTTCCATCTTATTATAGGAGTGCTGGCATCCCACATGCCACCTAATCTGGTTCTATATGTGAGTTCTGAGGATTGAACTTAGGTCATTAAGCTTGTGGGGCAAGGGTTTTTAACCATGGAGCCACCTCCCTCCTCAAGGGTGGAGATCCATTCGAGTTGTTAATGTTGAGTGGGCGAGTCTACTGCTAGAAAGAGAATTCCTCTGGAAGCTGATTTTAAGTCAAACCTTCTTTTATGGGTATCTCTTCTGTTGCCTCAGTCGTCCTGGTGCTTCAGTTGGCCTTGTGCAATTGCATTATGGTCCTCTCCCATCCTACTCATAACTTCCGACGGTTTTTAAACCACTATCAACGTGGCAGAAGGCAGGAAGAAATAAGAAGCATTCTCTCAGGATGCTATAAGCACTTAAAAGTGATTCTCTACTAGGTATTTCTAGAATATTTTGAGAATCCATTGAAAGCCTGTGGCTGCCCCTTGGGCTTTAGCCGATGTGTTTTCTCCAGAGCTCTTGGTTTTTTTGGTGGTCTCTTGGGTGATTTCTCTCCATTTGGAATCCTTTTTTGCCTTTTCAGGAATTCATTTTGGCAAGACTCAAAGTGGCTCTGAGTTGGTTCTCTTTCATCCCACATTTTGTTCACAAGAGACAATCAGTATCTTTGCCTCTGCTGTCAAAGAAAATAAGATTTTTGTTTTGCTTTGTTTTATCATACCCTGCTATGCTTGCCTTAGGCTGATAACTACACCCATTTGGTTTTAAAAGCCTTAAGTGTTTTTTTTTTCTATCATATAGCAATCCGTTTGATGACTCTAGATTCCAAGAAACATATATAAGCCCACTGACTGCACTTTCATATCTGTCTGCCTCTGGGGAAAATCATGTCCCAGATCTCTTACTGACAGGGTACACTTACAGCTATCTTAAAAAAAACTCTATTTCAAAAACAAAACAAAAACAAAAATTGAAAACCTCTTTTAAATTGTTTTTAATACTTTCACCCTTGCTTGTAGAGCTATCTTAGCAATATGCTATAAACTGAATAGCTAAAATCAGCATGTTATTATTTTAGTTCTAGAGGCTAAAACCCTAAATAGTGGCATTGGTAAAGCCACACATCCCTGCCAGGGAGTTTTTCCCATGCTGTTTCTCAACTTTGTGTAGTTTTCTGGCAATCTTTAGCATTTATTGGCACCCTCTATTTCTCCCCTGTCTCTCCGCCTTCCCAGGAAGATCATTTAAGGACATCAATTACATATATTGAATAATATACGTACACCAGTCCACCCACAAACACTTCGACTCAAAATTCACCCTGCCTACATCATGTGCAAGGATAAAGATAGAGCAGATAGAGAAGAGATTGAGGGAAGGTCCAGTCAATGCCTGGCCCAACCCAAGATCCATTCCATGGGAAAGAGCACACTCCTGACCTTATCAATGATACTCTGATCTGCTTGCAGCTAGGAGTCCAGCAGAGTTGTCCTCTGAGAGGCTCCACCCAGCAGGCCCTTGAAACAGCCAAAGATTGGGCAATGCATAGGGAGCTTTGTGGAAAAGTAGGGGGAAGAAGAAAAGGACCTGGAGGTGACAGGAGTTCCACAAGAAGACCAACAGAGCCAACTAACCAGGGCCCAGAGGGTCCATCTGAGACTGAAGCACCAGCTATGCATCATGCATGGACTGGACCTAGGCCCCTTACAAAGATGTAGCCGGTGGGCAGCTCAGGCTTATGTGGGTCCCCTAGTAAGAGCGGTGGGGGAATCTCTCTGACATGGACTCTCTTGTCAGCTTTTCAATTACTTCCCCATGGTGGAACTGCCTTGCCAGGCCACAGGGGAAGAGGACATGCTCAGTTCTGATCAGACTTGATGAGCTAGGGAGGATGGGAGCTCCCCTTTTCCCAGGAATAGGGCAGGGAGACTGAGGAGAGGGAATGAGGGTGGCGCTGAGAGGTGAAGAGGGATGGGGCTATGGTCAGGATGTGAAGTGAATAAATAAATAAATAAATAAATAAATAAATAAATAAATAAATAAATAATAAATTAATAGGCCTTTCTTAATTATTCCACAACTTAGTGGCCTTTATTTGTTTTAGTTGTATCGTAGTGAAATTAACTCTATTTTGGATGACCGTATATTTGTAGAACTATCTCCCAAGTTAGCAATTTTAGACATTATCTATCTATTGATTTCCTTGTGGCCTATATTGATTTTAACTCTGCTGTAACTTTCAGCATAATGTTATCACATTTTGATTATTTTATCATCATGATGGTAGAACATAATTACTTTCTCCTCAGTCAACGGGGATGGTTATGTTCCTTTCTATACTATTAGAATATCTTAAATTAATAATTGTCTCAATTGTTTAATCTGGTTAGCTCTTTTAGAACATGAAAATAAGTTAATTTCTGCCACTCGATTGCTATGTAAATTACCATTCTTCATTTTCACACGTGACAAAACCATATTTACAAATATTTTAGTTGTTATTTAAGAATTTCATACTCCATATTTTGATCGTATTCACCTCAAAGCTCTTTCCAGATCCATCCTCACCTCTCTGCCCATCCAACTTTGTATTCTTTCTTTCTCTCTTCTTTTTAGACCCAACAAGTCCAGTGTGTTGCTAAAAATCCTCTTGGGTCAGAAACCTTCCCTGGGGTAGGGTCAACCTACCAGTTCTCGCACTGAAAGAAAACCAAGCCTTTTCTTTTCAGCAGCTATAAACATCAATAGTGAACCAGGCAGGGGTGAGATGTGGTGCCACGTCATCTGCTCCATGTTGGGACTTTGAAAACTGGTTGTAATAATTGATTTATACTATTTTTCGTGTGTCTTCAAACTTCTATTCTATTCCAATCTAGATTTTTGTGTGGAATGCTTGATAGCTGTTATCATGAGCTGTGCCTTGGACGAGGCTATAGAATTTCTAGTTTTGGTAAAGCATATTTTCCCGCAAACCTCTGGAGACAGGGTACATTATACCCACCCCCTCCTCTTGTGTGAATTGCATTTGCACATACTACTTTAAGTATCATTCCTCAGGCCTGGCACACTTCAGTGAGTTCTCTCATCATCTTATCAAGTAGGCTAGGCTGGCTGGCCAGCCATTGACTAGGAGAAGTTCTAACTATCTCCACCTCCATAGTCCTGGGGCATGCCACCAAGTCTGAATTTTTAAATGGCTGTTCTGGAGATCAAATTCACATTCTAATACTTGGAAGGTAAACACTGTACGAGAAGGGATTTCTCCTTAGCCCCCCATGTGCTATTCTGTTGCAAACTCCCATGACTGCAGGGCCTGATAGGGGAAGGTTTTTAAAAGATAGATCTATACTTCAAAACTTTAAAAGATTTATTATGTGTAAGACTTTTTTTTTTGCTTGCTTTTATGTATGTGTACCACATGGGTACCTGATTGCCCACAGAAATCAGTAGAGGGCATTAAATCTCCTGGAACTTGAGTTACACATAGTTGTAAGCCACTGTGTGTGCCGGGAAACAAAGCTAGGTCTTTTGCAAGAGCAACAAGCGTTCCTAACTACTCAGCCATTTTTCCAGTCCTAGATCCAGATGTTTTACTTAGACATCTTTAAAGCCTTATTGATGTGATAAGTAGCTGTACATGTTTAAAGTACACAATTCTGTAAGTTTGATATATGCATATGTTCAGAAAACCATTAGTACAATGAAGATAATGAATGGATTTCACATTTCCAGATGTTTTCTTACATCACAACAAAGGAGGCCTTGGGTTGTCCCGGAGGACCAGGCTAGGGATCCCTCCTGTGTGTGGCAGGTGTTTCAGCCTCCGATTTTGCCTGCGAAGCTCAGACCATGAGATGGAGCCCCAGTCAGAAAATGCCAGACAGATGCGGCTAAGTCTTAGCTTCTCTCCTGACAGTGGAAAGGCTGATTTTCCATTTCCTTTTGCTTACTCCCTTGGAGGAGTGTGAACTTGCTTTTGGCATCCAAAACAAACAAACTTGAAGACCATATATGTCATACCTAGCCACAAAATTTGGGGATTATTGAAGGCAGAAGAAATAGCTCTGGCATGCTCACTAGTTTCTGCCCATGCAGCTCACCTGATTATTTACCAAGATATTACTGTCAGCCACGGACTGCTTTATCTATTTCTGTCACCCTTTCTAGTATGGGTTTGGGTGTGTACAATGTAATTGCAAATGGAAAGCCTAAATAATGTGTTTGTCTGATGGAAGATTACCAGGGCCTGAATTCACATGCAAAGCCTGGGGTGTGAGGAACCACCCTGTCTATTGTAGACAGCATGGGTCCCAAGAGAAGTGAGTAATAGCTTACTTTGGCACACATATTATCTATGCGAAATCAATGCTGGTGATTCTCATTGACACCCACTGCCTTCTAAAAACAACCTATGTAGGCATAGAGCGCTCTTTCACAATTCTAATTAGAAAAAAAAAAAGATCATTTTTTTTTGTCCTCCACAATTGGGTGTAATGAAGATTAAAAGGGATTTATAGTAAATATCTAAGGGAAATCACAACAATCACAGTATAGATGGCAGAAATATTAATACTTCAAGCAGAGCCAAATCCTGTCTTTGAATATCTTACTTAGCCTTTTACTTCCAGGATAGGTGTTTAAAATAGAGGTCAAGACCATTAAAAGATGACTTGTGAGCTTGGTTTATCAGGGGGCATGCCACAGAGGTTAGGAAGATTTCTGTGGACCCTTTGATTACTTTCAGAATCTCCCTATTCTTAATACTGCTGCTTTGCATTTTCGTGTGTGATTTTTGGTGCATATTAATTTTCATTTTTCTTTTTAAAACAAGAATATTGTGTGTGTGTGTGTGTGTGTGTGTGTGTGTGTGTGTGTGTGTGTGTGTGTCTGTATGTGGGTATGTGCAAGTGAGTGCAGGTGCCTGCTGAGGCCCCCTGGAGCTGAAGTTCTAGGCAGTTGTTGAACCTGGTCCAGGGACCTGAACTCTGGTCCTCTAGAAAAGCAGCAAGTACTCTTAACTGCTAGGGTATCTCTCCAGCTCCTAAATTAGCATTTCTAAGTAATTTTGGGCTGCAGTTGGAGTTTATGTCTCACAAGTGTGCTTCTGTTCTGGTTTGATAACTATAACCAAAAGGTAAAGACATGTTTGCCTTTTTCTATGTTTGTCACTTCTTTGCTGCATTTCCATGTATCAGCACCTAGAATCTTTACACTTTTAATTTTGTTGGAAGAATTCCACATATAATTTCCTCCCTATGCTAACAAAAAGTTTGTTTAGTTTTCCTTTGTTTGGGATTGATTTATTTATTTGTTACTTATTTACTGAGACAGGGTCTTGCTATGTAGCATTGGATGTTCTAGGACTGATCATCTTCTTACTTCTACCTCCCAAATGCTAGGATTACACTCATGGGCAACAGCATCTGGATCTGCTTAATCTTAAAAGCTATCTTTGCTGGGTATAGAACTCTAGGCAGTGTTTTCTTTTAGTGTTTTACAATGTTCAGTACATTGCTTACAGTTCCCATCTGTGGTAGTTTAGGAATGCTCCCTTTAGACTCATGCTCTTGAATGCTTGATCCATTGAGAGTGGCATTTATTGGGGTGGTGTGGCCTTGTTGGAGAGCATGTGCCACCATGGGGGTGAGCTTGGAGGTCTCAGATGCTCAGTCTAGGCCTAGTGTGACTTTTTTTTTTTTCTGCTGCCTATATATCAAGATGTAGAACTCTCAGCTCCTCCAGGAACATGTCTACCACCAAGTCTCCATGCCTTCTGCCACATGACAGTAATAGGCTAAACCTCTGAAACTGTGAGCAATCCCCAGTTAGATGCCTTCCTTTATGATAGTTGCTGTGGTCATGATGTCTCTTCACAACAATAGAAACTCGAACTAAGACATCGTTATTTTTGCTCAGAAACAGGATAACAGTCAATATTAATATCGTGCTATTAAATAGATTATATCTCTTTGTGCTATTTATTATAAGAAAATATTTTTATGTTTTAATCTGGAAAATGCATATGAATATATTCTTGTTTATACTTGCCTTGCTTTGGTATTTTTGTATTTTGAATTTGTCGCTTATATCTCATTAATTTCAGAAAACCTAATGAGTTGAGAAGTTAAGTTACCATTCATCTTCTGCTATGTGGATTAGTGTTAGTTTTATTTACTCCATTTTAATTAAAAATTTGGTAATTGGTAAATACAACATACCTTTAATGTTTTTCTTCTTTTTAGTAGTATTTTTATTTACTCTTTGAAAATTACACACACATATATACACCATATCTCTATCACATCCATCCCCACTTCTGAAAATTTCCCCCAAGAACTCAATACATCTCTTTCCAAATTTTATCTTTTCTTCTTCTTCTACTTCTTCTTTTTATTATTATTATTATTATTATTATTATTATTATTATTATCATCCTTCCTCTTCCTCCTTGTCTTCTTCTTCTTCTTCTTTGTCTCCTCCTCCTCCTCATCATCATTATTTTCTTCAATTCTGATTATGCCAGTCTATAAATTTGTTTGGTTCTATTGCACTGTCTGTGGCTGTATAAAAGTCAGTACAAGACTTGACTGGGGCAATTGTTAGAACCACTTATGCTCATGTTATATCACAGAGTGCTTAGTTCTTGAATATGACTTTATCCCTCATTGAGATGGAATGTATCAGCCAGTTTCTCCTGGGGTGGATGTTAGCAGGTTAGTAAGTTAGTAAATTGGACAGCAGGAATACTTGCTTTGAGGACAACAGTGCCTAATGATCAGAATTGTTGTAAGGTCAAAAACCAAACACCAACCAACCAAAGAAAAAAAATCAATAAAATATCTTATAACATTTAATTTTATTACATATTTATGAATATCTGCTATTTATTAACATTATTGATTAATGAAACTCATATTTCTTTTTGCTTCTTCACTTTTCCCCCCTGTGTATTGCTGCCTGCTTCCTGGTTATTCTGGGGTCTGGAGACCACATTTTCATTCACTCAATTTCTCTATCTAACACATGCTGGTCACTCAGCCGTGTGGTTGTTCTATTCTACGCAATGTTTACATTCTCAGGTGACCATTACTATCTTACACATGCTTACGTAATCTGTCTGCTATGTTACTTGAGAAGAATCTACAGGAAAAATAATTTCTGAGACATTTTGGATCAGTGACATGATGGGCTTTGAGAATTTGGTCTGGCTAAGGGACTAGATAACAAACACAAGGAAATGTTAGTTATGGTTTCAAGGTCTCTTGTGTTACAATAAGATGGATAGGGAATGTTCTTTAAACTTATAATCTTATCTTTATAGGAATAAAGAAACTACTTTTCTTCTTTTTAACAATGTCATATGTAGAATTATCTGTGGTCACAGAAACACCCTGCTATCTTTTCTTATCTCTCTTCTACTGCTGCTAACTACCTTATCCATAACCAGTTTCCTTCCTATCCTTAATTATTATTTTTTTCTTTGTTTTCATGCAGATATTATGTAAGCAGCCACAACTGCTGTTTGATCACAGATGATTCCGGAAGGCAGTTTCATAGCATTTCTATTCATCCTCAGCTGTCAGTCTTTCCACTCCCTCCTCTCTGATGCCCTTAGGCCTTGGAGATAGTGACATAGATGTCTCCTTTAGCACTGAATACTCACAGACTGAAGGTATTAATATTGAGAAATGGCCATCCTGCCAAAAACAATGTCTAGGTTCCGTGCATCTCCCATCAGAATTCCGATGCAATTCTTCACAGAGAAAAGGCTCAGATTCTGACACAGCACTAACAGGTGCCCCCTAGGCCTCAGAGGGAATGCTACAGCTGTTTCTCTGCAGGCTGAATACTCAGTAGTCACTTATTCTCAGCACACTGACAGATGATGAAGCTCTGCATGACAGTCACAGTCTGGGAGCAGAGCTAGTTTGCATGTAAACACAAATGTTTAGGAGACAATGTGTCTACATGCCCATTTAACAAAACATCAGTTCATTCTCCTCTAAGGAGAATGCCTGCAGCTGCAGGCATTTAAACAGGCTAACGATACTAGGAGTGTATTATCTCCCAGGGAGTAGGCTTCAGAGCCAACTGCAAAGTGCTGGTTAACCTCAAGACATTCTTACAATTATTGCATTGGGAGGCACATCTTGTCTGACAGGTCAGAACTATATAGTACACCACAGCTGAGAAAGACCATGGATGGCTTTTCTCTCCCAGTAGACAAACTAATGTTTTGCCAACTCTTTTGTGAATGAAATAAACATACTCTCATTGAATACAATCAATGCTATCATGTTTTTAATTTATGAGATCCAAGGCCATTTATTGGAGTACCTTTGAATAGAGGGTCCACAAACTTCTTAATAAGGAAAAGAACCTCACTTCTCATCCAGCAAGCTGAGTTATTTTCAAGGTCAAGCTGTGCTAGTGATTTCTTATGGAAACAATCTCAATGGAATATGAATGCCTAAGTTTTCCTTATAAGAAAGCCCTTTAGTAATTCGCTGGGGAATGCTGACATTGTGATGGAAACACATGGTTAGTTAATGATATGTTTAGACTGGATTAATTTAATGGGAGATAATTGTTAAAGCATCAGCCAATGAAGCTGAGGGACTGAGTTGGAATTTCAGTTCTGCTATTCAGAAAAGTAGTTGTTAGCACTCCGCCAGGATTTAAGGAAATGTGTTCTCCTCTGTGAACTGGACTTTTGTATTGCTTTAAGTCTGGAGATTGTCTTTGGATAAATGTCATTTTCATAATATCAGTACTATCAATCTTTGAGTGTGGGCAGTCTTTGCACTTTACGGTATTATCTTAAAGTTTTTATCATACAAGTTTTTTACTTCCTTGGTTAGATTTATTGCAGAATTTTTTGAGGCCATTGCAGATGGGAATAAGGACTGATTCATTTCTTGGTATGTTTGTCATTGGTATATAGGAAGACTACTGATTTTTTTGGTGTTAGTTTTGTATCAGGCTACTTTGATGAAAATGTTTATAAGCTGTAGGTTTCTAGTGAGGTTATTAGGGGCTTTTATGTATAGAATCACATCATCTGCAAATAAGGATACAATCAGCTTACCACAGTAAAAAGGACCAAGATGGAACAAAATCAAAATACAACAACAAAATGCTGGTGTGGACATGAGGAAAGAGGAGCCCTTATTAGCAGCTCAAGATGTTCCACGACCACGTTCTCAGTTCAGAGAAGATTTATTTGCTCCAGAGGGACAAAGGCAGATGACAGGAGGCCCAGGTGGAAAGGGAAGAGAACAGTGGAGTGGGACTAAAAGGACTACAGAAGAGGGGGAAGGTACATTTGCCTCTGGAGTCGGGGAGGGCAGGCAAAGAACTGCCTCTGGATAGAGAGGAGACAGATGTGGCAAAGGAAACTGATGGTTTATAAAGGTAAAAGGGGAAATCCCTGTGTTTGGATGAGGTACTTAACTTTGATTGTGCATGTTAATCAGGTGGACTTGAGTTCTTTGATAGCTGGACCTTGGTAGTCAGCCTCAGGAGGAGGAAGTGGCCAAACAAGGGAGTAGACATTGGCGGCTAGCTTCAGGAGTGTAATCTAATGGCTTTTTAGCAAGACCAAGGGAGTGCAGAGAAGGGCAAAACCTGCCAGAGCCATGTTTATGAGCTAGTAGAGTCTTTTCAGACTGTAGTCTAGTCCGAGACACTTGCTTATCCATGTTGATTCCTTCTTCAATATCCAGGAAACGGAAACAGCCTAGATATCCATTAATTGGTAGCAAACGTAGTATGTGTGCATAACGAAATGGTTTTCAATTATAAAGAAAAATGAAAACATGCAGTTCACAGGTAAGTGAATGAAACTGGAAATAATTAAAAGTAAGGTAAATCAGATCAACAAAGATAAGCACTACGTAATAAATGATTTGATGTAACAAGGCCTAGCCCACTGTGGGCAGTACTGCCCATGGAGAGGTAGGCCCAGGGTACATAAGACTAGCTGAACAAGCGAGCGTGAACAAGTCTGTTAGCAGGGTTCCTACAGGGTCTTTGCTTCCATTCTTGTCCCCTAGGTTCTGCCTCGAGTTCCGGATATGGCTTCTCTCTGTGACTCAGGAGCCCAATCAACACCGACTTCTCAAGTTTATCCCAGCAACAGAAAGACACCTAAAACATGTATCACATAACAAAGGGTTCTAGGAGTACTGGTATTGGGAGAGGTCAGGGAGACTGGCCCTCCACAAATCACATTGCTTGCAGAAGTGTCAACTGCTATTATCTTCTAGAAAACTGCAGTTTATGACCCATGATGAGGAACACTGTTTTTACCATAATCATCTGGAACCTTTTCTTCAGAAATGACTGTTTTTAGAGACAAACACTGTCAGAAAAGAATCCGTATCTGTTTTTGCAGATACAGAGTGGCAAATATGTGGCAAAGTCTCTACAAATGTCCAACAGAAATTGCATGGTCAAATAAGATAAACAAGTTGTGTGATTGTTACAAATTGCATTTTCATGGAATTCTCGAAGACAAGGAAAAATTCTTATGTC
Organism: Acomys minous; assembly: GCF_964271855.1. Taxonomy (NCBI): domain Eukaryota; kingdom Metazoa; phylum Chordata; class Mammalia; order Rodentia; family Muridae; genus Acomys; species Acomys minous. Next base: position 41,079,148 of record NC_140495.1, read on the forward strand.
ATGACGTTGAGTGAAAGGCAGGGACAGAAAGTTCATGTTGAGTATGATTATCACTTTGCTAAAGTTTGTGCATGTGTGTGGACGTGCACACACGTGTGGGGATTATCCTGTTTGGATATGTTAAAGTAGCAGTAGTGACTTTTCAGGACATTTGGAATACAGAATTGTTGTTGCTGTTACTTGAGAAAGGTGTCCCTTTGTAGCTTAAGCTGGCCTCGAACCAACATCCTTAACTCAATGTGCAGGATGGCAGGCATGTGCCTTCATGTCCGACACGCTCTATGATTTGTTGTAACTTCTACATAAAGTACAGGTTTTGTCTCTTTACGTTACAAAACGCAGCGTCACTTAAAAAGGAACATTCCAAACTTTCCTGAGTGATGAAATGGAATTTTTCATGCCTCATGAAGAACTGTGTAAGACTCACTAACACTGATGGTGTCTCTGAGTCAGGGCATTCTTTTTTTTTTTTTTTTAGATTTATTTATTATTATGTATACAGTGCTGAAGTGGGCATCAGATCACATTATAGATGGTTGTGAGCCACCATGTGGTTGCTGGGAATTGAACTCATGACCTCTGGAAGAGCAGTCAGTGCTCTTAACCTCTGAGCCATCTCTCCAGCCCCCATTCTTTACAAGCGTTAGCAAGTTGGCTTTGTGATATCTTTTATCTTCTCTGGCATGTCTATATGTCCTCACCTTTAAAATATGGAAAGCATAGCAGAACAATGCTTTCTCCAAATAAGGAGAACTGAGCAGCAGCAGCAGCAGCAGCAACAACAGCACAATGGAGACATTCCTCAGGGGATGTTGACACTTATTTTTTTTAGTCTTGGCAAGACAGTGGGGCTTATCAAATAAAGGATCTATCAAGTTGGCAAGCATTTGTTGTCTTGTTAAAGGTGACTGTCCCCACAAAGGCAGATAGTGTGAGCAGGAAAGGAAAGCCAGGACCATTCTCTCTTGTCCTGCCACTGCTTTCATGTGCTTGTTCTTGGCTGACTGTTCAATCTCTTGAAGAACGGCTGTGCATCCAGGCTGTCTCCAGGCTTCCGTAGCCTCTCCACTGCAGAAGAGTGAATGTTTTTCCCATTCCTTTTGAAACGATGCTGTCCCTGGAGAACCCTCAAATGTCCTTGCCTCAGTACTCTGTCTCATTGGCCTCTGTAAAAACATGGACCACTCACTCATCCCTTTACATTAAAAACTGCCACGTCTTTCTTATGCTCCAGTGCCTCTGTGTCACCTTTGGTACTCATGAAATCTTTTGAAGATTTCATTGGCCCTGTGAATTGCTGTTCTTGGAGCCTTGGGAAATAGTAAAGGCGAAATTATATCCTCACTTTATGTCATATTTAACACAAAGTCTGTTAGCTTATTAATTCCTTTAACAAACAGCGCATACCATGTTCTCTGTAGGTAGTTTAGAACTGGATACACTTAGAGAAAATGTGTGATGACAATTACGAAGATTTGGGTGCCTTAACTAATTTCATTTCCATAATATTTTAAGGAAGCTACTTTTATGTTTTCCATTTTCTCAGAGGAAATTTAGGCATAGAGTTTAAATCATCACCTTAGGTCACGAAAATGGTAAAAGGCAGAATCAAGATTCAAAGTGAGAATTTGTGCTCTTAACTCTCTACTGAAACACTATCCATGCCCTTGAAAAACAAACCCCGCTGTGAGCAGGAGTGAGACAACTATAAAAATTAATACACAATGCAGTAATTGCCACTATAAAATAAAGGGAGGGCACCCAAGCCATATCTATCTGGAAACTACATGATATTCCACCTGCATTTGACTCTGAAACTTCAAGGTATAGAAAAGTCAGAAATGACATGCATGGGAAGTTATGGACAGGCAAGTATACTGTGTGTGAGGGATTGCATTTTTATTTTTTTTTTGCGAATGGTGAATTATCCAGAAAGGTAGCTTAAGAAACAAGACAGTGTTGGTGGCCACATCACTTAGAACATGGAAGTCTTTGTGTTTCAGTGTGAATTGGAACCACAAGTCAGTTTTCATGAGAATGAATGGTTATAAAAGCAAACCTGTTTAGGCAGCCATGTAGGTGAGACTTCATGGGTATAGCTTCTCTGACGTTTCTAGGAGACACCATCTCACAACAAAATTTCTCTTCCTTTGGCTTTTGCAATTTTTCCATTCCTTCTTTTAAGGGCAGAATCAATGAATGACATATTAATGTGGAAGCAGGAAAGCTAATAAAACTTCAACCCCAAACAAAAATTACAGGCAACCAAGCCGGAAAAACTGGTCTCTCACAGGAAGAGCACAGTCCCAACCAAATGACTAGCTATGGAAACAAACATACAATACCATTGTACAGATGGAACAGGTTGTATGTTTAGGAATACACACACGCATGGGAACACACCACACACACACACACACACACACACACACACACACACACACACATACACACACACACAGAGACATCCCACCACACACCACCACCACCACCACCAACAACAACAACAAGGAAAAAAGGCATGAATTTGAAAAAAATCAAGGAGGGATACATGGGAGGGAAAGGGATGGGGGAAATGATATAATTATCATCTCAAAATTGTAATAAAAAATAAACCTTGACTCACATCATTCTCTCTGGCTTCCTGTCTGGCACTGTGATCTCTTTCTCTTGCTTAAACTTCTGTCATGATGCCATCCACCAGAAGATAAATCATTAGTAATTCCTTATCTTGGCTTTCATTCTTCAAAACCACAGACTAAAGAAACTTACTTTCTTCATAAGTACTCAGCTTCATATATTTTACTATAATAATTTAAAAATGGTGTTATAAGATTGCTGAGTTTTTCTGAACAAGATAGGATGCCTTGGTTGGATTTTAAGCTGATAGAGATGTCACCATAATTATTTTATAAGAGTAATAAGGATAATAAAAAAAAACACGCTGCAGAAGGGTTGAGTGGTTGGTCCAGGTGAGAGATGTCAGAGCTGCCACCAAAACATCATCTTTTAAAATGGAAGCAACAGGATAAGATACACTTTGGGTGGTAAAATTCAGCGAAGAGGTATTTCATTATGTATGGGGGAAAGGGAAGATGGGTGTAGGAGAAAAAGATATCTCATATGCTGTAGGTTAGGGTGGGAAAGAAGAACCCATCAGAGGAACTGTCTTTAGATGAGGCTGGGACATTCAGAGGGCATGGTGTTGGTGGTATTGGTGGTGTTGGTGGCAGCGGTGGAAGACAGCATCATCAACAAGTAGTCCTTGGAAAAATGGATATCCACATGTATAAGTATGAAATTTGAATCACATCTATCACCCTGAACAATAATCAATGCCAACTGTGCTTTAGAGAAGTGACACAGGTGCGGTGAAGAACAAAAGGTGAAAAATGCCTGAGCCTTAACTGGGAAAGGAAGAGTTGGGGTAATACAGAGAAAGACAGATAAATAACACTATGTTTAGTAGATAAACATCATTTACTTAGTTTTGTACTATTGCTTATAATTTATAATATTAGCTATTATCTTATGTATTGTAAGTAAAGGCAATGCATTTCTCTACCTGCATTTGTATATTATATGGAGATCTTCTGCAAAAGTAGATAATGTACCTTTCCAAGGGCCATAGATAATTTATCAAAAATCCAGTGCCAGGGTAAACCTCCCTTCAAGTTGTTGGCCATGTGGGGAGGGTGCTCAAGAGACTTGCCCCCGCCCCAAATAATGTAGGTCACTGTCATTTTCCTTGGGTGCCTTCCAGAACTTAAAGAGAAAACCCTTTTGCTGAAGATAACACACACTTTGGACACAGGACTTAGAGGAACCAAGCTGGCCCTGGTGTGGAATCCTGCTCCTAGGTATCTCATGGCGTTGGAAGGTACCAAGCAAACTGACAAAGAAGAAGAGTCATCAATAGTTCCAGTAAGCTGTAAAGCCCGATAGATTATCTAATGCTAAGTGGTCATACAAACACAGGTGGTCTGAGTAGCAATAAGTGGACTCAATAGGCCTCTGTGTGTGTGTGTGTGTGTGTGTGTGTGTGTGTGTGTGTGTGTGTGTGTGTGTGTGTACACACATGTATGTACCAATTATACTTAGAGAAGAGTTCATGAAATCGATGGAAATAGTATGGGCATGGATGAGTTGAAAGCTGAGAGGGAGTAGTGGAAGGGGAGAAAATACAGTGTACTCATACGTCTGCTACATGAAATTCTAAAAAAATTAACAAAACGAATGGACCGTAGATTGATGCTACCATACCATAGATGACAAACAGGAGACTGAGAAGGGGACCTGTAAATGGAAGACTTTTGGCAAGTGAGCGACCAGGCATTAAATGCCTGGGAGGCACAGGTTTGCGGCGAATGGCGAATGACACATTTTAGGAAGTTGGAAGAGGAGCTGGGAGATGCATTCCCCAGGAAATGAGACTTAAGAGATAGGGTTGCTAATGAGCCAGAAAGAGTCGCCAGAGAACGTTTTGTGCAATGTTATGTTCCTTCAAAATCATAAAGGCCTTAACAGTCTCTTTCGTGCTTAAGTTTCAATTCCATGATCTCCTGGGAAAGTGTCAGGGAAGCAAAGTTGGAAATGACTAGTTTGGCTTTCTTGCTTCCTTTTGTTTTCTGAGCAGCACAGAAAGACCACTCAAAGGAAAAAAACAAAAGGCTTCTCAATGCGGTGTACGTGAGTTCTGCTTGGCTGATCCTATGAAAACAAGCAAGCCCATTCTCTGAAATGAGTGTGACATTTGAGACAAGGACTTGGCTGTGTTTTATATTTGATTACATGTCCCCAAAACATCTTCCCTGTGGTCATTTTAAATTTAGATTTTATATTATAGAATCACACAACAACAATTTTACCTAATTCCACCCAAGGGAAATGAAAATATATGACTCGGAAAAGGCCCAGGAATGGATGGTTCTAGCAATGGTGTTCTCCAAGGCCTCAAACTGGAAGGAATCCAAAGGACTGTCTGATAGTAAACACATGGATAAACATAACAATATATTGTCAACAGTAAGTGAGAACAAAGTACTTGATATCTATGTGGACTGGATGGACTTCAAAAAATAAGTTTAGCCAGCCAAGAAAGACTACTTATTGTATGAGGCTACTTACATTAACTTTCTAGAGAAAAGAAATTTATAAAGACAAATTTTAAGCAGTGGGTGTGAGGGAACTTAATGGAAGATGTTGGAGGAGGCTGTTGGAAATGGCAATATTCTAAGACCATACATATTTGCTAAAGATAAATGAAATGAATTTTATGGCGTTTGTGTTATATACCAATGAAGCTTTATTTTAAATGAAAATCGCAGCAACAGCATCTTTCACTGCTGACTTCAATATCTAACCTGGCCTCAGATTCTTCTACTTTTGTTTCCTCTGTTTTTAGTTTCCCGTCTCTTTTGCATATGGCAGCCTCTGTCCCATAGTTAACCTGAGAGGGAGCAGAAACAGCCAGAGAGAAAGTGAAAATCGCTCCCTTCCCAAACAACTAGATCTCTGTGGTTTAGCAACTGAAACCCTTCTAACTGTCTTTCCTAAGGAGTAAATAGATTCATTTCAGTCTGGAGCAGAAAATATTAGTTGTCAAAGGGAAAACCAATGTTTTCTATTAAGTTTCTTACTCGTGATCCCCCTTTTCTATTTTCTAAAGATTTAATTTTTTTGGCATATACATACAGCAAGATGAACCATGGAACAATCAGGGATTATATGAATGTTACATTCATGGTATTTTGGCTAATTGCATTATGCAGCTTTGTAGAAAACATCTTTCCTATCTTGGTGATTCTAAAATTCTGAATGAGAATCAGTATCTATCATATCTCATCTCTGTCAACTTAAAACATCTATCTAGACCTGAAAACATCTTAAGCCCTAAACAGCTAAAGTTAATTATAAAACTAAACTACCTTGTATTCAACCCCATCAGAGACTTGAGAAGGAATGAAACTTAATTACTTGAGTGAACCGGAAGTGCAGGTTAGCAGCTTCCAAAATGAGAAAAAAAAATGACAGAGAAAGTTTGCTGCTTGAGCAGTCACCGAAAACTCTCTATAATGTTGGGGCATCATCTTCAGCCTTCTGGCCCAATATATCTGCTGGACATATTTGTGAGTCAGGAACTATTGAGGACTTTCTTACCCTGTCTTGGCAGAGTTTGGCCATTGACTCTGCTTGTATCCAAGCCTGCCCATTTTTAGGCAGAACTCTGTCTATGTCATGACCCCCACCACCACAGTTTTGCATAAAAGTGTCAATGTTGCTTCCTTCTTGGCAAGCCTTAAAGATTCACTGTAGCTTAGATATAGTGCACTTTGATTTTTCTTTATAGAAAACTAAATGGAGCGGATCTCAGGTTGAGCCAGGCATTGGTTGGACATTTTTTTTTTTTCAATTTCTTTATCCCTGCATATCTTGTAGGCAGGGTAAATTTTGGGTCAATATTCTTGTCCTTGGGTTGGTGTTCCTTTCCCCCCACTAGGAGTCTTGTCTAGTTAGAGGGCGTGTCTTCTTCTGTCTCCATGACCCCTGCTAGTAAGAGTTTCAGCTAGAGTCACCCTTTATCCTGCCAGAAACCTACCCTGTCTTACGCCTCCAGCTTGTCACAGAGAAGCCTCCGCCCATGGTTTCTCTCCTCTCTCCAGGCCCTCTGCCCTCCTGAACCTGCTCTTCCTAGGTCTGATCTCTACCGTCATTTCTCTCTTCACTCCCTCTCATACCTAGTTTCCCTCTTATCACTTCAGCGGTCTATTCTATTTTCCCTCTTGAGTGTTATTTAAGCATCCTCCCTTGGGTTCTCATTGTTACTTATTTTCTTTGAGTCTGCGTATTGTAGTATGTTTATCCTGTACTATATGGCTAAAAATCTACTAATAAGTGAGTACAGACCATGTGTGTCTTTCTGGGTCTGGGTTACTTCACTCAGGATGATCTTTTCTAGTTCCATTCATTTGCCTGCAAATTTCATAATTTCTTTGTTTTTAAGAGCTGAGTAGTATTCCATTGTGTAAATGTAGCACAGTTTCTTTACTCATTTTTTCATTTGAGGTCCATCTACATTGTTTCCAGTTTCTGGCTATTACAACTAAAGCTGCTACGGACATAGTTGAGCAAGTGTCCTTGTAGTATGGTAAAGCATCTTTTGAATATATGCCCTGGAGTGGTATAGCTGGGTCTTGAGGTAGGACTATTTCCAGTTTTCTGAGAAAGCTCTAGATTGATTTTCCAAGTGGTTGTACAAGTTTTCACTTCCACCAGCAATGGAGGAGTGTTCCCCTTTCTCCACATCCTTACCAGCATGTGCTGTCACTTGAGATTTTGATCTTAGCCATTTTGATGGATGTAAGATGGAATCTCAGAGTCATTTTGATTAGAATATCCTTGATGACTAAGGATGTTTCAGAGTTCGTTAAGTGCTTCTAAGCCATTCAAGATCCCTCTGTTGAGCATTCTCTGTTTACCTCTGTACTCAAATTTTAAATTGGATATTTTGGTTTGTTGTTGTTTAATTTCTTGAGTTCTTTATGTATTCTGAATATTATCCCTTTGTCAGATGTAGGATTGGTGAAGATCTTTTTCCCAATCTGGAGACTGCTTTTTTGTTCTATTGACAGTGTTCTTTGCCATCCGGAACCCTTTCAGTTTCAAGAGGTCTTGTTTATTAATTGATTATTTTAGGGCCTGAGCTATTTTTTTTTTCTGTTCAGGAAGTTATCTCCTGTGCCAACGAGTTCAAAGCTCCTCCACAAACTCTTCTTCTAATAGATTTAGTGTATCTGGTGTTATGTTGAGTTCTTTGACCCACTTGGATTTGAGTTTTGTGCAGGGTGATAAATATAGATCCATTTGCACTTTTCTACATGTAAACATCCAGTTAGACCAGCACCATTTGTTGAAGATGTTTTCTTTTTTCCATTGTATGGTTTTGGCTCCTTTGTCAAAAATCAAGTATCCGTAGGTCTGTGGGTTTATTTCTGGGTTTTTGATTTGATTTCATTGATCAACCAGTTTATTTCTTTTGTTTGTTTGTTTTTCTTCCTTAAACATTTTATTTCATTAACAACAATGAACTATATGAAAGAGAAATTAAGACATTGTTGTTTTTTTTTAACGGCCAAAAGAACACTCAATGCTCTACCTAACACATACTTGTAGACTCTTCTGTCATGCCTTTCTTTCACCAGTGTCCAGTACTCTCTTCCACCCAAGTGGGTTTCACAGCCTGCGGGCTTCTGTTGGATTCCCACTGACAATGTTGATCTTGTGCCCGAGTGGTTTTTGGCTACCGGTTGCTACTGCGACCTAATGGTAACCCACTACTTTCATCCTTTCTTTTCTTTTTGGCACCTAGCCCTTTTATATTATGAAATAACAATGATAATAAAACAGACAATATAGATTATCAAATAACTAAAAAATGTGGAACTCTAAGATTCTAAAGAATCTACATTAAAATAAACAAAATAACCATCATGACGGTTTATGCCTAAAATTCCAGCTTTCGGTGAACTGAGGCAGAAGGATAAGGAGAAATTGTAGCAACTTGATTTTACATCAACCAGTTTATTTCTGTGCCAGTATCATGTTGTTTTTATTACTATTTCTCTGTAGTATAGCCTGAAGTCAGGGATGAAAATTCCTCCAAAAGTTCTTTTACTGTATAGGACTGTTTTATCTATTCTGGGTTTTCTCTTTTTCCATATGAAGTTTAGAGTTGTTCTTTCATGGTTTGTAAAGTATTGTGTTGATATTCTGATGGGAATTGTATTGAATCTGTGGACTGCTTTTGCTAAGATGGACATTTTTACTATGTTAATCCTACAGATCCATGAGCATGGGACATATTTCTGTTTTTTGATATCTTCTTCAATTTATTTCTCCAGAGACTTGAAGTTCTTGTCACAAAGGTCTTTCACTGCTTGGTAAGAGTTACACCAAGATATTTTATATTTTTTTGTGGCTATTGTGAAGAGTGTAGTAGTTATAATTTTTTCTCAGCCCATTTGTCATTTGTATACAAAAGGCCTACATTTTTTTTGATTAATTTTGAATCCAGCCACTTTACTGAAGGTGTTTGTCAGCTGTAGGAGTTCTCTGATGTAATTTTTGGGGTCACTTATATATATTATCATATTGTCTGCAAATAGTTATACTTCTTTATTTCCAATTTGTATCACTTTGCTCTCCTTTAGTTGTTCTATTACTATGTTTAGGACTTCAAGTACTATATTGAAGAGCTATGGAGAGAGTGGACAGCCTTGTCTTGTCTTTGATTTTAGTGAAATTGCTTTGAATTTCTCTCCATTTAATTTGGGCATTGGATTGCCATATATAGCCTTTATTACATTTAACTATGGGCCTTGTATCCCTGATCTAAGACTTTTGTCATAAAAGGGTGCTGAATTTTGTCAAAGGCTTTCCCTACATCTAATGAGATGATCATGTGTTTTTTTTTTCTTTCAGTTTGTTTATATGGTGGATACATGTTGGCATACTTTTAAAACTTATTTTTATTTTGGGTTCATTAAATCTCTTTCTCCCTACTGCACCCCTATTCCTTCCAACACCCCATTATGAGGTAGGAGAGAAAGAAGATTAGTGGGGAAAGGGGTCATAGTTTTTCTTATTTACTTCCTGCTGTTTAGGGTCATTGGGTTCCTTTGGGTAAACCCAATCCTTGTTTCAGGATATTTTCAATTTCTTCTAATCCAACTGCATCAACAACAACCAGGAGCAGAAGCAGGGAAACACCAGCACCTTTATTCTTTCCTGAAGCTTCTAGTCTCTCTCTGGCCACCAATAAAGACCACATCCCCACAAGAGGTAGTTCACAGATGACAAAGGTCACATGCCCTTTCAGGAGGCAATTATCAGCTGTGGACAAGCTGGAGTCACTTCCATATCTCACAACTGGGATTAAAACAAAAAAAGTTTACATATAAAGCCAAAATATCCACAACAATTATGCTGATGGATTTTTTTGTATACTTAACCACCCCATATACCTCGGGTGAATCTTACTTGATCATGGTGGATGATGTTTTTGATATGTTTAGTTTGATGATATTTTTTGAGTATTTTTGCATCAATGTTCATAAGGAAAATTGGTCTGAGGTTTTTTTCCTTTGTCAGGTCTTTTCGTGGTTTAGGTGTCAGGATGAGTGTAGACTTATAGAATGTGTTTAGCACCGTTCCTTCTGTTTCAATTTTGTGGAATACTTTGAGGAATATTGGTATTAGGTCTTCTTTGACAGTCTGGTAGAATTCTGCACTGACACTATTTTGTCCTGGGCTTGTTTTTTAATTTTTAATTTTATTTTATGGGAGATTTTAATGACTTTTTTATTTCTTTAGGGGTTAAAGGATTATTTAACTTGTTTACCTGATCTTGATTTAACTTTGGTAAGTGGTATCTATCAAGAAAATTGTGCATTTTGTTTAGGTTTTCCAATTTTGTGGCATACAGGCTTTTGAAGGAAGACTTAATGATTCTTTGGGTTTCCTCCGTGTCTGTTGCTATGTCCTTTTCATTCTGTTTTTGTTGATTTGGATAATGCTTATCTGCCTTTTAGTTAGTTTGACTAAAGATTTGTTTATCTCGATTTTCTTAAAGAACTAGCTCCTTGGTTTTGTTGATTCTTTATGTTGTTCTCTTTGTTTCTAATTTATTGATTTCAGCCTTGAGTTTGATTATTTCCTTCCATTTACTCCTCTTGGGTGAGTTTGCTTCTTTTTTCTCTAAAGCTTTCAGATGAGTTGTTAAGTTGCTAGCATAAGATATCTCCAATTTCTTTATGAAGGCATGTATTGCTATGAACTTTCCTCTTAGCACGCCTTTCATTATGTCCCATAAGTTTGGGTATGTCGTACTTTCATTTTCATTGAATTTTAGGAAATCTTTAATTTACTTCTTTATTTCTTCCTTGACCCAGTTGTCATTGAGTAGAGAGTTGTTCAGTTGCCATGTGTGTGTAGGCTTTTCGTTATTTCTGTTGTTGTTGAAGTCTGGCTTAAATCCATGGTGATTTAATAAAGAACAATGGGTTAATTCAAATTTTTTGATTCTGTTGAGGTTTGCTTTGTGACCAATTATATAATTGATTTTGGAGATGGTTCCTTGCAGTGCTGAGAAGAAGATATATTCTTTGTGTTTGGGCAAAAAACTCTGTAGATATCTGGTTGGTCCATTTGAATCATGACATTAAAAAAGATTATTTCATTTATACTTGCATGTATACCTGCAGGCCAGAAGAGAGCATCAAATTACATTACAGATGGTTGTGAGCCACCATGTGGTTCCTGGGAATGAATTCAGGACCTCTGGAAGAGCAGTCAGTGCTTTTAATCTCTGAGCCATCTCTTCAGCCTGATTTATGACATTTTAAAAAAATGTCATTATTTCTCTAGTTTCTATCTCTATGATCTGTCCATCGATGAGAGTGAATGTTGAAGTATTTCACTATTAATGTGTGGGGATCAGTGTATGATTGAAGCATTAATGTTTCTTTTACAATTGTGGGTTCCCTTATATTTGGGATATAAATGTTCAGGATTGAGATGTCCTCTTGGTGGATTTTTCCTCTAATGAGAATAAAGTGTTCTTCCCCACCCCTTTTGGTTAATTTTGGTTGAGAGTTTATTTTATTAGATATTAGGGTGGCTACACCAGCTTACTTCTTGTGTCCATTTGCCTGGAAAACCTTTTTCCAGCCCTTTACTCTGAGGTCTATCTTTGTTTCTGAGGTGTGTTTCCTGTATGCAGCAGAATGTTGGGTCCTGTTTATGCATCCATTCTGTTGTCCTGGGCATTTTTATCAGAGAGTTTAGTCCATAGATGTTGAGAGATATTAATGCCCAATGATTGTTAGTTCCTTATGATGTTGGTGGTGGTAGGGTTTTTTGTTTTGTTTTGTTTTGTTTTTGTTTTGTTTTTGTTTTTTTGCATGTGTTTGTGTGTGTGTGTACTTTTCCTCTTCTGGTTTTGCTGTAACGAAATTATTTACATCCTGTGTTTTCTTGGGTGTAGCTAATCTTCTTTGGTTGGATTTTTTTCCTTCTAGTATCTTCTGTAGGGCTGGGTTTATGCATAGATATTATTTAAATTTAGTTTTGTCATGGACTATTATGCTTTCTCCCTCTATGGTGATTGAAAACTTTGCTTGGTATAGCAGTCTGGGCTGACATCTGGGTCTTTTAAAGTCTGCATGGCATCTTTCCATACCTTTTTGGCTCTTTCATAGTCTCTGTTGAGAAGTAAGGTGTGATACTGATAGGTCTGCCTTTATATGTTACTTGGTTCTTTTACCTTGCTGCTTTTAATATTATTTTTTTTCCTGTAGATTTAGTGTTTTGATTATTATGTGGCAGAGGGGATTTCTTTTCTAGCCTAATCTATTTGGTGTTCTATAAGCATATTTTTCTGTAAGAAATGTTAAAATTATCTCCTTTTTTAGGTTTGGGAAATTGTCTTCTATGATTGTGTTAAAAATATTTTCTGGCCTTTGGATCTTAGAATCTTCTCCCTATTCAATTCCTATTGTACTTAGGTTTTGTCTTTTCATTCTGTCCTTGATTTCTCAGATGTTTTGTGTCAGGATTTTTTCAATTTAAAAATTTCTTTGACAGATGTATCAATGTCTTCAATTGTATCTTCTCTGCCTGAGATCCTCTCTTACATCTCTTGTATTCTGCTTGTGATGCTTACTTCTGTGGTTCCTGTTCTATTCCCTAAGCTTTCCATCTCCAGAATTTCCCCAGGTTGGGTTTTCTTTATTGTTTCTATTTCCATGTTCAGATCTTGAGCTGTTTTATTGATTTCTTTCACTTGTTTGTATTTTCATGTATTTTTAAAGTAATTTATTAATTTCTCCTTTAAAGACTTTTATTTGATTGTATGATTGTACTTTTCTATATTTCTTTGAGGGATTTATTCATTTCCTTTTTAAAGGCCTCTATCATTTTCACAAGCATAGATTTAAGGTCGTGTGTGTGTGTGTGTGTGTGTGTGTGTGTGTGTGTGTTCAGCTGTGTTACAATATCCAGAGCTTGCTGCCATATTTGTGTGTTTTTTGTTGATTTTGTCCTTATGCTGGCTTTTATCTATCTGGTTGTACCTGCTATTGGCTGATTGTTCCTGGAATCTTCTGGCCTTCTTGAGCTTGTGGGGGGTAGCCTGAGGACATGAACTAGGGGTTGGTTCTCCTCAAGTAGCCTACAACTTTTCTCTCCTGGTTTTGTCTCATTTGGACCTATAGGTAGGAAATTAGGGTGTGGGTTTCTAACCTGTGTGATTTTGAGATCCTGTAGGTCTCCTCAAGATGGCTAGTAGAGCCATGAACTAATGGTTGCATGTTTCTGGTATCCATAGTTGTCCTCAGGATGTGGGGAGTAATTGGGAGGTCTGAGGGTGGTACCATATGTATATGGCAGCCAGGATACTTTCCTCTCTCTGGGGAAGCACCAAATGGATGCTGGCAACTTGGAGTCCATAGTGGGATGACTTGCTTGCCCCGAGATCACTGTGCTCCTGGTACTCAAACTCTGCTGGGCTCCTCCATCTTATAATGGGGCCCTGTATGTTTCTATTGTCCATCTGGTCTCTACCACGGGACAGGTAGAGCCATGTACCAGAGGCTAGGATCCTGTCCCTGGTATTTGGGAACTGTCTTTGGGGAGGCAGAATTCTAGGGTCCTGATGCTGGAGCTGGAATGTTTCTGGAACTTGGGACTCATGTTTGGATGGACAGAAGGCACTAGGTGCTGAGAACCTAGGACAGTGTGTGTCTCTTGAACCTGGGAGCCATCCATGAGGGCCTGGAACTGTGAGTTCCTAGCTCCAGGAATGTCTCCTCTGATCCTGGAAACACAGACATTGGGGTTTTGGAGTCAGCATCCAGGTCACTCACTGGGTGTGCAGTTTCTGATTTTCTGCTACTTAGATACCATACACACTGGGCACAGCCATCTTTGAATTTCCCAAGAACCAGTTTTTAACAGCAAGCAGCACATTGAATATGAAACGTGGAATATGGGAATATGAAACCAATCACTGTTTTTTAAAGGTGAGACCATCCAAGGACAAGAGGCTGGCAATATTCTCACAGATTTGCAGCCAGCAGGATTTTTGTCTGTTTGGTTTTTGTACATGATGCACATGATACTTGGGACCTAACATCTAATTCAGGGTCTCACATCCTTGGCAAGTGGATCTACTTCTCCATCTCTGAGCTGCTGTGAGGTTTGTGATGATTTTAGAGGAAGAAGCAGGGCCTGTCCTCAAATCATGGACTCTGCCTGAGTCCACTGGCAACAATTTGAGACACCTTTTGCAGTTTGTTAGAGGTAGGAGGAGATTGATTTTCCTTACTTTTTGAGTCTTTGTAGAGAAAGCTTGCTAGTCTGTTATACAAAATTCACCATGGTACAGTGTTGGCTTCATTGAGAGACCTTCCCTTTGTGTTTAAGGGAAGGAGGGGCGAGGCATGGTTGAGCAGCAGTAGTTTGCCTTCCCAACTAGGTCATACAAAGAGAATGAGTGTTCTCAAGCTCTTAAAGATAGAGAAAGGAACAGACTCCAGCATTTAATGAGACAATGCAAGTACCAGGCCAGTCTCAGTTTTTGGAAAAGAGAATACAGCCTGTGCCTTCTACACAACGGCTTACTCAACAATTATAGTGTGAAGTGGTCACAGTCTTTGCCATAGAGAAGTAGGATTCCTTTTTGCCAAATTGTCCAAAAGTGTTCACCCACATTCATGACAGGTGCTTTCATTTCACTTACAAACTTCTTTGAAAAGCCTTTGGCATGCACAAGTTGTTGGCACAGGGCTAACCTGAGGGAAACGCCAAGTTGCAGAGAGCCTTTTCTTTGGCTAATAAAATTCTTCTACCTCTTTCATTACAAATCTCCTCCCTCTAATTCCAGGAATTTCTTATTTTGAGAGGTCTAAAATGGCTCATGCTAACATCTGCCCAGTGAGAACTGAATTCAGTGCTTGTGGAGACTGTGGTATAAAATGACATATATGCTTACTCACACTGAGTCCTCCGTGTCTCTTTGTCAATTCATCTAGTCAGAGCACAGCCATTTCTGTGAAATGTAGACAGTAACACTCTTAACACATCAGCCTGGTTAAGTTCACTTTATAGGGTTCTGCACATGTCTTCTGTTTAGCTGGCTACAACTCCTTTCCTGGTCAGTGGCTTCCTTTCTTTGCACTTTCCTTCCGTTCTAGTTTCTCTGCAGCCTTGCCACTCTTCAGAGTAATAACGTTTCCACTTTCCATTATGAGTTTTGCAGTCCCACTAAAGAAATGTACAAGTGCAAGACCAGATGCTTCATTGGAATGCTTGTGGCTGGGAGCAGCACAATTCTTTTGTGTTCATGTACATCCAAAGGCAGTTTGCTCCTTGGTTGGAAAGTGTCTCTGGCTGGAGAAGATTTTTTGAGGGCCAATCCTTGCCTCAAGGCAAACTCTCATCTCCTGTCTTCTATGCAGATTCTTTGCCAATGGGAATTTTGTAATCTCTCTCATGTTTAATGGCGCCTCTTAGGAATTCCTACCTTCTGCTTAAGCATGTACATAGATGATACAAATTGGACGAGGTAGCAAGTTCTTTTGTGTCTTCATTTCAGAGATGGCTTACCTCCTTAAATTAAAAAAAATTATCCACTTTACATCCAAACCACAGCCTCTCCCTCCTCTCTTGCTTGTCTTATGTGCTTCTTCCCTCCCTTCCCCTATTCCTCAGAAAAGAGGAGACCCCACCAGGCTCACCAGGTTGCATCAGGACTGAGCATTTCCTCCTTCCTTGTAGTCCAGCAAGGCAGTGATAAAAAAAGCAGGCAACTAAGTCTACAAAGAAACTGTGCCCTGATCCTTTACCAGAAGACCCACATGAAGCCTAAGCTGCCCATTGGCTACATCTCTGTAGGGGGCCTAAGTCCAGTCTATGCATGGTCCCTGGTTGGTGCTTCAGTCTCTGCAAGCCCTTCCGGGCCCCGGTTTGTTTGCTCTCTTGGTCTTCTTGTGTAGCTCCTGTCACCTTCAGGTCCTTCTAATGGCCAAGAAGCACTTAAAGAAATACTCAACGTCCTTAGTCATCAGGGAAAAGCAAATCAAAATGACTTTGTGATTCCATCTTATACCTCTCAGAATGGCTAAGATAAAAAACCGATGAGACAGCACATGCTGAAGAAAGGGTAGCACTCCTCCATTTCTGGTTAGAGGCAATTCTTCTTCTTGTGGACATACATCACCTGTTCTCTCACGAGTCCGTTTGCCATTCCACACTTGGGATAAACAGTGTTTACATACACTACACTGGTGGGAGTAAAAACTTGTACAACTTTTGAATTCCAGCTGGCATTTTCTCATAAAATTGGGAATAGCTCTACCTCACGACCCAGCTATACTACTCCTGGGTATATACCCAAAATATGCTCTACCATACAACAAGTTGGTGCCTTGATCAACTATGCAGATGTCTTACTCCTTAGTTTAGGTCTAGGACAAGTTCTACAGGCTATTGTATGCCTAACGCATCAACTCTACTCTCCTAGCTGATTCTTAATACCAACACGGTCTCCTAACTAGGCAGCCCACAGAGGTTTCTATGCAGGTATACAAAGATTGAGAGTTGGTCTGTAAAAGTTGGCCTCAGTAAGCGCCCCTAAAGCCAGGACAGAAGTTTGGATAGATTCTAGAGGTGAAAAATATGTTTTTAGCTGGGTGCAGTAGCACACACCTTTAATCCCAGTACTCTCGTAGGCAGAGACAGGCAGAATGCTGTGAGTTTGAGGCCAGCCTGGTCTACAATGTGAGTCCAGGACAGTCAAGGCTAAACAGAGAAACCCTGAATCTAACCCCACCTCAAAAATAAAGAAGAAGAAAAAGAAAAATATTTCCCCTCTCAAATCACTTTGATCTTAGATCATGATGAAAAAAATATATATATTAGGTTTAGGGAAAGAAGAAAAACTACCCAATGTTCTCCTTTTAGCAGATATTGAGATGTATACATTATGGAGTCAAATTGTGAACAGAACTGACTTGTAACTCTCATGATTTATCTGCTTAAAAAGCCAGTGAAGGCTGGGCCAAATAGAGAGAAATTCTGTTATTTTTTAATTTATTTATCCGGCCCATGTCTTACCATCCCTTTCATTTGGAAACGTTGCTTTTCACGACTCAGATTTGTTCAGCACTCTTACATGTCACACTTCTCTCTCTTTAAAGGCCTTTGCCCAAGAAAAGGTGAAACATGCATTCATAATAGCCAGCCTATAAAGACTGGTCACATCTAGGGCAGTGGAATCCAATTCACTATGGGAGGTACTGTCCAGGACATTTGATTCTCTGCTGTGGAAATTATAGCACATAGGAACTTGGATCACAGTTTTGGAGCTGAAACTAACAAATGTATTTTGAAGAGTTTTGTGTGATGGCAAGTCATAACATTTGCTGTCAGAGCTGTCCCGAAAAGCAGACAAGGCATAAGATTATCTCATACTGGTTTGATCCTGTATCTTATGCTCATAAATCCTGTCCTTATTATATTAATTTTGAGTGTAAATGTACGCTAATCTGACTTTCTCATTTTAAATCAGCTTTTAGTTAACAGTAGATCTAGGCTATAAATATCAAGTTGGGAATTCGGTGAAACATAAATTACATCATTGATGGGAAAACTAACACATTATTAAAGGTTCTTAGAAGTCACTTGTGTTTCAGCAATGCTCACAGTACAGGCTTTGTGTGCAAGGGTTTCAGGATATAATTACTGAATTTATTTGAAAATCACATCCAACAAATATAAAATCCCATCAGTTCTCCATCATTTTTAATGGGATTGCCTCCCAACACAGAGGTACATGAAAAGGAAGAAAATGAAGTCATTATTCACTTTACCCTGGAGCAAAGTGCAACTTTTCTCAAGTCGTTAAATAAGTCACCACTTACAAGACCTTTTAGGAAGGAACATGATAAAAATAAGCCCATTTTGAATGAAGCCTTTGAAAATCTCTAACTTTGAGGTAAGAACTTTTGATCTTAGCTTAACCAGTTGCTGTTGTTGTATATGTTCATATTTTCAATTCATTCTAATTTTTGTGTGCGTGTGATATAGGCTCATAGGTACAGATACATATACAGCGATGTATGTGAAAATGGAGGCCAGAGGAGGACAGCAGATGTCTTCTGCTATTGCTCTCCACCTTGTTTTTTGAGACAAGGTCTCTCACTGAACCTGTTGCTCACCATTTGGGTTATCCTGGCTGGCCATCAAATTCACACGTTCTACCTGTCTGTTGCCTAATGCTGGAATTTAGGGACATCTAGCCATGCCTGGCTGCTCACTTTCAGTTAGGTAGCACCTGTTTCTTTGTGTGTGTGTGTGTGTGTATGCATGGATTTATGTATGTGTGTTCATGTGTCTATATGTGTATGTATGAGTGTATATGTGCATGTGTGTATGTATGTATGTATGTGTATGCATGTGTGCATGTGTTTATGTTTGTGTATATGTATGCATATATATAATGCATATGTGTATATGCTTGTGTATGTATATGTGTGTGTATACATGTATTTATGTATGTGTGTGTCTATATGTATATGTTTGAGTGTATGTGTGCATGTGTGTATCTATGTATGCATGTGTGTATATGTTTATGTTTGTGTATATGTATGCATATATGTATAATGCGTATGTGTATATGCTTGGGTGTGTGTGTGTGTGTGTGTGTGTGTGTGTGTGTGTGTGTGTGTGTATGAACATAGAGGACAAACGCAGTCTTGTGTGTTATTCCTTAGGTTCTATCTTACTTTTTTAAGACAGGACCTTTCACAGGCTTGGACCTAGCAAGATCTAGAGATGATGGACAAATGTTCATGACAGATTCTTCATCAACCCCATGTAAGTGCAGCTGAGATTTGTATTCATAGGTTCGGCAGGAAGACTGTAATGAATTCAACATGCTGATAACTCACCAGTTACAACACATCAGAAATAGAAAAGGGCAAATTGCTTAGTATCTCTTCAAGAAAAGCTGAGAGGATGCACTTTGCTATTTTTAGAACTCTTCTGCTCTTTTTTGCCTCTTCAGTGCTTTTCTCTATTGCAGTAGAACTCGCACTTCTATGGGAAATAACCACCACATGTAGCCTTGAGGAGAAGTGGTTCCCAGATTTTTCTTCAGCTGCAGGGGATGCTTCAAAATCTTCCCCAGAGGCATGCAGTGTGTGGCCATGTGACCCATGTGAGCCACCTGGATGCTGCATCCAGTGTGTGGCCATGTGACCCATGTGAGCCACCTGGATGCTGCATCCAGTGTGTGGTCATGTGACCCACATGAGCCACCTGAATGTTCCATCCAGTATGTGGCCATGTGATCCACATGAGCCACCTGGATGCTGCATTCTGTGTGTGGCCACATGACCCACATGAGCCACCTGGATGTTCCATTCAGTGTGTGGCTATGTGACTCATGTAGGCCACTTGCATGCTGCATCCTGTGTGTAACATGTGGCCCATCTGAGCCACCTGGACGCTGATCCCAGGACAGAGAAGATGTGTTGTAAAGCGGGGGTGTTGTAAATACTAGAGCTCAGCTTTTCTCAGAATATCACTTTGCTTCCCAAAAGCTGATCAAGTCCACTGACGAGTCATCACCACACTAGGAAATTAAGTGGGTATTAGCATTAGTGTAATTAAATTATTATTATTTTTGAAATGAGGGCTGTATACTGATGTCACCGACACAATAGGGAAAGTTGAGTTATTCCACAATCACTCTGTATCTTTCCTCTGTTCACAGAAGGATGCCCCAACTGAAAAATAAAACAGCTCAAGGTGGAAACAAGAACTTGAACCATTGAATATCTTGCCCACTGTGATTACAGTATAACAAACAGTGGGTCCACCATCAAGTCCTTTGTACCTGCACAGCATCCTGCTATTAACATCCTTCCAGCCATCATTTCCTCTTCTCTTTCCTCTAAACACCTGTTTCCTTTCCTGCCTCCTTTCCTTCTGTCCCCACGAAAAAGTAAACATTTGTCCAGGTTAATCAAGGTTGTTTTGCAACAACCCAAGATGGAAACTCAGAGGGACCAATGCCTGATTGAGGGGCTGTCACTGTTCCCTGAGAATTATGTGAAAGACCACGTCCCCTGGAGGGGGAGACCTGGTGGCACTCAGAGGAAGGACAGCAGGTTACCAAGAAGAGACTTGATACCCTATGAGCATATACAGGGGGACGAGGTCCCCCTCAGTCACAGTCATAGGGAAGGGGAGTAAGGGGAAATGGGAGGGAGGGAAGAATGGGAGGATACAAGGGATGGGATAACCATTGAGATGTAATAAGAATAAATTAATAAAATAAAATTAAAAAAAAAAGAAAGACTGCTCTGAAGATGTTGGCCGCTCAAGACAACTCTCACTGACTTGGCAGCATGATGAGGACTTCCCAGAGAGGGCTGTCACCAGGTCCTGTGGCTCTCTGACTTTGAGAGGCAGGGAAATGGATATGGAGGGTCAGCTCCAGGAATTTGTTTATCTGTAGATTGAGCTGCACCTGGACTTAAAAAGCTGTAGCGTGGGCCTTGGGCCATGGAGGGCAGAGCCTGCTTTTAGCCTTTGGGAATTCAGGAGGGCTTGGTAGCTATTTGTGGAGGCAGCGGTGAAGGGGAAGCGAAAGAAGGTGTCTTTGAGAGACAGGCTCTGTAGCCCAGGTGCCTGGCCAAGGGTTTCTGATGTGTTATTCTTAGGTCTGTGACTGTGAGTGCCTTGCTTAACTCACGCCGACTTATCTTTCCTGTTAAATGAGGCTTGCTAAAGTTTCTTCAAGCCGGACAGCGTGTCCCTATAATTCAGTGCTAACAAATCTGATACAAATATTGGCCAAACCTGAGAAAAAAAGTATAACAAAAGTCACTTTCAAAGGGGGAACAGTCTATTTGTTCTTTGAGTGTCTCCCTTCTAAGTGCACAGTAGGTGCCTAGTGTGGCTCCAAGTAGGTAGGCAGTATTTGATTCAAGTTCCCAAGAACAGCTTAGATAATTTCGTCTGTAGATTTATAACACCCTCTCTGACTTCTTTTATTTTTCCTTCTAAGATGAATAAATGTATAGAGAAATGAAAATGAGATTTGTGCATCCAAACAAAACACTGGGAAAATGTGAGAGTTAAGGCTTCATGGTGCTACAGGCACCGGAAGTTTCTTGTGGGAAGCTTGGGATGAATTTATCATTTCACTTTGCCTCTTTATGCCCAACTGAAAGTAAGGAGCACATGGCTTTAAAAATGTGTGGGTTGTAACTTACGTTACGCACATATGAATCTGCCCTAGAGTCCGTCCCCTTTTCTTGGTTACGAGTCGGGTAAATAGTAAAAAGCAAGCTTTTCTTAGCTTGTGCTGGCCTCTATTGCTAAGCTGGGCCATTCAGCCTCCTGGATGAAAAAAAAAATTCAGTTAATGTACCCACTGAAAACGGTAATTGTGCCAGGGATGTGAGGAGATTTACCGTGATGATAGCTGACAGCTTTGGCTTGGATTAATGAACTTCTGATTTGCTGGACTCTGCTTAAGTGGAAGCTTGGTTTTGTTTTCAATTTTAGCTCTACTATTTTCTTTGTTTGGAACCAATTGTCCTCCCCCAGATGATTAGTTATTGTTCTTTCTTTCTTTCTTTCTTTTTTTTTAAAGTAACCTTGAGAAACTTTTATACAACATCTCTGCTTCAGCTTTGAGTCACAGGACTGCCGTGCTTCATACCAAGTTTTCCTTGCCCCCGAGGCCTTTGGCAACAGCCTTTCTGATATGAATACCATTTGTATTTTGCCTACAGTTTTAATAAAATCTTTCTGCTGGAATCAGCATTGCTCCTTCCAAGTTCTTGCTTGCCCAAGAAGGCAATGCCAGTAAGTGCCACCATATGAGAGAGTGTCTTGCAAAACCTCTCTTTGGTTTTGTGTACAGATGTTCAGGAGCCTCCCCCTTAAGATCACAGGTTATCAGGCTTAGCTGCATTTCCCCCCCACCCCCCAAGTTGAAGCTTGATTCTTGAAACATTTTCAAAGGTCCTTGAAACAAGCACAGGGGTAGACATTTCCGTAAGTAAAATAATGAGAAGAAACTCAGCGACGTTTTCCTTGACTCTTGAAACCTCACGGCGGCTACTAAGAACTTACAAGATTAATCACAATCTCCATGGAAGTGGACAGATGCTGGCGTCATCTGGAGGGGGAGGAAGTGCTTGTCTGTGTAAGCACTCACCTGGCCAGCTCTCTGGCCACTTGCTTTACTCTTCTTCCCTTGCCAGGTGGAGAAGTGAGTCTTGGCCAGGAAGCTGTGCTGTCTGCTCACAAATTCACACTCCTTAGTATCTGAGAAGAGACTGACACGGAACTATCCCTAAAACCACCCATTCAGCTAGACGCATCCTGATGACCATATTTGCTTTAAAAAAAATCATTAGCGTTATCATGGAAATTAGTTTAGTTGGTGGTGACTGCATCTTCGGTTTGCTTGAGTAATTTTTCCTCTTATTATATTCATGGTGAGAGAAACATTGTTTGTTCTATCTGTAAGACAATACATATTTTGTTTTTGTTTTTTGTTTTTTTTTTTTTAAAACCGTGTCCAGGCATTAGAGGAAAAAATGTGAAACCAAAGTTAAAGTTGCCCCATTCCGAGTATCTCGAGATGGTGTTTCTGGAAGATTGGGTTTCCATGATGTTCCTTAGGTTGTGCTTTGAGAGTCCTAGCCCAGATAATGGATGGATTACACTTTCTTTTTTAATGAGAAGAGATGTTGGCTTGAACAGGGTTGAGTGTGTTTCCCTCATCTAGATTCCTCAGGACATGTAACATCTGGTTTAGCTGTAAGGACCTGTGTGCAAACACATTTCATACTCATGAGGCTGTGTTTCTGTTTTGCAAAATAAAGCAGAAATCTTGAAAATTCTGCCCATTGAGCATCTACCCATGTATCAATGCATTGAGCATCTACCCATGTATCAATGCATTTTATGCAAGTAAAATAATAAAATTCAGTAAAGCCTTTATCCTATTTTTATATTAATTTCAACAATATGTGATAAATATTGTCCAATATTCAGTATCAATGATCTGTACCAACATTACACAATGTCATTTGGTATATCACTGTACATGGTACTTGTCACATAAGGACATTTTCATACATGTTTACAGTTCACATGGAGCATGTTCACCCCATACCTACTTACCTTACATTTTCAACCTCTTCTGTTTTTTTAGTCACTGATGAATTTGCTTCTGTTTTCATGTCATATATACATATATAATTTCATGTACTTATATAAAATATAGGTGCACTATTTTTCCTTCTGGGATTGGTCTAACTTGCTAGATTAGATAATATAACTTTATTTTTTAAGGTTAAAGATTCCTTTATGAATCCACATCACACATTCTGCCATACACAGTGGCTGTATTCTATACAATTACATAATCACCTTATTTACTTACAAATCTATTTCCCCATAAATTAGAACTGATAATATTTAAACTAAAGAAATCAGTAATAAAATTCATAAACAGTATTTTCAAAACTATGACAAAGTCAGTAATTATATATATATATATATATTATAAAAAATGATTCACTGCCTCACATTTGACCATGTCCCCTGGAGAGGGAGACCTGGTGGCACTCAGAGGAAGGACAGCAGGTTACCAAGAAGAGGCTTGATACCCTATAAGCACATACAGGGGGAGGTAATCCCCCTCAGGAGCAGTCATAGGGGAGGGGAATAAGGGGAAAATGGGAGGGAGGGAAGAATGGGAGGATACAAGGGATGGGATAACCATTGAGATGTAATGAATAAATTAATAAAAAAATTATAAAAAAATGATTCACGGAAAGAAAAGTAACAGGTACACATTATTAACAGAATTTGCTCAAATTTACACCAATGCAGGCATATAAAGACATCATACTATATTGTTTTATTAATCAGGCTGATAAAGTATGGGGAGCTTCACAAAGCCTAGCACTGGCAAATGTATGAAAAATTCATTACGAAAACCATGGATTGGAATCACACTTAAGGCTAAAGCATCTGCCCACTAAGTGTTGCAGTAAGCTCATGCTTGCTGGTCCATTCAACACACTTGAGCTTTGTCACTAAACTTCCTGTGCCGATTTGCAAGAAAGATTGATCTCTGTTTTCTGCTTTTCCTCAAGACGCTGACCACATTCACACTTGGAGAAAATAACATTCAGGGAGAAACCTTGAGGCTCTCTGAAACTATTGAGTTACCATAAAAAATAACGAATATGAATAAAGTAATGATTAGAACACAGTAGTAAGCAACCTCTTTCTAAACAGAACATTTCTGCTTCCTGCAATAATTAGAAAAACTTTACATTCCTAGAGTCACCTGCCTGGCCAGCTTGGCACAACTGAAAATCTTTCTTGAGTATTTAAGCCAATGAAGGACATGTTTTGTTTTGTTTTTAAATCAGTATTTGTACTCCGGGAAACAGTGGCTGTCTTCCTGCACATAACACTTTCATTCGCATTATGTTTCCACAGTGAGTGAAAATAATAATAAAAGAGACCAGAAGGGGGCTGGAGAGATGGCTCAGAGGTTAAGAGCACTTGCCTGCTCTTTCAGAGGTCCTGAGTTCAACTCCCAGCAACCACTTGGTGGCTTACAACCATCTATTATGTGATCTGATGCCCTCTTCTGGCCTGCAGGTGTACATGCAGGCAGAGCTACCATATACATAATAATAAACAAATCTTTAAAAAGGAAAAAAAAAAAAAAAAAGATGACGTTGACTGTGAATAGAGAAGTTAGCCGGGAAGCTGGATATACCAGTTCACCTAGAAAACCCTCCAGAGAAAGGATAGCCTGATGGAAGTGCCCCTAGTGTCTGTGGCCAGCCACGGACAGTAAACATCTGT
Source organism: Acomys minous (assembly GCF_964271855.1). Taxonomy (NCBI): domain Eukaryota; kingdom Metazoa; phylum Chordata; class Mammalia; order Rodentia; family Muridae; genus Acomys; species Acomys minous. The sequence continues at coordinate 41,104,123 of NC_140495.1, forward strand.
TCCCTTTTCCAGTGCATTATTAGGGCTATATGAGAAGGGCTCTGTATCATCTATGGATCACTTGTGACCTCAAAAGTGTCATTTATTCCAAGGTTGGGCAGCACAGAAACACAGGTAGAACAAAGGCTGAAATATTTCCCAATCAGTAGCATTTGGATTCGAAACAAGACAGTAGGATTCCACTAATAGATATAAGTAAAATAACAAAACTAGTGATGACAAGTTAAATATTAAAGACAAATCAGGCATGGTCTGCTCTCACGCCTAGTCTAAATTGCTTTCAAATTTATTCTATTGGGTAACTCTTTGTTTTGATGGTTTTGCAATAATGAAAACAAAAGAAAAAGAGAGAAGAAAAATCTACCCACCTCATAGATGATGAGCATATGATACTGATTAAGATTTATAACACAATTTTCTTTATTTATAGAGAAAGAATTTGAGCTATTTTTTTTGAAAAGTATTCCATTTTTCAAGCGGGTGTTTTTTAATGGCTGTGTATCTAGACAAAAATAATTTGTACATAGATGGGTCAGATGACTTCAACTAATTTTAAAGTGAGCTTGCCAGATAATATACTTTTCTTACTGTGACAGAGCTAGTTTTATTTTCTCAAATAAAAGAAATGCACATGACTTGATAAAAGGAATAAAATGATATTTGCTAGTTTTAAGACAGGAACAAGTGGTCATCTTGGAGGGTCTGCAAGTTACCCTGTAGCATGAGCACTTATCACTGTCCCGACCATCAGTGGTGTTGACAAGATACTTGTGGCTGCTTCTGTAACTTTGCCTCTTGATTCCACAGGTGCAGAAGCCATTTCCAGTCTAGATATATACGAGTTCACAGCTAGAGACAGGTTAACAAGTCACAGCCACACTGTAGCTTTACCTGAATTTGGTAGGTGTTTTTACTGTAAGTGAGTAACACATCTACTTTTAATTTGTTGGAACTTCTCTTTTTCTGAGGCCATACCAGAAAGCAGAGTGCTAACAGAACATGAGCCCCAGTCCTTGTAAGCAATGGCTGCTGCTATTGGGACCTAGGGCCTGTAGGCCACCACTGTCTATGGTGGAGTGTCTCCTGAGCCGGAAAGGATTCAGGGATCTTGGCCTAGGTTGAGAGCTTTGGCTTCTAGGGTTTAATCTTATAAAGCACAGTCTTCCACTCTGGATATCTGTGAGATGTGACGCCCTAAGGGGTTGGGGGTGGCTACCCAATATTCTTGGGATGCTCTGGGTTTCTCTTTTGCATTCTCTTCTTCTTTTTTCTTATCCCCAGAGGCCCCTTTTCTTGTACAGTTTGGGTCTTCTGGAGCAATAAGTGCACACTTGTGCAACAGATTACAAGAGTGTTTTCAACACACACACACACACACACACACACACACACACACATACACACTTCTTGTTGGTTTGGAATGGGAAAAATTATAAGTTAAGCAATCATCAAACAATATATTAGTACACTGCAAGCTTTTGTATGTGGTTTCCTTAATCTGGAGATGCAGAGGCAGGCTTGCTTGTCTGATCTGGTGTCTTTATGAATGCTCAGGGCTTTGGTGCCATACATCTTGAAGCCCCGTGCCCATTAGCATGTGTGTAGTGTCCTCCCAGAAGCCAGGAAATACATGGGTTATGTATGGTAATACATGGGTGTGGCTGCAGAGCTGGGAAGTAGACTATCCTCATAAATGCTGCGCATTGTAGCTAGTTATGGCACCCTTGCCAGCTTCATTAAAAAACCACTTACCAATCCACTGCTCCCAACAGGCAACTTTTAATTTCATTTTTGAGATTATAATTATATCATGTCTCCCTTCCCTTTCCTCCCTCAATATCCTTCCATATACTGATCCCCACTCTTCTTCAAATGTATGGCCTCTCTTCCCACTAATAGTTATTGTATGCATATACGTATAAGCATATATTTTCCTGAATATAATCTTCTCAGTCTGTATAATGTTACTTGCATGTATATTTTCAGTCTTGCTTGCTTGCTTTTCCTCCAATTTTCATGATTAAATAAAGTTACCTGACTCTGTCTTTCTAAATATCTAGTTTTACATCTGCATTTACAGGAAATTTTCATTGGAATAGGAACACTTGTCCTTGTACAGATGGAAGGCATATTTGATTTTTTTATTTGTAGTGAAGAATTGGGTAGGAAAATACTAACACTACATTATCAAGCTTATACACATTTAGAAATATACCAAGAAATGCCCTTTGTGACATTTGGGGAAGAACAGTTGCTCCCTTGTGCTTCTTTAACGTTTTTCAGAGCATGTTCTGGGTCAGCTTCATTAGGGTGGGAGTGCTCGCTAATCGCATGTGACACTATGTCCCTGAAGAAAGAACCATCCGTAATGTGAATGGCATCTTAAAACTGTGTTTCAGACTAAAATCCCAGACAAAGGATGCATAAGATGGGTCAAATTCCTCGTTCAATTTCATAATCATTTGTTTATTGGTCATATTTTAAAGAAAGGAAATATCATCTCAAATGAAATCACCCACATTAAATTCCAAATAAACTAAATGGATGATCAAAACTGAGTCAGTGACCAAAAAAAAAAAATATTTGAGGCCCTGTGATATGCTTAATACTGTTGTTAATGCCAAGGAATGCAGAAAAAGCATAAGAAATGTGGCTGCCCATAAAGTTTTAAAAATATTTTCTTTAAAAAGTTTTTTTTGTGTTGCTGTGCATATCTTTGTGTGAATGCATATGCATGCGTTTGTGTGCATATATATATATATATATATATATATATATATATATATAGTGTGTGTGTGTGTGTGTGTGTGTGTGTGTGTGTGTGTGTGTGTGTGTGTGTGCATGCATACACTTGTGTGGAGGCCAGAAGATGATGTCGGATGCCTTCCTCTACCACTCTTTACCATTTTCCTTTGAGCAGATTTTCTCCTTGAATCTTGAGGTAGCATTTTCTTGGCAAGGCTGGAGACTGAGAAGCCCTAGTGATCCTCCTAACTTTGCTCCCCTTAGAGCTAACTCACAGACATTTTTAGGAACGCTCAGTTTGTTAGGTGGGCACTTAGATCCAGACTCTGGTAGTTATAGTTACAGAGCAGGTGTTCTGAACTTCTAAGCCACCACTCCACTCCAGCCTGAAATCCTTTAAATATTGACTGAACAATTGAGAGAAATGGGCACAGATTTCAAGCAGGCTTCACTAAGGTGCAGATACCACTGGTCATGCTGGACTGCACTTGATGCCTCACTCCTGCCAAGTGCCCAGCAGGGTAGCCATTCAATCTCATGGGGGAAGATCGGGCAAAAATGAAATAAGCAGTGTGTTTCCAGGCTCAAGTAATGTCTGTACAAACTTAAGAAGCCAGAGTGAGAACTCAACAGAGTTGTAACAATACAGAAAGACGATCATACCTTGGATTTTCTCTGTGATTCATGTGGGTGAGACTATGATGTGCAGAGATCTGCTGTTTATTGACCAGACAGTATTATCCATGTTTGCTACATAGAGTCATAAGATCAACCTGATGCAGTTAGATTTAGATACATCTAATAAGATGCTAACCATATCTTTTCACATTTATCATTTTGCTCATCGACTTCCAGCCTACTCCTTTTGTGGAGCACACACACCATTCACAATGGTTTTTAATTTATTGTCTACTGTAGTAAAGCAAAGAGTATCTTTACTAGTAAAGAGGTCTCCATGACCTTGTCCATTGTACTGTTGGTCTTAAAGGTGCCCATTTAGTCATTCTTAAATACTCCTAAATACTAAGTATTTCTAAATACTCACGTATGTTTATGGTCTACTCCACCATCAGTAGGAAAATGGATTTGACTTTCTATGGGCATTAATTATATACACATTGGAAATTAAGCTGTTCTTTTTTTTTGGTGCTGAAAACGATTCTTTATTAATGAGCTTTTAAGTTACAATAATAGATTAATTGAACATTAACATACTTGATCATCTGAGTGCATAGTTTCCTAAAAGTTAGTGTAACTATTTACTCAAAGTCATATTGAATATTTTTCTTATTTTGATACTGAAAACAATTAGTAACCAAAAAGGGATATCTTAAGTCACACTGCTTTAAAATCATAGTGGAAGGGTACAATATTATGGTAAGTGATCTCATTGAAACAAATATACTTAATTACTCCATATCTTGGAAATACTTTTGTTGGTGTTGAGGTATAATTACTTAAAATTAAATGTCTTTTTAATAAATATATCAATATTATTGATTATAACTATACTTAATTACTAAATTTTTTTCTACAGTGTGCACTCTGAAGTTTAGCATCTTGAATTTCAAATATTAGCCCTCACCTCAACAAACGCTCTTTTTAAAAAAATATTTTTAAAATAATTTCTTCAGATTACATCTCAGTGGTTATCCCCTCACTTGTATCTTCCTGTTCCCACCTCCCCCCCTCTTTCACCCTATTCCCTTCCCCTAGACTTGTGACAGAGGGGACCTCTTCCCCCACCATATTAAGATGTTCTTATAGAGCAAATGTCTCTGAGAAGAAGTATAGTAGAGTAAACCCACATGCACGGCTTTTTAACACTATTTAAGGTCTGTTTTGATGCTTATCAAACTTTAAATGACTCAGATGAAAACTATCATTTCATGCAGGAAGACGGTGCTGGTTTCCAGTTCAGAGGCTGTGTGCCTTTTTATCAGAAAGTCAATCTGTTTCTGAGTAATCTCAGTCACTCTCCAGTATGACACATAATGAGACAGGGGATGTCTGGGTTACTTTTAATTACTGGGACTCTCAGGACTTTAGTAAAGGCAGAAGCAGCTCATGCTTAGATATCCTCATCTATATATGTGAGAGCTTTATAAAGAACTGTATTCAAATTAAGATCATTATATTTTTAAATCTCCGAAAGTCAAACAAGTTTGAAATTACAAGTACACAGTGAAGCTGTCCTTGAATGCTCATTAACTTTATAGTACTTAACTATGATTTTCAGGGCGTTATATATTTAAAAACTCTAACTTAAGGGACACAGTCTACAATTTCCTTGATGCAGAAATGGCCTGGTCAGATTTTTTTTTTATCATGCCTCTGTACAGTTAGTTTCTCAGAGTATAGAAAAGTACTAGAGAAAATGATGTTTAAATTGTAAGTTCTGGTAAGAAATATTGAATAGATTTTCTATTTAAGTAGAAAATGTAACACATTATACCATCATGGGTTATAATCTTATCATTGTTTTTAGGAGGAGAAAATGTTGCACATGGTGATTAAACAGGGCCACAACACTCATGAGTCCATTACTGATCTCTGCCTCCTGTGGAGGAACTGAGAGTATCGAACTCTCTGTGGCCAGGCATGACTGAAAGAAAAACATTTTAATTCAATATTAACTAATTACATTGTAATTACTACAGGTGATCAGTAGCTACAATATTGATTAAGTGCAACTCTACACACTGGAAAAAGAAAACTCTAGTTTCTGGAAACTCATTTCTGACATTTCATGGTGGCATTAAAAAGTTTCATTTGCTTTTAAGTGTATGAGTGTTTGCCTATATACATGGAGGGAAGAAGAGGGCATCAGCTTTCCTGAACTGGAGTTACAGACAGTTCTCAGCATCTATGTGGGTGTTGAGAAGCAAACATGGGTGCTCTCATGAGCACCGGTGCTCATAAATGCTCAGCCATCTCTCTAGTCCCCATGGTTATAGCTTTTGTTAGTATATTGCCGCAGCATAGATCTGGGGACTATTTTTTCAGGCTTTTCCAGTGAAATAGTAAATTCATATCACCTTTTTTTGTTTGTTTTTCGAGAGATGAGTTTCTCTGTGTAGCCTTGGCTGTCCTGGACTCACTTTGTAAACCAGCATGGCCTCGAACTCACAGAGATCCGCCTGCCTCTGGCTCCCTGAGTGCTGGGATTTCAGGCATGTACCACGGCGCCTGGCTCATATCATATTTTTAAGTCGTAGCTAGTGAACAGAGAAGTGTTGAACTTGCTCATTCACTTCCCTACCAGGATTGTTAAGTATTAGCACATGGGCATCTTCCTACACAAGCAGCAGCCTGTCTCGCCTACATGGTCACCAGCTTCTCAAGAAGCATATCTGCACTCTGGTGACAGCTCATCAATCCTCTGGCAAAGCTGTACCCACCACATCCAGGTAATGTCAGCTGAGGTACCAATTCGGGCAAGGGAAGGGATGGAAGGGTAGTCCTGTCATCCTGTGTCTTGTCTTCCACTCAAAGCCTGCAAAATGGTAGGGCTCTGGTACAAAATGCAGTTTCACTTACTGCTGACACTGATGGTAGAAAAAGCTACACACCCATACCACAGAGTCTAGAAGCTGAAATCTCCTCTGAAGACCAGAGAAGTTAGAGAAACCCAAAATGCTAACCAAACCCTGTTTAATATTCTAATGTAGGTCAGAAGACATGAAGGAAAGGAATTTGAAGAGCAATGTGCACATAAATCAGATCTTAATGGTGCAATGGATTCTCTCTCTCTCTCTCTCTCTCTCTCTCTCTCTCTCTCTCTCTCTCTTACACACACACACACACACACACACACACACACACACACACACACACACACACAAAGCTGTTTCAACAGCTGCTAACCAACCCAGGGCTGAAATGTCTCTTTTCTTTATGTTCTCCCCAGAAGGGAAAATCCCCAACATGTCCTCAAAGATGACTTTTAAACTATGCATAATGACCTGTAATTTCAAACCTTTTAAGGCCATGCTGAGAGAGAGGTTTAAGATGAGAGTTTTTTTTTTCTTTTCCTTTTGAAAAAAGAAACCTCTGGTTTTCCAAACATATTTCAAAAACCTCTGGAACTCTTTGGTGTGAGCCAGATGTGGAAAGTAACTGGAGCTATTTGGGAAAAATTAGTAGTCGCTGTTGAAAGGGGGCATTTATCAGCAATCCCAACAGCCAAGGAGTCTGAGTTTGCTGAAAAGAAACTGTGTGGCCAGGCATGACCAGGCTCCGGTCAGCCCTGAAAAGACAACCTGGTCTAGAGAAGGCTGGCAGCTTCAGCTCCCCAGGATCGCGGCAGGAAAGCACCACAAATGGAGTGGCTCCAAACAGTGGACACCGCCTCTCTCCCCATTCCGGAGAGAGGCAAAGAGTTTAGTATCAGTTTGCGAGGCCCTTTTCTCTCTGAAGGCTCAAGGGGAACAATCAGAGCTGGAGTTGGTGTGACCTTTGATGTCACCAGCTCGGGAACTCATGATTCTCACAAGACAGTCTCTCCTTCAGCAATCTCTGCCTTTTATTTATTTATTTATTTTTACCGTGTGTCAATCTTGCACAGATGTGCTCCTGCATAGAGTCCCCGTGGATCCTGGTATCCCGTCATCAGACTGTCCTTTCTTGGAGGACTACAGACCTAGGCATCTCCAAGGGATTTGGTTATAATTGGGTAACTTGCAAGTCACAGCCACAAATTACTTACACTCTCTTGCAAAATGATCTTGCTTTTCGTAAGACATGGAGACTACCTACCACTCTGAGAACGTCCGTGAAATGTGCATCATTCCACAGAGCGATAGTGAGTGTGAGTTACACAGGCTTGGAAGTGCTTATGTATTGGAGCATAGTGCCATCGCGGATATCATTTGAAAGCTTGATGCTAGAGATATTTTTTGAGCTGTGATCTACCATTGAGGACCAGATCACTTGGCATAGACACAGGACAAAGTACTAGGGCTCTCCTTAAACTAACCTGCTCACTAAGTATGGAGGATAGAAGTCCGAGGGAGAACATTTCAGCTCCTATGGTCCTTATTAACTTACAGGGACCATCAAGCCACAGAAGATCCGAATCCTCCGGCTGACGCGCAGGGACATGACAAATGGGTAACTTCACGGCTCTCTTTTGTTGGAGGGCAGCTTGCTACACAGCACAGGTAATAGGTTATGTATGAGTCTATTATACTACGAGTAAAAATCATGCTTGGAAACTCACTGCCCCATTTTCCTCCTATGCGTCCGTTACCTGCATTGAGCTCTGTTAGAACTTTTCAAGTTTAATTGATTGACTTAAAAACTGAAGAATTCTGTTCACACTCCTTTGGATACTTCAAGACAGACTCAGCATCAGGGCACATGAGTGGGGAAAAGGCCTTAGTCAGTTGGCACTAAACTAGTCTCCTGATTTAGAATCCTTAGGTGGATTATTAGCTTTATAAATTAATGCTTTCCTTCTCCTCCCACCTGTAAGATTCATTTAAATGGCAGCAGTTATATTGTATACCTGTAAATCTGAATTTCAGAAAACTGTGAAATTACTTATGTCATTAATCCCATTGTAAAATTATGTGAATAAAACTATAAGCCAATTAAGTCAGTCTGGATATAAAAATGCTACTAACAGCACAAAAGTAAAAAACAAAAGCAAAAGTGTAAAAGCATTCATGCTCCAAATTCCACTGAGCTTAATAGAAACATAGTTTTTTTTCAGGCTACCAATTTAAGCAATTTATATTTTACATATTTATTTATTTATTTTTTATATCATGTGTAGAAGTTTTGCCTGCATGTGTGTGCACCCTTGCTGCTGTTATGAGCCTCTGTGTTGATCAGCATCTACTATAAATAGACTCTTCTCTGATGAGGATTGAGGATATGATAATCTACGGGAAGAAAAGTAAGTCATTAGGATCTCTTTGATTACTATGTCCATTTAAAGAATATAAATAGTAGGTTCTCCCTTAAAGCCTATGGCCTCTCTAGTCACAGACTCCTGATCCAATAACTGCATCAGGCATGGGTCTCATATTTTATGGAGTGGGATTTATGTTCAAACAGAAAGTGATTTGTTACTCCCACGTTTGCTACTATTGAGCCTGTGGGTATATAATAATCGGGTAGGTCATTACGGTTCACAAGATTCACAGCTCGGTGAGACTGGTAATCTATTTTTTCCTCTAGGAGTGTGTATAGCACCTTCTGGCACTGTGAAAGCTACCCAGGAGGAGTGAAAAAACAGTTGTGCATCAGCTTGATTTCCTTATGTTTTCTTACTTGAGCATGTTATATCTTTAGCAATAGGGTATTAGCACCAAAATTCTGGAGAAAAACCAAGAGCACTTCCAGTGCCCTGTAATGTTTACTGGACCTCACTGGTCACCAGCTCTAAAGGAAATAATGAATTCCTGGCACTGAGATTTTTATTTGTTAGCTTGTGGCTTCTAGTAACAGCATTGTGAACAGTTATAGGGTGAATTCCATTTGAAAGGTTTTTATGGATCTGTCTGTCTGGTCTGTCTATCATCTATCTATCTATCTATCATCTATGTATCTATGCATCTATCTATCATCTATCTACCTCTCATCTACCTGATTATCTATTATCTATCTATCTATCTATCTATCTATCTATCTATCTATCTATCATGTATCTCTACCTGGAAATTTCCACACAAGTAGGTTTCCATATCACCTTTTCCAAAGATTTTCGGTGTTACTTATGCTTTCCTGTATCCCCCTTCTCTATCCGGTGCTCTTGTATCTCAACTTAACTTTTCTATTCCTTTTTACAGTTTTTTCTATTCCCTTATACCAGTGTGTTCTATCTCCCTTCCCCTAAAAGCCCTCCTATTACCCCTCAGTAATACCCAGCCACTATGGATCATCTAAATGAAATACACATATCTGAAGATCCAAAGCTAATGCACAAAAATGAGAGAAAACATTCAGGTTTTGTCTTTCTGAGCCTGGGGTACCTCACTCTGAATGATTCTTTCTAGTTCCTTCTACTTATCTGTGAATTTCATTAATCTTAACATCTGGATGATATTTTATTGTGTAAATATACCTCATTTTCACTATCTACATATTTTCTGATGACATATACTATGTTTACACTTTCTGGCTATTATAAATAGAGCCATGGTGAACTTGGGTGAGCAGCTACTCATATAATAGAATATAGAGTTCCTTGCCCGTGTGTCTGAGACTGATATGGCTGGATCCCGTGGTAAATCTATATCTAGCTTTCTGAGGAACAACCACAGTGACTTCTACAGTGACCGAACTAGGTTGGACTCTCATCACTGGAGAATATTGTTCTCCTTCCCCACATCCATGCCAGTATTTGTTGTGGATTTTTTTGTTAGTGTTTTGTTTTAATCATTCTTCCTGGAGTAAGGGGAAACCTTAAAGTAGTTTCAGTTTGCACTTACCTGATGGCTGAAGATTGTTAAAAAATTATAAATGTTTCTCAGCCATTCATATTTATTCTTTTAAAGAACTCTCTATTCAGTTCTTTGCTCCATTTTGATTGGGTTAATTTCTTGATGTTTCATTTATTGAGTTCTTTGTATATTCTAGATAATAACCTTCGGTCAGATGTATAGATGGTAAATATTTTCACAGTCTGTAGTTTGCTTTTTCAGTCACATGATTATGTCCTATGCTATACAGAAGCATTTTGGTTTCATGAGATACCATGTATTAATTGTCAGGCTCAGTGTTTGAGCCACCTGTTCAGAAAGCCTTTCCCTATCCAGTGAGTTCAATCAGATTCCTTAGTTTGTCCTCTGTCAGATTCACAGCATCAGGGCTTTTGTTGAGATTTGTTGAGTATTTGGAGTTGAGTTTTGCACAGGGTGAGTGATAAAGACATAGTTTCCTTTTTCTATATAACTATCCAGTTTAACAAATACACACATATAAATTTTCACTTATTGAGACAAAAATTTCAAGACCTAATCTACATTCCGTGTCTTGCCTCTTGAAATAGACTTCTCTGTAATGTCTCTCATGATGGAAGATGGAGAAAATGCCACTGTATGACATGTTTCCATCTATCTTACACTTTAAAATTTGAAATCAGGGAATGAGAGTTATCTGCTAAATTTGCTTGAATGTAAGTTTTTTGGATCCCCTTCATCCAAACTCTCCCCAGTTTGCATCATCTCCTCTGATATTTCTGGTACTCCACACACTGCATTTATTTTTGCTAGTTGATCCTCTTATGATTCAGAATATAGAAATTGTGCTCAGGGCTGGTTTTTCTCCTTTCGGTAACTGTGACGCATCCAATAATTTTTATGAGGAGAATCGTGGAAATTAGAATTTTGTGAGCAGAAAAATCTGCATGGGGTTTTGAAACACATACTATGTACTTTTTGCTAAGACATGAAGAATTAATGTTGCCATTTGTGTGTGAAGAAACAAGCTTATAAGCAGAATCCTGCACTGAGACTCTTCTTAAAGCTCTCTTTGGATCTACAGGACTAACTTTCGTTATTGAACGTGTGATTTTCATTTGTCCTTTAATTTAGAGGCAGGATAACACATACTATACTCACAGCCTTTGGGGCTGGAAGTTTTAGCATTTGTTTTTTGTGTGCAAACATCACAAGGGCAGATGATTATGTGTTAATCCCTGTGTTTCTGTATTTTATCTGTGGACACAGTGTCTATAATTAGTAGAAAGTACACATTAAAATACTTTAGAGGTAAAGTGATCAAAATGTACCATATGCCAGCATTTCTCTGGGGTTATTGTGTGTTAAAATGAAATCTATATCCACGATTCAAGCTCAGCTTCACTCAAATTTTCATGCTCCAAATATTCTTTGTTTTTTTTTTTAAACGACAGGCACATTTTAGTTGAAATAGAATTACATCACTTTCTTCCCTTCCCTATTCTCCCTCCAGCACATCCCAGTTACCCTTTCTCAAACCTCTTCCATGTTCCCTCCACTCTGAAGTTGAAAGTCTCTCTTTCTTTGACTATGATTGCTATAAATATATATATATATATATGTTATGAGCCTATAACATATATATGTATTTGTATGCATGTTTGTATGTATGTATACACACACACAGCCCCTCAAGTGTGTTTTTGTTATTGGAGAGTATATTGTGTCAAGGTTAAGCACCCTGAATTGGACAATGAATAGGATCGGGTCGGGGACTTGTCCCTAAGAAAGGCTAATTCTCCTTCTTCCAGCAGTCATTAGTTGTAGTTCTCTCTCTAAGGGTAGGACTGTGCAAAAAAATTTTCTCCCTTCACATTAAAATATCAATTAATACTGACATTGTTCCAATCTTGTTTATGGAGTCATTTCCAGGGAAGACTGTTTCAGAGCAGCCTTCCTGATATTCTGGATCTTACAATGTTTTTTTCCCTTCAATTTACTCAATGTTGATCGAAGGACTGTAAAAAAATAGAAATTTTGATATACAGACATATTGAAATGAGTAGGAAGAGCATCCACACACAATAAAAGAAAACAAGCACAAATAAAAACAAGTGTTTAACAGTGTGATGTATCTGGTACTGTAGGAAAATATCAAAGGTCTAGAAGCAAACCTGATACAAGGAATATTGAAACATGCCTTCCATCACTTAAATAATATATCCATCGCAAGCTAGGCTTTCCTCTCCTACTACTCTCAGTGCCTTGCCTGTGGATCTAAAAATCTATTCACCCTCTCTTCTGTGAGGTTCCCCAAGCCGTAGATAGGCACAGGAGCTGTGATGTATCTACTGGGGCTGGGCTTTCCACCACCTGTTTATCTCTGTATTGTGTTCAGGTGTGATTTTTTGGCATGATTTCCATTTGCTGTAAAGAGAGGCTTCCTTGATGCGGGGGTATAGCTACACTTACCTGAGAGTATGAGAATAAAATTTTAGATCCAGCTTGAATATCTGAGTCCCTGTCCTGAGTGTGTGTTGTTTTCAGCAATACGGGCCCATTTTCAAAGCCTGAGAGGTAACCAACCGCTAGATCAATAATCTATATTGTTGGCGAAGTCACCTGAACTACTGCGACCAAGCATTTGACATGAGAGTTTCTTGTGCCTGGAGTTAAGGTTTTGTTAATCTATACTTCTTGTGGGAAGCATTGTCAGCCCATGTGCCCTAATTTTCATTAATAAATATATATATGTTAAATGTGAATATATCATATTATTTACAAATATATATGTATTAAAGTATATATGTTATATATATATATATACAATACACTTATATGATCGTGTATGATTATAGGTAAATATAAAATAATGTGATTGCTTGAGGCTTTATTGAACAACCTTTGTGTTACCTCTTGTTCCTCTCTCTCTCTCTCTCTCTCTCTCTCTCTCTCCTTCCCTCCCTCCTCTCTAGTTGGGGCCCTCTCCTAGTTATCCTGTTTCTCCATTTTGTATCACCAGTGTCCTGTTATTCCCCTCTCTAGCTCTCTTTCTACCTGCAGTCCCTTTATATCTCCCTGGTTTCTGTGCTTTACTCTATGTTATATACTCATATCTGAGGACTTGGCTCTAGGAATTACAGATGAGAGAGAATTGTGGTGTTTGTATTTCTGGGCCTAGACTACCTCACTCAGCATATTATTTTCTAGGCCAGTTCATTTATCTGAAAATTTCATAATTTCATTTTTCTTCACAGATGAATAATATTCTATGCTGTTTATATATTTGATTCTCGTTACCTCTTCATCTGTTGAAGGCCATTTAGGTGGCTCTCTTTCCTAGCTGTTGTGAGTAGAGCAACAATGAACATGCCTAAGCAAATATCTGTAGAGTAGGATGCTCAGTCCTTTAGGCATGTCCTAAGGAGTGGTATAGCTGGCTATAGGGTAGATCTATATTTTGTTTTTAAAGATTCTCTATACCGATGTCCAGAATAGCTTCACCAATTTACATTACCACCTACAGTAAAGGAAGGTTCTTTTTTCTCCACCTCACCATCATTTGTTATCAGTTGTTTCATTGATCTTAGTCACTCTTACTGTATGAGGTGAAGCCTTAAAGAAGTTTAATTGACATTTCCCTAGTTACTAGGGATAATTAACATCTTAGTTCTTAACCATTTTTATTTCTTCTATTGAGAACTCTCTGTTCAGATCTGTAGCCTATGTTTAAATTGGGTCATTTGCTTCCTTGACTGTTTTTGAGTTCTTTGTATTTACCTAATATTAACCTTTTGTCAGCTTTGTAGCTGATAAAAATTATCATGTTTTCTGTGAATTTTTCTTTTGCCCTTTAAGTTTTGAAATCCAAGGGAATAATTATGTATAAATATACAGACATCACAGTTACACATAATCCAGGATATAGAATTCTTTATTCCTTTTTTTTTCACTCCTTGCATTTATTTTACTTTGAAATCCATTCTTTCATGGCTGACTCTGAAATATCTGGTGTCTGAAGATAATATTTTGAATAATGAAGAAAAAGTCTTTCTGTGGGTCTCTTTTATTCTGTCTATATTCAGTGATGTTTACCAAAACAAAAGATTGTACACACACACACACACACACACACACACACACACACACACACACACTCACAAATGGGTACTTCAGCAGGAAACACAGACTCACACTCCACGAGAACTTAAAATGGGCCTAAGAGTCACCTTGGTAAGCACTATGCTATTGCTATGTTCCCTGAGAGAGTTGAGGAAGGGCAGAGTTTTCAGGCTAATGCTTAGACTTAATATAATATAAACACAATCATTTTTAAATATTAAATTTAAAAAATTTAAAGTTAAAAAAGTTTATTCTTATTCTCGTGTGTGTGCATGTGTGTGTGTGTGTGTGTGTGTGTGTGTGTGTGTGTGTGCATGCATATGTATCCATGTGTGCTTGATGTGTCTATGAGTGTACATGTGTGACAGTTAGAGAAGGGTTTTTCCTTCATGTGCTTCTTGGGCATCAAACTTAGGATGCAAAGCTTGTGTAGCAAATGCTTTCTCCTACTGAGCCTTCTCAATGTGTGCTGGCTAATTTTATGTCTGCCTGATACAAGTTAGAGAGTCGTCTGAGAGGAGGTTACCTCGACTGAGAGAATGCCTCCATAAAATTGCGCTATATGCAAGACTGTAGGACATTTTATTATTGGTTTATAATTTATAATTAGTGATTAATAGGGGAGGGTCCAGCTCACTGTGGGTGGTGCCATTCCTGGGCTGGTGGTCCTGGGTTCTACGTGAAAGCAGGCTCACCCAGTCATGGAAGCAAGCCAGTTAGCCTGGGCTCCTCATCAGCTTCTGCCTCCAGATTCCTGTCTTGTTTGAGTTCCTGTCTTCATTTCCTTCAGTAATGTGGAAGTGTAAGCCAAATAAACCCTTTCCTCCTCCTCTTCCTCCTCCTCCTAGTAACTCTAACTAGGACACTGGTCTTGGCTCTTAAAATTATTATTATTATAATTTATTCAGATTACATCCCAATTGTTATCCCCTCACTTGTATCTTCCAATTCCCACCCTCCCTTCCTCTTCTGCCCTATTCCCCTCCCCTAGCCCTCTGACAGAAGAGGAACTAGTCCCCTACCATATGACCGCAGCTTATCAGGTCTCACCTGGATAACCTGCATCTCTTTCCTCTGTGTGCCCTACCAGACCTCCCCACCAAAGGGAAGTGATCAAATAGGGCCACCGGAGTTCATGTCAGAGGCAGTCCCCACTAACCCCATAACTGTGGAGAATGAGCTATCTATTGGCTATATCAGAACAAGGGGTCTATGCTCACTGCATGCATTGTCCTTGGTTGGTGCAACAGTTTGTGCAGTGCCCTCCTCTCCCTGATTTTGATGGTCTCCCTGCGGGGCTTCTGAACCCTCTGGGTCCTAACATGGCCCCACTCTCCCATACCACTTTCAGCACTCCTCCCAGAGTCACACAGTCTATGCTTTTCCTCAAATAGTTTTATTTGCAAATGTTCATTGCAGTGAGTCATTGGTATGGTTTGGGGCCTCTGGCTTCTGCTATACCATCAACCCTGGATCCTCACCGGATCTTCTCTCAGATTTCCTGTTCTTGACCCATATCATAGAGTTCCTGCAGCTTTGGTTCTGCAGGACTGGCATTTGCATATACTCCTGAAATTCTTAGATGGGGTAGATGTTCAACTGGACCAACTCAAAGCCCCGGATCTGGGCCTGGATGGTGGCTGTGTTATTCAGCCTGCTAGCATTACCAGGGCCAACTCTCTTGCTTTGCCAAGGTGAGGGGCAGGGATAGCTCTCCTGCTTGTTGTCAGCAAGGGTCAGGGACCAGGGCAAACTCTCCAGTACTGCCATGGCTAGGGGCAGGGCTAGTTTTTATGATCTCATGCTGTCAGTAGCTCTCTGCCATGCTACCCAGGTGAGATGCAGCCTGATCTTCAGAGTGATGTAGCTAGTAAGAAGCAGGACTGGTTCTCCCAAATCACCCTGGCAAGGGGCAGGGGGCCAGCTCCTTTGTGTTCATGTCTTTGGTGCTGAGACACCTATGCCTATGCCATCAGGGCCAGCTGTCCCACACTGCCTAGGCAAGGGGTGGGGTGGATTCTCCCAAGTGCTACAGCTGGTGAAGGGTGGGACCAATTCTGTACAGCCCTTGGCCATTAAGATGGTCCCAGGTGGCATCCATCTGCATAGTCTTTGGTAGTAACTTGGGCTTTGGACATTGACTCAGACCTCTGATGCTTCAGGGCCATTGGCCCAGACAATGCCCTCAGCAGCAGCATGGAGTAGGACCTTAACCATGGCTTCAGGTGGCGGCACATATCAGGCTATTTCTCACCACCCTTAGTATAGTCCTAGATCTTCTTAATACTTTTTACTGAAAACTCTTGCCTTCCCTTCCTGCTATGTCATATTCTGTAATCCACTTTAGTATAATGTTCTTTCTTTAGGGAATCTAGTTTTGAGGAATCTAGTTAATATACAGTACTATGTCTGTATAGCCGCACCTTATTTCCAATATGTAGAATTCCTCATTTATTCTGGAAGAACTAGGTTTAGGCAGGTTTTCCTTTAGGACTTTAGTATGCTGGACGCTGAAAATGGAAATTGTCTCCATAAGAATACAACACAGAATGTTTATCAACTACCAACAGTATTTAGAGTGTTGTTGGAAATCAAAACCCAAGAGTAACTAGTGACTTGCACAGCCATTGAGTGTACTTAACACAGGCTAATTTCCATTCACTGGAATTGCTCCCTCTGGGCTCCAGGAGCAGAGGGAAACTGTGTTGCACCAGGCTGCACTTTTGCCCAAGCTTAAGCCTGGTCACAGTTTAGTCAGTGTTTTATGAGGCTAGTTGGTACATGGTTCTGTCAATTTGGGGAAAGCAAATCATAAGGAGAAGATAATGGATGGACAGGAGAGGTGAGCGAATATGTTGAGAGGTTTTAGCGGGCTTCGAACACAGATCCCACCCTTATTTGATGAAGAAGGAGGAAACCTCACCTTGGCATAGACGAGCTGGCTTTTACACAACCCCACATGCCAACCATGTTCACTGAGTGTCGGGGCCTGCCCTTTGTTGATTGTAATCACATTTAATATGAAACACCATTTTTCAGGCCTTGGGGGGAAAATGCCAACCAGTCAAAGTCCATGACAATAAACAGTTACTACAGAAAGAGAAAAAAGAAAAGAAAAAAAGGAAAGGGAGAGAGGGAGAAAGGTTGGACAATTTTTTTTTATGGTCAAGTTCATCTCTAAATGCTTCTCCTAAGCTTACTTTTAGGAGACACTTGATTTCATTCAAAAAGAAGCCCCTGATTTAAAACTGCCCACTAGTCAGTGTACAGAAGAAATAGCTATCCCAGGCACATTAACACTGTGACATCTTGAAAAGCTACAGGTATATTTTATATTGAAGTTGAACAGAAGGCCAACAGCAGGAATTTCTGAGACACTAGAAGACCAAACTCCTGAAATTTCTAAGTGTATCCATTTTAAGCATTCAAGGGTGTGCCTGCACGCATTTTTGGCAAGGGCAGTTGTGGCTAGGTGAAATTATTCAGACTAACCATGAATGGGAAAGAGTTGCTAATTGGGGGCAGAACACAGTCTGTTCAACTTTGCTGCAGGCAGGAAGATAATCAGACAGGCTGCCAGCTGTGCCCATGGGCGCTCGTGTACCTAGGATGTTAGGGAACTGGAAAAGTTATCTTCTCTTTGTATGAGCATGCTGCTCGGATCCCTCATCCTAAAATGCATTCCAACCATTTATCGTTCATGCTTCCTGGAAAACAAAATGTCAGCCAGCCTGGAAGCCTTTGCTACTTTCTGACATTATTGCCAGAGTTTCATTAGAACAGTATTTACTTGAATGCCTTTGGAAAAATTTCAGGCACAAAAAGAAAGAGGCCTTTATTGTGCCGATACAATTTTTGACAAATAATGACTAACTTGAAAGAGAACTGAAATTCTTTGGAGCTAACATTATTTTTTTGTTTGGATAATTTTCCATATAGCAGATCAAAATAGCTGTGTTGCACAAACAAAAACAGTAAGTCGAAGTTTTGCTTTAAGACATGCCACAGAGATAAAATTTAAAGATGCAAGAGAAAAACTGGCCAAGATGGCATAAAGTCCACTTTCTTCTGCTGTCCAGACTCTGGTGGTTGAAGGCTTGGGTGCAGTGAAAATATTTATTCTCTCTCTCTCTCTCTCTCTCTCTCTCTCTCTCTCTCTCTCTCTGTCACACACAGACACACACACACACACACACTTCTATCTCATTCTTTATCTCCTTCCTCTCTCACCTCTCTGTATAATCTGTATTGATAATCTATATTTTTAACAGTATAAGTAATTTGTATTCCTATTCTTAGATTGGTTGCAAGGCTATTAGTGTGTTATTGGAATCCTGGCATGTTGTTACACAACTACAAAAGCGGTTTTTAGAATCAGTTAGTGGGTCGACATAAATGCACCAACTCAATTAACTGACAATATGTACAACTTTATCAGTATCTTGAAGGCTAGACAGAAGTTATGTGTATAAGGAGCTCTGGATATGACCCAACAGTGTGTCAGCACCAACATCCTGAATGCGGCTTTCTGTGAAACAAAGTAGTTCTGCGTAGTCGGTGGGTTCTGGCTGGAGGTGCAGGTATGGAAGGACTCACTTTTATTTAAGGGATTAGTCAATGGGAATTTGACTGTTCTCCAGTGAGTATATGGACAATACAAACTGGATTTTTTGTTTTTTGATTGTTGTTGTTGTTGTTGTTGTTGTTGTTGTTTTTTGTGGGGAGGGGGGAGGAGGATGTCACAAGGGAGAGAGGGCAGACTGGAGAGTACTGGCAAGTGAGTGTGATGGTGTATATGATATGAAATTCCCAAATAATGAATAAAAATTTGTCTTTGAAAAAAATCTTAAGATAGAGGCATATTTAGACATAAGCTAATTTTTTAACCCCAAATGTTGGCAGGTAGGATTTAATTGAATGCAACATCTGCAGTTTCTATAGACTACCACACTTGCTTTAATAAAACTTTTAAAGTTTTGTGAATTTAGTTTTTGTCTTGTTGTATAGCACAGGTTGGCCTTGAATTCACTCCTCTTTCTTAAGTCTCCCAAATGCTGGTATCACAGGGGGTGTGCCAACATACCTGGCTGTAAAAGTTTCTTCCAGACACTTCTCTTTCGTGGATAATATAAATGTAAATATTGATTTATATTGGCTTGGATTTTGAACATTTTATCTGCTATTATTGTTAACACACACACACACACACACACACACACACACACACACACACACACACATACCCCACTGTGTTCTTGTAGAGGTCAGAAGAAAATATGTGGAAGTAGAAGTCAGTCTTGTCTTTCCAGGTGGATTCCAGGATTGAACTCCAATCCTCAAAGCTGAGCAGCAAATACCTTTACCCACTGCACCAGTTGCCAGCCTTGGCTTAGATTTTTTACTGCAGCTCTAAGTTTCAGAGTCTAAATCACTAATCTGTATTCAATCGTATGAACAGGATACGAGGAGGAACAAGTTCACTTTAATCACTTTGGATGTTCCTGTGAGGTGAATGGGCAGAGGCCTCACCCTCACTGAGTCACCGCCACGTGTGTAAACAGGCTCTGTAATTTGTAGGCAAGTATAATTAATCTGTTTGGGGATTCTTTTCAAAATTGAATCTTTTTGAAATCCGTTATATCATGTTTTGTCGTGTGGCATGCTAAGCATAAATGGGCAGGGTTACATTTTCCTCTGTGGTAGTTTATGGTAATTTGAAACAGGCAAGGCTCTCCCATGCTCTGCATCTGCCCCGTGCACCAGGATGCCTCCGTGACCGCAGAACATGGCAGCCCTTTGTCCTTGAGTCTCCACCCTCTCCCATCTGATGCGGCCTCTCAGAACTCCCTCCTTATCTCTCCAATTTCCTTTCTCCCCCATTCCAACTTGCCCTCTGGCCTTTTATTATTTCCCATGTTTCTCCGTTTCTTTCTCTTTTCCTCTCTGTCTTCATATATATAAACATACATATATGTAAACATATATTTGCACAAATACAGGGTCTATGGAGGACAAATGCCTTGTTAAAATGAGAAAATAAAATGAATAAGCATTGTGTTCATATCAGTCATAGAATATGAAGTTATACTCTGATGCATATAGTAAGTGTGCCATTTTTCTTTCTTAATTGATTTTTATTTATTATAATTTATTCACATTACATCCTGATTGTTATCACCTCTCTCTCATCTTTTTGTTCCCGCCATCCCTCCCCTTCCACCCCATTCCCCTTCTTCAGGCCTCTCTGGTGCCCACAGTTTGATCACTGTTCCTTGGCTGTGTGGCCTTTTGGGCACACAGAGGAAGGGAATGAAAGTTATCCTGATGAGACCTGATGGACTGTGGACATTTTTCACATAAGCCTATTCTTTCTATGTCTCTTTGTTTTGTGTTAAGTGTATTTACATCCACATACGCATGCTTACATTTCTGTAATTTACTATTTTAAAAGCTGCTTTTTCAATTAGCAACTTCCATTCCATCCTTTTAGTATTTCCCCTTTCATGGGAGACCCAGACCTTATTTGCATTTGTCCAGTGGATCCCAGAATGATCTGCTACTGCAGATCTGACAAAAGAGCATCTATTTCACAGGCACAGTTTGCATTTTATGATGATGTGCTGTTGAAACTCTTTTCATCTGGAAAAATACCTTTTTATCAGGACCTGGACTTACCGAGAAGACACAGCCAGTCCCCAAACAAAGTGGTCTCTTTTCTTGAATATGATGCTAATGATCACAGGAGGGATATACTTGTGTATTATTCTTGGACAAAACAGTATGTTCTTTACATTGGCAACATCTTGGTATTCTATTCATAGGTGGACAACAAAGTATACATTAACAGATAGCTTGTTGCAATTAGCTAAAAGCTTTCAGGCATTTTTTTTACCCACCACTACATGCCTAGGTGTAGGCATTTTCATAAAAACAGACTAAACTTTATTGAGTTTGCATTTTAATGAGAATATTTAAATTTGCTCCTAGCTCAGAGGTACTATTGTTCACGTGCCAATTCCCTTGGTGCCTTCCCACGTAACCATTCATCACCGGCCAGATCTTCTGTGGTTCGTTTTTCTTTCATTATATAATTTTGACTCCTTACTGTGACTTATTTTACAGTTTAGTAGTGTGATTACTGTTCTTTAAGAATTAACAGTAAACTGATGACTCTGGTTGGGTAATGGTCCACCTCTGCATTGCTGCAGTTTGATAGGTCATAGTTTGAAAGCAATGATCACAATTTCTAGATTGTTTTTTTGTTTGTTTGTTTGTTTGTTTGTATTGAGGTGTCTATAACTACAAGTACTGATTTCCTTCAAATGGGCTTTTGTCCTATATGGCAATTCTCATAGAGTGTATAAAGATTACTGTCCAGCCTTTTCTTATAGACTATAGTGTGTGCTGACAGTTTCTTGTTTCTCAAAGCTTTGGAGCACTTATCAGAGTTATCTGTGGAACAGGAAGCTTTGCCACACCTCTGAGCTTGAGAAGAAGCCTCTCTATCATCCTAAAGTCTCTCAGTAAGGTTAATGATGTCTCAGTTTTGGAAATCAGAAGACACATCCTGGAGAAAAAGGCTCATAGCATAAGAATCCTATGCACAGCTGGTTTTGAACCCATGTCAGGGTGAAATTGAGTGATTGTTGTCCAAATTCCCCACAGGAGGGGGGAAAAAGCAAGGAAAAAGATGATGAGTAAGCAAGTTGTCCCAAGCAGGTGCTTAGATCTGGACAAAGGCGGAGGGACACGACCAGAGTAGTCAGGCAGGCCTTCAGGAGGTGTAGCACATGTCCGATCAGCACATCACGTCTGGCTTTAGTTCCTGACTATGTCTCACATACGCTGCATAAGACTAGATGAGTCTCTTAAACCATTTGCCCCAGTTCCTTCACCTGCTGAATAAAGACTGGGAATACTGTTGAGCTTATCCCATGTCATGGTTGTGATGAGACCAGACAATTACTAGGTATAAAACATGTAGAAAAGAATATGTGACATAATATCTACTCAGAAAGTGCTATGTCATTATTTTTTCATGATTTTTTTTTAAATTTGAGAATTGTATATGAGTACTATATTTTTTATTATTTCCACACTTCTCTTTCCCTCCCTACAACTGCTCCTGTGTCCCCTCCACTCCCTCTCAAATTCACGGTCTCTTCTTTCATTATGAGTGCATGCTTATACTTACATATGTATATATAAATGTATTCCAATATGTTCATTAGGTTTTGCTCATGTGAACATGTGTCATAGAAGCATGTGCTTGAGATTGGTTACCCGGTCAGGGGCTTGTCCTTACAAGACTGATTATCCCTCTTGGCAGCCATTAATTGCCAACAGGTATTCATCAGGGATAGGACCTTGTTATATCCTTATTACGCTACACAGTTGTCTAAGAAAACACTATATGGGTCCCCATCTTGAAGTAGAAGGCATTCACAAAGGAAGTTTTGACATGGGAAACCCTACACGATATTAGCAAACCAAACATATATGGAGACAAGAGAGTGGGACGTAGGTACCTGGAAAGTTGGCATGGCGGATAAGTAATGTTTTTACGTCGTTTTTATTTAATGTAGGTATGGCAGCACGTAGAATTAAAGCATTGTGGGTGGTGGAAATTGGAATGTTGTTGTTGTCTTATTTTCAGAACAATATACTGACATGTGTGTTTCATTAAGAGCAGGGAAAGAGATTGCAGCTATTAAGGGATGGAAAAATTACACCAGAACCTTTAAATAACAGGGGGAGGTGAATGAACAGCAATCTAGTTACAGCAATGAAACCAAGGGAAGAAAAATATCAACAAGGTAAATGAGTAGGAAAAATGCATCCAGATGGAAGAAGCAAAATCAATGGCACTGGACTCCGAGATAAGCATAGACGGGATGAGCCGTAGTCAGAAAGTGGTCCAGGGTTGAAAACAGATATATGAGTTTGCTAAAAAAAAAATCATATAAGATCTAAATGAGTTAAATGTCTCCTTGTTTCTCTTGTCCCAACAAAGAAATTGATAGTGTAAAGGAAGGCAAACCAAAGAAACACTGGAATTATAACACAGATTCAGAGAAAATATTATTAAAGTTGCTTTTTTAAAAACAGACAGAATAACCAGGTATTTTGTATAATAATACAAACCTAAATTGTTGAGACACAAGAGTCATAAAATTACCCTCACACAACACATTTATAAAATGCAAAGTTGAAACATTAGAAATCCAGAGAAATCTTTATACAGCAACAGTAACAAGGGCTGGAAAGATGGCTCAGTGGATGAAAGCACCTGCTGTTCTTACAGAGGACCTGGCTTCCCAGCACCCACATGGCAGCTCAGAGCCACTTGTAACTCCAACTCCAGAGTTCTGCTACACTCTTCTGTCCTCTGATAACATTGCATGTGTATGGCAATACATTCGTAAACAGTAATAGTGAATTTTTTTATTAAGTCTTTTTCAAAGCAGATCAATTTACTAGCCTAAAAATAATTATTTCTGTAGCAACCTTGGTTCCTTAAGGTATAATTTTCTATGTGATTTATGTATTTATATTCCTTAAGCAAAGAATAGATTTCCTTCCCAAATATTTGGGCACAAAACATGTACTTGGCCAGAAAGAAGTTCTTTTTAAATGAGGGAGGGAGAGAGGGAGGGAGAGAGGGAGGGAGGGAGGGAGGGAGGGAGGGAGAGAGAGAGAGAGAGAGAGAGAGAGAGAGAGAGAGAGAGAGAGAGAGAGAGAGAGAGAGAGAGAGACTAGATAAAGCATGCACACTGATACATTTAGAAGTAAACAATACAATCGAGACTGTATTAAAAATTTAAACTTAAAAATGAAGAGCTAATGATGTATGGCTTTGGGAAACAAATAATTAAAAAAGAGAATGGAAAGGTGACTATTTGTTTTAAGTCCAATAAAACTAAGCAACAATCAGGATTCACACAGAAGAGCAATGTTGGGTAGGGGGCTGGGGAGGCAGCTCCATGGTTAAGAGCCCTTGCTGTTTTTATAGAAGACCTGGGTTGGATTCCAAAGACCCACTTGGAGCAGCTTACAACTGCCTGTAACTCTGATGCCCTCTTCTGGCCTTTTTAGCCTTATATGTTCATGGTTCACTTATATACTCATGCACAAACATGAGAGAAAATCCTGTACGAAAAGAGCCATGATGACATAAAATAACCACAAATTTGTCTTAGTGAATCTGAAGTTGAACAGCAACATAAACATACAGGCTTTATAGGAGAATAACTAATAAACACTGAACATGTGTAAACATGTGTGAATACATTTTTTGAAAAGATAAGCCCAAAGGCCACTTCTTTGAGGAGCACATATCTACATTGGACTTTGCAAAATACGTGACAAGATACAGATTAAAAGGTTTACTCAAATTAGGACAAATTCAGGATGGCTTAAGATATTTTATTTAACAAAGAGTAGGAAAACGAAAAGAAACGAAACAACTCCCCCCCCCCCCCCCAGCGCTACCGGTAGTCCCAGGGGATCTGATGCCACATGTGAACTTACAGAGGGACAGAAAAAGGAAGCTGCCACAGGATCGCAGAGGGAGATGGCATGTCTTTAGTGACTTTGATGGAAAGTCACAGATGGCCTAAACAAAACTTGGTAGGATACAGGCAGGGAATATATTCCATAATCTTCCTGTGGTCTATCTTTTTACACCTTGCTGGGCTTCCTCACTGGTGACTAAATTGGAGGCCACAGGATCTTGGGGTTCCACAGCACTGTCTGTCTGGTGCAGTGTTCCATCTAGGGCAGGCTCGGCTCGCAGCAGACTCTAAACAGAGCGAGTTCTCAATCTCGATTTACACCAACGACACAAGGTAGACAATGTAGACTGGTCACTGTGGCTGTTGCCTGAAAGTCAATGTGTTGCCACAGACAGTGCTCACCATTCTGTTATTTTAAATAACACCGAGGATGCTATTTAATTTCTGGATAAAGAGAAGGGAAAAACTGAGACTCTAACTTGATCCTAAGTTTTCAGCCTGTGTAGAAGCAGTATCAGAGAATGTCAGGAGCCTATTTACGGAGACAGTCATCACATTCTATGCAGAGGAATTGAGGCTGTAAAGTTATTTTGATGGAAGAAAACCATCTGTCTGTACTGGAGAAGGTGGAGACCTTCCCTATGACGTACCGTACTGAGCTGGCCTGTCTTCTGGTTTTAGTTACATTGGTGTGGCATTGAAGAAATCCAACTATGAAGCACCAATCAGTGCTCTAACCAATATTAATCAGCACTGTGGCTTGACATTTTAGGCTTCCATCGATATTGCAGAACAGTGTCTTCCCTTGGCAAATAAACCCCCCAGTTAACTGGTGCGGAACATCAGGTCTTCTGGGTTGCAAGAAGAACAAATATGATACGGGCTTATGCCTTCTTCTGTTATTCATAGCCAACATTCTTTCTGATTTCATCATGGAAAACTGTCTGACTGATTAACCCTAAGCATGCCTGCCATTTGATATTTATTGATTGGAACACCATGATACTCTAAGCCTTTAAAGGTCAGTAGTAACACATGAAATAACAGGAAGGGGAGGAAGCAGGCTCTTGATAATGTCGAGTCAGGTAAAAACATTAATAACTGAGAAATATTAGGAGTTGCTAGTTCAAACTCCAACTTTAAGCATGATGAAAATGTGACCTACATTCGTGATTGTTATTTGTTGAGGCAGGCTCTTCCGTAGCCCCAACTGGCTTGGAACTCATGGTAATCCTCTTGCCTCAGCCTTCTGAGTACTGTGATTACATGTGTGGGCTACCATTCTTGGTAAGATCCACAGACTTCTAAACTAAAGAGGGGATAGAGTCATTAGAGGCTAGAACTTGAGGTATACCTCTTATGATCTAATGAACTGGTTTCTTATATTATTATTTAATAGTTCTTAAATTAAAAAATAGGATAAAGAGAATTTTAGACCTGTATGAAAAAATATACTTAGGAAAATTTAAATGAAAATCAAAAGATATATAGCAAAGTATTTTATACTAAATATTTTATGTATTGAAACCATAATGTGTAAAATAAACTATGTGTATATGACAGAAGTAGCATTTTTATTATGAGGTCAAGTTAAGACGCTTATTTTTCTTTTTTACAAAGGTCTTTACTTAGTTATACAGCCCTCTAGAATGATAGACTACACATCAGGCCACTCCTCTTTATATCCTGATTAAGAAATCCTGCAGAATCCCTGAGAAGCAGCCTCTCATCCCTGCCTATATATTTTCAGTAATCAGAAACACATTGGTCACAACTCATTATTTATTTTGTCAATATATCAGAAAATTCTCCCATAGCCGTTCTAATTCAGTCCCCCAAATCCTGTAATTTCAATTCAGTATCTTCAGGGTTTTTTTTTTCTTCTATAGAGTAGTGGTTTTATTTTTATTTATTTACTTTTAGGTTTTTGAGGGGCAGTTGTCACGTTTTAGAGGACTATTATATGTTTACTGAGTGGTCTTTTCTGTTGCACGTATCACCTTTCTTTAGCTGCTGCATAGTAAACATGGCTTTGAAATTTCAGGTCACTTATTTGTTCCTGTGAAAATAGAATTTGCCAATTAAAATTACTTTCAAACAGTCACTCAACATCCTGAACAATTTCTTGTGTATTTCTAAGTTTGCTTACCGGCTGGAGTAGGCTTTAGCTCGCTGGGATTGGAGCATGTTGAAGCATGAGAGAGATTCAACAGGACTTTTCCATTCTCCAACCTGATTCTTGGATAGCTCACTCTCAATCTTGTCCTTATAAAATAGGAGTGAATCGACCTCTCTCAAGATAAGGTCAATACAAAGTGGTCAATAATTATCAGAGAAAAAGCAGGTACCAATTTGATAGTTGGGAGGATATTGGAGGATTGGAAGGGGAGAAAAGGAAAGGGAAAGTGATATTTAAAATAAAATCTACTAAAAAGGAAGAAGATTAAATGCAAAACTTTAGGGCTTTGCCGTAATAGCCTTTTCATGTTTTGCTCACAGCTTTCTGGTATTTTGAGCTGGCTGATGTTAGTGACAAGGCATGTTGGACAAACTGAGCCTGAGACAAGATGAGGGCAGAACCTAGAATTGTATGCAGTGAAAACTGGGAGCCTGGACTGTGGGACTGGTGGGGATGTGATGGTCTCCATGGGCCCACAAGGACAGAAAGCAAGAGGGATGAAAGGAGAGTGAGACAGAAAGGGGAAACTTAAGAGCAAGTTAGCTGAACCTGGCTGGGTAGCTCAGCCTGCAACCCCAGCACTCCAGAGGATGAAGGCGGAGAATTGTGAGGTGTTCTAGAACAATCAGCTATAAAACAGGACACTTTCAAAATGAGCAAACATGCAAGGAAACAACCTCTAAAATCCTCACAGCTCCGAACTCAGAGGAGGCTGGGGTTACCTATCTAACATGGGACCCAATACCATTCCCTCATGTGTGGGAAAGACCTCATCTGGCCCCACATTTCCCTGAAGAGCTGTGGGGAGTTAGTGGTTTCTAGGGAAGGAGAAGGAATATTCTTCAGTGGTGTGACCCTGGCTAAGTTGCCTGTGGTCCAGTCAACAAGCCACATCCATGCTCATGCAAGCATCTCAGGGGGTCACAAATCACACAAACAACAACAACAGCAGCAGCAGCAGTAACAACAACAACAACAACAAAACAAGCAAACCCAAAAGGCAGGAGAGTAAGAGGGACAGTTGCTGGAAAGAAGGAGTTCAGCGTGAGTGAGGGGGAAAAGGGAGGAAAATTTTGAGTAAAAATAATTAAAATATTTTTCATGAATGAAATTATCAGAGAAATAGAAAATTAATTTTTAGTAGTAGGAGAGACTTTATTAATTTGTAATTTTGCCTGGGATGCCTAAGAGAAGAGTTTCTTTAAAGGTGTATTTTATAATATAAGACCTAACACTTATGCAAAAAACATCATTGTATGAGATAGTTAAAGATTCTCTGCTATTTTTATCATAGCATTCTCAGGGCATAGGTTTTCAGGTTGTCACTATTGATATTTTAGGCTGCATGATTTTTTTGTTGTGGGAGACTGTCCCAGGCATGACGTTTAACATTACTGGAGTACTAGACTTGAAGAGCTCTTAATCCATCAATGACGTACATCTCAGCTCTTTGGGGGAAACAAGATAGTCCTTAACAGAGAATGACTAATGCGCTTCATCCATCATGAAAAAACACCAAGGTTAAAGAGTTTCTTACCTAGCCATTAGTAAATAGTTATCAACAAGCACTAACATATTTCCATGCTCATGGTTTTTTTCATGGTTTAGGTTAAGTAATTGTCTAATTTTTTACTCAGTGTTTTCATGCACTTAGAAAAATCTCACAGATATTTCTGCAAAAATTTATAAAGTATGATTCATTAATTAAATAAATATTTGTTGGCCTCCTATAGTATTGCTAGTAAAATTCTTCACACTGGTTACATCAATAAAGAGGACACTGAAATCCTACTCTTATAAAACAGGCTTGTGTGTGTGTGTGTGTGTGTGTGTGCATGTGTATGTGTGTGCATGTGTGTGTGTGCATGCACAAGTGATTCTGTGATGTTTGTGGGATGAACAAACAATGAAACCCTTAAAAATATATATCTTAGAGTGCTACAAATTGATGAGTTGCTTGAAGGAGAGACTAAAGTAAGAGAAGAAACAGAACAGAGAGAAGATGTGTGCTGTTATGGAGTGCTGGAAAAGTCAAGCTGCTTGATGAGATGACATCTCTGGACCACACAAAGTTTGAACTATATTAGTTCTTAGGAAATGACTGTTCAAGCACAGGAAAAAAACCATTGTTTTGGACTGGATTATGCCCTCTCAAATTCAGCTGGGTGAATTTAGGTACAACGTCTTTGAAGGGGTGATTAAGGCCAAGTACATGGATATAGGTAGTCCCTAATTGACTATGATGCATGTTCTAATTTTAAAAGTATACCTGTTACATACATAGGAGCAGAAGGCAACGTGAGGATCCAAGAGAGCAGCCATCTGCAAACCAGAGTCTTTGAAATAAACCAAACCTTCCAATCTCTTCATTTAATAATTGATTTTATAATTTATTCTAAATTAATCTGTAGTATATGAGTATGGCAGCCCCAGAGACTAATAGAAGCATATCCAGTGGAAGGATATTAAGGTACTGATGAGCAGCAGGGCCAGAAATAAATAGAGTAAGATGGTGGGAGTTCTGCCTAGAAATGAAGAAGGGAAAGATCCAGTGGTGATAGAGCAGCTAGACTTTGTTCTTGGTGTACTGTGAGAAGAGTTCTTAAGCAGAAGATTGCCATAATTTAGGAGTGTAATTGGAGAGATGGAACAAAAGCCAGCTGGTGAGCAGTGCACACAAAAGCCCATGTGATGGGAGAGTGGTTTGAGCCAGACTGATAGCAATGAAACAGGCAAGACCTGACAAGACCAACACTTCTGAGTGTAGGCCCATCCAAACGTCTGAGGGTAGGGATCATGGTGCTGGCTGATGAGCTGGAAATACTGTATGAAGAAAGCATCTACAAATCTTAGGTTTTTTTCTATCTAAGCAAAATAACTAATGATACTTCCATTTTCTGAACTTTGGAAATTTGAACACTGAATCGCATGTCGGTTTTTTAAAAATATGTCATACGCACAATGAGATATCTGATGTTCATTTAAAACATTATACACGCAATATCTTTGTGAAGAAGGAATGAGTGTAGAAGCTTATAATGACAAAGAAATATCAAAATTTACTCTTGAGTTATGCCTTGTTTAGCTAATGGTTAATCTCTTAATGCTCTCCTTTCCTTTTCCTGTATACGTCTATCCTTGTCCTAACGAACTCAGAAAATGATTGGATTCTATGATAGTGAAAAAAAAGTCATAATTCTCAAAACCTATAGAACTTAATAAGATGCAATATCTTGCTTCTCCTTTTCAATTTTAAGGGAGCTTGCTGGGCTTGCATGCAGAAGGTCTGATAGTGGGTGGTAGAGCCACCTCCCGGAGGGAGAAGAGTGGCATTCCCAAGTGGCAATGACTGCTCTTATTCTGGGCTCCAGTGTTCAGATCTTTGTTTTTGACTGGATTTGGTTTTTATTAGGGTGAATTTTGTTCAATTAACTCAAAGGTTATTTGTCTACAGTTTTATAAATGGACCAGTGTTGAAGTTGGTGAAAAGTATCATATACTCTTCAGTGGAGTGACTTTTAATTTGATTAATTTTTATTGAGGATATTAGGTATTTTATGCAGTGATCTTTTTTTTTTCTCTCTGACCTTTTAGGTAACTAAACGAAACAAGAACGGGATTCAAGAAACCAAATTTACGTGCTAAATTCACCAACTCTACAAATGAGAAAACCAGAAATGAACAGATTCCATATAAAACATGCACCAGAAAGGGCAAAGTATATTTGAATTCTTCGTCTAAAATACTTTTTCAGATTAAACATTTTAATACCTAAAGGCATTATAAAATGAGATGAAGTGAGATTCTCTGTGTGATTGCTATATTATTCCAGTACATGGAAAACACTGCATATGTTATGTATGATTCTTGTTCCTTTTGAGGCCTACTTTTCCTCAATGTTCATATAAGAAATACATTCTAGAATGAGCTATGTGATGCTACCAAAGAGAGCTAGCAATATTAGATGACTACAGAAACCCAGGATGAAGAAAGCATAAAAACACGATCTGCATTGGCAATTTGAGAAGGACATGACGCACATATGCCTAGTATTGAGGTGCCTTTGGCACCGACATCTCACTGAACCCTATTTTCAACACTGATGACCACTGTAATACCAGAATAGGAGAAGCAAGCCTGTAGAACTCAATAGTAGGATTCTCTACTCCATGCCTTCTGCTGTGCAGCTGGACCCTGAGCTAGTGTGTCATAAAGATTTCAAAAAGACGTATGCTTTTATATGCTGAGTAAAATTTAAGGTTATTTCTTTACCGTATAATTAAATGCTAATACATGTGCTTCCATCGTCTTTATATCTTCAGACCTTAGCACTGAGCTTCATTCAGAGTGCTCTTTTAGTAGCTATGATTGGTGGGTTTTATTATTCCAGAGGAACACACACACACACACACACACACACACACACACACACACTCACATACACATACACACACACACTCACACACACACTCATACACACACACTCACACACACACACACTCACACACACACATTAACACATGAACACACACTCATTACTAAATATAATAAGAATGACAGCTCCATATGTTTTCAATGGATTTCAGGATGTACTTATTAAATGGGTTAACTAAAACAAGTCAATTTTATTTGGTTTAAAAATTTTCATTATGTGTTCATTGCACATAGCACTGTGCTACATAAAGACATTTTTGTATAAGCATACCTATACATTGAGTATAACCCCCCCCATTCACTCCTCACCTTCCATTCCTCATGGTCATACATTAGATATGTCTTTAATATTTTGAAGAACATCCAACTGACTTCCACTATGGCAGGACTAACTTACATCCCCACTGGCAATATTAAGAGTTTCCTTGTTCATATCTTCACTAGAACTAATTCTTTTTCCATTCTCAATGACTGCCATTCTGACTTGGGTAAGGTACAACATTAGTGCATTATTTTTTGTAGATAAAATGATTACACATAAATGGAGTCACAGTAGGATTGTTGATTGTAAATTCTTTCATTAAAACTGTATCTAGCTAAACATTTTTATTATAAGTTTAAAGCAGTGGTTTTATCTATAAGCTCATTATGAGTTCAAAGTAGAAGTTTTCTTTTTCTTATTTCAAATGTACATTACGTGTTCTAAGCAAGAGTTTTTTTTTTAAAGAGGTTTTTTTTACATCTAGGTTTTTCTAAGAAACAGGTGCATGTCTTACCTTGTATAGCTAATCATTTATTTTTTAAATTTATTTTTAATTAATATATTCACTTTACATCCCAATGGTAGCCCCTCTCTCCTGTCCTCTTGGCCCCAACCTCCTACTCTCTTCCCCATATCTCCCTTCCCTTCTTCTCAGAGAAGGGGAGCTATCACCTCCAACCCAGCCCAGCACATCAAGTTGCATGAGGACTAAGCTCATCCTCATCCACTGAGGCCAGGCAAGGCAGCCCCATTGAAGTGATGGAAAGCGGACAACAGACTCCATGTCATAGCTACCACCCGCTCAACTTACTAGGGGCCCACATGTAGGAAGCGTAGATCCAATCCATGCATGCTCTTTGGCTGGTGCTCCCATCTCTGTAAGGCCCCCATGGGTCTAGGTTAGTTGACTCTGTTGGTCTTCTTGTCCACTCTGGGTCCTTCTATCCCCCCTCAATTGTTTCACAGGACTCCCCCAAGCTTTGCCTAATGCTTGGCTGTGAGTTTCAGCATCTGATTCAATCAGCTCCTGGGTGGAGCCTCTCAGAGGACAGTTATGCTAGGCTCCTGTCTGTAAGCATAGCAGACTATCTTTAACGTTGTCAGGGGTTGGCTCTCTCCCATGGGGTGGGTCTCAAGGTGGGCCAGGCAAGAACTTCAAGTCTCTGAAGAAAGAACTTGAACAAGACGTTGTAAAATGGAACAATCTCTCATGCTCATCGATCAGTAGTATCAACATAGTAAAAATGGCCATCTTACCAAAAGCAATCTACTGATTCCATGCAATTCCCATCAAAATCTCAACACAATTCTTTTACAGAGTGTGAAAGAACAATGCTCAACTTTATGTGGAAACTGCCCCCCTCCCAGAATATCTAAACCAATTTTGTATAATAAAAGAACTTCTGGGGGTCTCTCCATTACTGACTTCAAGCTGTATTACAGAGCAACAGTAGTAAAAACTGCATGGTACCGTCATAGAAGCAGACACATAGATCAATGGAATTGAATCCAAGACCCAGAAATAAACACACCTACAGTCACTTGATTTTTGACAAAGAAGCCAAAACCGTACAACATTAGTGCATTTTGAATTTACATTTCTCTGAGAGTGAGGTTGAATTTAAAAAATTTTTTTTTCTTTTTTAATTGATTTTTTTAATTTATTATAATCCATTCACATTACATCCTGATTGTTATCCCCTTGCTTTTTATCTTCCTGTTCCCACTCGCCCTCCCTTTTCTTCCCGATTACCTTTCTTCAGACTTCAGACAAGGCAGATCCTCTTCCCCTATAATCTGGCCACAGTCCATCAGGTCTCATCAGGATAGCCTGCATCGCCTTCCTCTGTTTGCCCACGAGGCCACCCTGCTATGGGGAAGTGATCAAATTATGGGTGCCAGAGTGCATGGGCACCAGAGGGTCTGAGGCAGCCCCCTCACTATCCACCTCCCCAAGTGGAGAATTAGCTGTCCATAGGCTACATCTGAACAGGGGTTCTAGCTTCTCTGCTTGCATTGACCTTGATATGTGCATCAGTTTTCGAAGGCCCCCTGTGTCCAGATTAGCCTGTCTTGATAGTCTCCCTGTGAGGCCTCTGACCCCTCCTGGTTTTTCCATCCCCCTACTCTTTCATACAACTCTCAGTGCTCTGCCCAGAGTCTGGGTTTGAGTCCCAGTATCTGTCTGGATCCCCCTCTGAGTGGATTCTCTCAGAGGACATCTATGTTGGATTAATATCCACTTATAAGAGTATATACCATGCCTGTATTTCTGGATCTGGGTTACCTCACTCAGGATGGTGGTTTTTAGTTCCATCCATTTGCCTGAAAATTTCACAATTTCCTTGTGAAAAAGTACCACAGTTTCTTTATCTATCCTTCTGTTGAGGGGCATCTAGGTTGTTTCCAGATTCTGTCTATTACAAATAAAGCTGTTATGAACATTGTTGAGCAAATATCCTTGTTGTATGTCAGAGCATTTTTCAGGTATATGCCCAGGAGTGGTATAGTTGGGACTTAAGGTAGCACTATTTTCAAGTTTCTGGGAAAACTCCAGATTGATTTCCAAAGTGGTTGTACAAGTTTGTATTCCCACCAGCAATGGAGGAGTGTTTCCGTTTCTCCATATCCTTGCCATCTTATGCTGTAACTTGAGTTTTTCATTTTAGCCATTCTGATAGGTGTAAGATGGAATCCTAGAGTTGTTTTGATTTTCACTTCCCTGATGATTAAGGATGTTGAACATCTTTAAAAAGTTTCTTGGCCATTTGATATTCCTCTTGAGAATTCTGTTTACCTCTGTACTTCATTTTTTAATTGGGTTATTTTGTTTGGTGGTGTTTAATTTTTTGAGTTCTTTATGTATTTTGGATATTAGCCCTTTGTTGGATGTAGTGTTGGTGAAGATCTTTGCCCATGCTGTAGGCTGTTGTTTTGTTCTGTTGACAGTGTCCTTTGCCTTACAGAAGCTTCTTGATTTCATGAGGTCCTATTTGTTAATTGTTAATCTTAGAGCCTGAGCTATTGATGTTCTGTTCAGCAAATTGTCTCTTGTGCCAATGAGCTCAAGGATCTTCCCCACTTTTTCTTCTGACAGATTTAGTGTGTCTGGTTTTATGTTGAAGTCTTTAATCCACTTGGATTTTAGTTTTGAGATTTGAGGGTGATAAATACAGATCTCTTTGCATATTTCTACATGTAGACATGCAGTTAGACCAGCACCATGTGTTTTATCATTTGAGAGCCATTTTTCTTTTATGAGTCCATTTGATTCTATTATTTGATTTCTTGTTTACTTTTTTGAGGTTATTTTTTTTTGTCTACGTATTCTAGATATTACTATTCACTTACACTTATATCTAGCAGATTTGTCTCTAACAGAATGTGGTCCAGGTAGGCCAACAATGGCCATTTCAAGACAGAGAGGCCTAGAACCAGTTGTTGTTAAGTCTACAAGGCTGGTTGTCTCCACAGTCCCAGTCTGGTACCAGGTCCTGGAGACTCCTGGAAAGATCCTGGTTTTCAATATACACAGGAATCCTGAAGAAGTTGGGTTTAATTCTGACCCTAGTAACAGGATAGATGAACTTGCCAGCAAGAGTGAAGGTGAGCAGGCATGAAGCAAAGTTTCCTTCTACCATGTCCTTTTATATGGGCTGCCACCAGAAGGTGTAGTCCATATTTAAGGTGGATCTTCCTGCTTCACATAGTCCTATTTAGAAAAACCCTTCCTCTAGAAGATCTTTTATTGTATAAGATTATCTTAGCTATTTTTTTTGTAAGTTTGTAGAGTTTTTGTAAGACTCTACCCAGCAGGAAATCCAAACAGATGCCAAGACTCACAGCCAAATTTAGGAGTAGAGTGCAGGGAGTCTTATGGAAGATTTAGGGAATAGAAGGACAAGAAGAATTGGGAGCTCCACAAGACCAATGGCGGCAACAAATCTGGGCTGAGGAGGGAGTGCTGCAGAGACTGATGCACCAACCAAGGACCATCCATGGTGAGGACCTAGACCCTCTGCTCAGATGTAGTAGATAGACAGTATGGTCTCCTTGTGGGTCCCATAATATTGGGAGTAGGAACTACTGGCATGGACACTGGCCCCCACACTTGCAGCAGTGGCCCCCTGGTAGGGCAGCCTTGCCAGGCCACAGAGGACAAGCATATAGGCAATTCATAGGAGACTTGATAGACTGAGGTCAGATGTTAGGGGAGGAGGGCTCCCTCTTTCTGAGGACTAAGGGGGGTGGGGGAGGGATGGTGGCACTGAAGGTGATGAGAGAGGGGTTACAATTGTGATGTAAGTGAACAAATTAATTAAAAATTATAATATTAGAGGAAATTCCTTTCAAGAGTGCCTGATGGCTTGGGTTTTAGTTGATTCCAAATGCAGTCAAATTAAGAAGTGAAATTAGCCACAGCAAAAGGTTGTCCCACATCAAACAATGTAAGCAAGTTAATCACATTTTTTAAAGGCTCATCCTTATCTAGATAACCCCTTACAGGAGGGTCCAGGGGTTTGTCTCAGGTTATTCTAGGGTCTGTCAGGTTCGTAGTCAGCACTAACAATCACATAATCCTTGAGGCCATTTATGCATCCTTGGAGCTGGGAAATCAAATTTTGAGTTTGTCTTTCTCTTTGTTACTTTGGTCAAAGATCTGGAAGCATTGTTACAATCCTTAGTTCTCTGGAAATGTTCAAAAGTATTTTACATAGAATCCTCAAATTACTTGCCCTTTTAAGTAGTGACTGGGGAGTCTCAAATGCATTTATTTTGCATAGAACAATTCACATAGTGGACCATTAGCTTTGTCCAGATTATCAAGTGTTGTGACCAATAAAGTACTACATAAGCCATATAAGCATTTCTGATGGAACTGCAAATTGCCTTGACTGGTGCAAAGGGATGACAGGAGGATGGAAGAAGGTAAGGCTGCATAAACAATTTGGGAAATGCCACAGTAAGACCATTTGGAATGGCTTTTGTGTGTTGCTTGCGTTATAACAGCCTCTTTGAGATCTGTTTTCTGTTATTAGCTTTATAAGCCTTACATTCTTCTTGTATGCTGTTGAGAACAAACAATGTGAGCTGTGAGCTTCAATCATTATACTATTTGTTCCTCTTGTCAGCCAGGTCTTAGCCGTGTGGAAAGACAACATTGTGAACTAATCACAAGGGTAAGCTTTCTCAGAAAGTAGACAGGAAAAGTATTCAGCTATCATAGCATGCTAGACTGCAGCTTCTTTATTTTGCGAGAGGACAAGAAGTCATCAGCAGCTGCCCAAGATCACATTGTATGTGGGGGCGTTGCTGGTGGTCTTTTCCACTACATCAACATGCTAAGAACGGCCTTTGAAGGAGACCAAGGTGTTAACTGGGGCTCCTGGAACAAAGAGTTCTCGATGCTGCTAAGTCCTTTTCTTGAAGGTCCAAAGTTCACATAACACCTTGAGACAAATGAGTTGCAATTAGAAAAAGAAAAGTTAACTGGATAAAACAACTTAGTATGTTCACTTTACCAATGAACTGCCTTCAACACCAGTGGGATGACATCGCTTCCTCTCCATTTCTCAAATTCAAGGTAGAGTTGCAGGCTTTGCTGGAGGCAGCTGAGCTGAAGAGGATGTGAAATCCCCCTGAAAGGACAAGGCCTTCACAGCAGGGTTTTAGGATGGGCGAATAACTGGAGCCCTCCATGCTGTTTTATTGAGAGTCACCAGACAGACCAGACATGCTCTAGGCTGAAATATGAACAAAGTGTATCTTGCTTCACACTGAGAGCAGTGTGGCTTATCTTGACTTTTGGTGTCTTCTAATGTCCTTCTTGTCTTGCTTTGTGTACCATTTAGCATCTCTGCAACCTTGTGAGGATATTTTAGCTCTTGGAACCTCCAATTCCTATTTTGTAAAATAAGTTTAGTTATCCCTAAATCTCAGAACTTCTGTAAGGACAAACAGCTACAGTGAAGAACCTTTAATGTGCCACATGTGTTATTTATTGTTTGAAGATTTGTTGTCATGTAGTATGTCTTATGCTCAGTGCTATGTGGTTTTTGTGGTAGTTGCCATTTACTGAGAACATGCGATGGTCATGAATGGATATTTTTGCATATCCATATATACATGTAACATGCCATAAATGAGCTTTATGTTTTGTACAATAGCTATTATGGGTACCACTTAATGAATGTCCATCAGTTTTAGGTGGTTTGCTAAAGCTTTTAGTGGAGTATTGAATTGTCACAATGATCATGGGAAGTTCATGCTATTAGTATGTGCTGGTTGGGTTTTGTCAACTTGGCACAAATCTAGACATATCTGGGAAGAGG
The DNA here is from genome assembly GCF_964271855.1 of Acomys minous. NCBI lineage: Eukaryota > Metazoa > Chordata > Mammalia > Rodentia > Muridae > Acomys > Acomys minous. The sequence goes on from NC_140495.1 coordinate 41,142,120, forward strand.
GAATCTTAACTGAGAAAATGCCTTCATGGGGGGCATTTGACCTGTAGGCAAGTCTGTGGATTATTGTTTTGCTTAGTGATTGATTTAAGAAGAGCAGCCCATTGAAGGTGGTGCCATCCCTGGGCAAGTCCTGCATGGTATAATGAAACAGGCTGAGGAAGGCATTGGAAGAGGCCAGTAAGAGGCATTCCCCCGCAGCCTCTGTATCACTTTCCTGCCTCTAGGTTTATTCCTTGAGTTCTTGTCCAATTTACATGGCTAATTGACTATAAGCTGTAATATTAAACAAACCCTTTCCTCCCCAAGTTGGCTGTGATTTATCACAGCAATAGAAACCCTAACACACAGTTTTCATCTGATGGAGGAGGGAACTGAGATGCAGAAAATTTAAGTCACTTTTGTGACTTTGGACAACTAATTAATTATTAAGTCAGTCTTGTTCCTAGCAAAATGTTCCTCTTTCTACTCTTCAACTAAATAAAATGAGCATTTCATTCTCATTTTTTTCTCTTTTGGGACATAATCTCACTGTGTAGCTTTGGCTGTCCTGGAACTGACTGTGTAGCCTTTGTCTTCCAAGTGCTAGGAGTAAAGATGTACACCACCGCACCTGGCTTTATTCTGAATTTTAACTAGATGATAATACAAAAGGTATTTAAGAATTCTTTCATTATTTTTGCAGCAATATAAAAAGCAGTTTTTAGTTTTTCAATAAAACATAATTATGAAACATAACTTTGTGTGATATACCACAGTGTAGCTAGTGCTGTGTTCTTTTAAAAAAATGGTTAAATTATAATGAGTTTTATAATTATCATTGATACCTGTATAATATTTCATTAAGACAACATGATTCAGCCAATGGTTCTCCTATGGTCAGAATTTGATCTTTTCTAGTCTTAGGCATACTTTTTTTTTTTTCCGTTTACAAATGACTTTTTATTTATTTATACAGTATTTTGCCTGCATGCCAGAAGAGGGCACCAGACCTCATTATAGATGGCTGTGGTCTACCATGTGGTTGCTGGGAATTGAACTTAGGACCTTTGAGAGAACAGACAGTACTCTTACCCCCCTCTGAGCCATCTCTCCAGCCCCCTTATGCATACTTTTAAATGCATAATCTAGGAGTGTTTATTAAGGTTCATTCCTTCTGGGAATAAAGAAACCCAAACAAATTGATATCATTCAATTGTTGATTTTGAGCTCTTTTCTTTTTAATTTTTTAAAAGTGAACTGTGTTTTGGGATTCTGATTACAGATGTCTTGTGGAAAAGCTGCTTAGTATGTTTTGAAGACTTACATCCTGGCTGGTGTTGTATACGTGGCCCGCTCACACAAACATCCCTGTGGGGCACTTATCACTGCGCCCACTTAGAAACATGGGACTGACCGACCAAACAAAGCCCATGTACTACAGAAATAGAGAGGAGACCAGGCAACCATGACCAGACTACTAATGAGGAAGAACGTGTTTCCTGTTATCATCGTCTCTTGAAATAAGTGTTGTAGTGTCAGACTTTCTTATTAAAATGAACTTCCATAGCGAGTTCTATGTTTTCTGTTGTCTTTCTCTTCTGTGTCTCCTTTCAAGTCATATTTAGACTACTGTAACTAACAAGAGAATATTCCTCTTCTATTTCATTTAAAAGATGCCAGTTGTTCCCCTAGAATTTGTGGCTCCAGAAAAAAAAATATTTTCAATATGTAATTGAATCCACTTGAACTAAAATAACAATTTTCATCTTCCCAACTGACATAATCATTATAGGGTTGGGTAGAATATCAGATATTTATGCTCATTGTAGTCACTGGAATTTTCTAAGGTTATGGGATACACACACACACACACACACACACACACACACACACACACACACACAGAGGACATGGAAGCAGTCTGTTTTACTTTCTAGTGCTTAGCCACAGAGCAGGGCAGAGTTATCCACTTGGGAGTCATAAGGACAGAGTTGGCTTCTTTTGAGTCATATTCATATAAGGAATAAAAGCTTATGAGTTGTAAGAATTTCTCCTAGTTCGATGATACATGCTTTTGATTTGGAGATAAAATGTTTGTCCTTCCTGAACAGCTGTGTAGGATGTGCCTCACCTTGTCACACTACACTGAAAGACTAAGCTTTATATATCTTTCACGGAGGGCCAACACCTGCCCATTTGCACAAACTCTCTATTTTTTACATGGATAAGAACAAGCAGTAACTTCCCCAACACTACTTCAAAATGTCCAAGTTATGGGAAGCATTTTCTAAAGCCTCTGGCTATGTGACATATTTACATTAGGAACCCACTGTTTTCCTTGAGCCTCTGAGTCCTTATTAAGGCACATATTGTTCTAAAGTGGTAAGTTTTCTGCAGAAGAACGGAATTTTACAGGATGTGTTATGGACAGGGTATGGGTGGAGGAAAGCATATGTTTTCCCACTTGAACTCGTTAGGGAAAAATGGTATTCTGGCCAAAATTGGCATGAAAAGTCAGGAACATTTTGGTTGGTTTAAAAAACCTACTCTGTTGAGACACAAAGACACAGCTCTTTAAAGAGATGTTCATTTTTATTACAGTTTACATTTCTAAAGTAAACTTATGGGAAACAATGGGGAAGTAAGGAGTTTTAAGATCCTTGTTGGATTTCCATAGAGGTTTTCATCTTGGGTTGTGGTGCAATGTTGAGTCCAGCTGAATAAACTAGAGTGACAATGCATGCTCAAAATTGCCAGGTACTTTTGCTCAAGCATCCTCCACCGTTGGAAATGAATGACAGTAAATACCTATTTGTGTTGCCTTCTAAAAGTGTCCACTGTCTTGCATTTCTTATATTAATTTCATCATTTTTGATTCTTCAGATATGAAATATTTATATCGAGTTGGATTATTTTTGCTTCATGGTCAATGAGTAACAAATTCTGTTGCTTTTACTCTAATTGTAATTGTATCCTTTCTCTCTGGTGAGCCTACCCTCACTGCCTTTTACTTCTTATGCATGGTTCAGGAGCAGCGCATCTAAGAGCTTGTTCCACATTTTATTTACACACCCTGGGCTTCCTTCCTTCCTTCCATCCTTTCTCTTTCTTTCTTTCTTTCTTTCTTTCTTTCTTTCTTTCTTTCTTTCTTTCTTTCTTTCTTTCTTTCTTTCCCAATTCTCCCAACCTCCCTACCCACACGAATTCATGTTTTCTCTCCTGCCCCCCCCACAAAGGAGAAACCAACAAAACCCCAAATCAAAACAAACTAAAAAACAAAACAAAAAACACAAGACAAAAATATCAAAAGAAAACAATCTAAAAATTTCACAAAACACCCACAGAGCCTGTACATGCTGACCAACTACTTCTGGGCACAGATGCTGCCCTGAAGTATGGTTGTTACACCCAGTGACACTTTATTGTAAAAAAAAAAATTCCACTTCCCAATGTTGTTATCCTACTTAGTAAGTTCTTGGCTCTGGCAACGGGTTCAGGCCCAGTTGCTACTTTCTCTTCTATCACATTTAGGCTATCTTGTCTGACATTAAAAGCTTTGGTAAATTTGGAGTTGAGTTTGGTATAGAGTTGGTATACATCAGTAGACTCTTTTTCACTGTTTAACGTCCAGTCATCCAGCTGGCCTAGCACAATTTACTGAAGATGTCCTTTTTTTTTTATCACTTTGTATTTTGGGCTTTTTTCTGTTTAAAAATCAGGTATCCAGACTTATGTGAGTTTATGTCTGGGACTTCAATTCCAGTCCATTTATCAATGCATTTGTTTTTCATTGGCAGACATTTCTACAGGCCTGGAAGATACAGGAGATTAATGGCTTGATTTTCCCCCCCCACTTGTTTGTATTTTTATGATGGCATCTGAGCATGTGCACATCTTTTGTTAGTGTCTGATATGGACAGAGTCGGATGGGACAGAAGAGAAGATGTGCAGGTGGCTTGGGCCTAGAGTTGGAAACGGCTTAGGTAGAATGAAGTCAGAAGAACACAAGAGACTGGGCTGATATGCTGGAGGACTATCTTTGTCCAAGCCTAGTTTTGGGGGTCGATCTGGGGGGTTGGGAAGCCTGTGTGAAAGAGAAGATACAGCAAACTCACAGGGCTTAGATCCTGGTGAAGGATGTGCAGGATCTGGCTGGGTGGAGAGGGTGACTGTGATGTGGGAGGGTTCTGTGATTTGGAGATAGGAAGATCCATGTAGACAGGGATGGCTGGGCTCGGCTAGGCCATTGTATATCAGGCCAGGGCTGGATCCAGTAGCTTGGGGAGAGTGTGTAGAGGGAAGGATGAGCCCGACTCACCCGACGAGCTCTTGGAAAAGACAGAATAGCTTTTTAAACAGACAGAATAAAGTCCGTTTAGCAAAGTAACTGAGTGGTATCTGTGTACGTTTGAAGAAAGCCTAAAATATGGACTATAAAAGAAGAAGATTGGCAGACTCTATTGGGTCAAGAAAACCAGAAGACTTCCAATCTCATTTTTGAGGGGGTCTCCTGAGTTTCTTTCATACCTGTACTATAATCTGAATATATTATAACCGTATCTGCTTTGCTGTATTCCCAACAGGCCCTTTCATCTGAGTTTCACCTTGGTGGACCATGTTTTCACTGAAGAACTCCCACAGGAAAGCGTTGTATCCACCGCCTTCTCTACCAAGGCCTTGTAATCAAGAAAAAGACTGGAAAAGTGACCTTGTGCTTTTCCACCTTAAGGGCTCACAGTGTTCTATGAGTGATGGACAATATGGCAATAGAAGGAGAAAGGAGTTGGGATGGGAAGACATCTAAAGTAGTCTAGAAGCCTAGAAGAGTTTCTTACCTGAAAGTCAAACTTACTTTTTAAGAGAGAGAGATGCTTTGTGGCTGCTGATGACAGAAAGAGTAGGGAATTAAAACGGTAATTTCAGGCAAGAGAAACAGCACAACAGCATTAGGCAAAGCCTAGTATAAACTTGGAACAGGTTAATAATGTTAGTACTAATGATAAATGAAAAAAAAAAAAAGAAACAAAGGCAAAAAAAAAAAAAGGTACGAGATGGGCCTAGGAAGATAATATGGAAACATGTCATGAAATGTCTTGTCAGTCTTTAATGTGGGTTTAATCTACAGGCTGTAGATATGATTCAGCCAGTGTATGACTTAGAACAGAGGGAAAATGAATTTACAAGATCTCAGGAAGCAGTAGACCGATTAACCAAAACTTTTATCTAGAGCAACAGTCATAAAGTGAAAAAGGGGGATATGAAAGACATTAAGTATTTAACAGTTTGAGGGAGATGAATGGCTGCTCCATGTTTTGATATTATTGGTCTTGACTCAGAGTACTTGAGAAAAATGAGATTTGAGGAGAAATAATTTTTTTTACTTTATTAATTTATTCTTGTTACATCTCAATGGTTATCCCATCCCTTGTATCCTCCCATTCTTCCCTCCCTCCCATTTTCCCCTGACTCCCCTCCCCTATGACTGTTCCTGAGGGGGATTACCTCCCCCTGTATATGCTCATAGGGTATCAAGTCTCTTCTTGGTAGCCTGCTGTCCTTCCTCTGAGTGCCACCAGGTCTCCCCCTCCAGGGGACATGGTCAAAGGTGAGGCACCAGAGTATGTGAGAAAGTAATATCCCACTCTCCACTCTACTGTGGAGAGTGTTCTGTCTATTGGCTAGATCTGGGTAGGGGTTTAAGGTTTACCGCCTGTATTGTCCTTGGCTGGTGCCTTAGTTTGAGTGGGACCCCTGGGCCCAAATCTGCCTATCATAATGTTCCACTTGTAGGCTTCTAGGACCCTCTGGATCCTTCTACTTTGCCATTCTCCCATGCTTCTCTCATCTAGAGTCCCACTAGAATGTCTTCCCCTCTGTCTCAGTTTCCTGGTAAGTGAAGGCTTTCGTGGGACATGCCCCTTGGGCTAATATGCAGATATAAGTGACCCAACCAAAAAAAGCCCAGAGCCAGATGGTTTCAGTGCAGAATTCTACCAGAACTTCAAGGGCGAGCTAATACCGATACTCTTCAAGCTACTCCAAAAGATAGAAAGGGATGGAACATTATCAAATTAATTTTATGAGGCCATAGTTTCATTGATACCTAAACCTAACAAAGACTCAACAAAGAAAGAGAATTTCAGACCAATTTCTCTGATGAACATCGATGCAAAAATACTAAATAAAATACTTGCAAAACGAATACAAGAGCACATCAAAGACATCATTCATCATGACCAAGTAGGCTTCATTCCAGGCATGCAGGGATGGTTTAATATATGGAAATCCATCAATGTAATCCACCATATAAACAAACTGAAAATAAAAAACCACATGATCATCTCTTTAGGCGCAGAGAAAGCATTTGATAATTTTTTTTGTTGTTGTTGAAACTATGTGTGTTTTTCCAAAGTGATACCCAGGAAAATGTGTTAATGATCATATAGTAATAATGTAGTGTGTGAAAGAACTTTACACTAGAAGATAGTTCCCAAACAAGGCTCATATGTTATCTAAATGTTCACAAGGTGAAGAAAGCATGAGTAAGGTGAGGGTTAATTTACATATACCCCCACCCCATCCAAGACATTTATTAAAGATCATTAGAACAATCCAGAAGCAGACTCAACCAGGCAATAGCTTTCAAAATGGTATTAAGCCATATTCTACCTCAAGGGCTCGCAGTCTGGGGAAGATGGCTGTATGCGAACACAGGGTCTAAATTGTGAAGGCTCAGCTGGTGATTTAGTATCATAGTTTGTGTTTCATAGAAGACACTATTACAGAAAGACATAGAATTTTTTTTTAAAGGAAAGAATGTCACAGCAAGTTCTGCAAAACCCTTCAAAGTAGAGGAAGGAAAGCTCAGGAGGCTTCAACATTATATAAAGACCTAGAGGCAACTCAGGAAAGCTGGGAGTGGGAGAAATGGTTTTCCTCAAGAAAGAGCACACACACTGGTTATCCAGTGACAAAGTGTCAGCTCTAAAAAAATACATAAAAGAAACATTATATGGAGTTAACAGGTTATGATATATATATATATATGATATATATATATGATATATATGTGATATATATATATGACCAAAAGAATATATATATGCTTACAATGACAATTAGTGAAAAAAGGTCATGAATTTGAAGGAGGGCAGGGAGAGATCTATGAAAGGGCATGGAGAGATAAAAAAAGAAGGGAAATTGTAATTAAATTATAATCTCAAGTAAACAACAACAAAAAGGTAGAGGACGAAAAAGGTACCAAAGCACAGATATGTAGAATTCTTACCTGGGATCCTGTATCAATGCTAGGTCACAGATCAGACCAAAGGAGGGATGGTTGGAAATGATGGCACATGGACTTAGTTTTCATGCTTATTTATTTAAGGATTTCATTTTCTATGTAATAATGAGCTCAGTTAAGCCAATATCAGTCTAAGGGTGTCAGACAAGTGATTCTTGTTCTGTTAGAGGCTGTTTTATTCCTGTAGGATGCTCATTGTAGGCCTTGGTTTTTACCCCCTGGATATAAGCAGCAATGTCTCTAGAAGTTGTCAAACGTATCTCATGGGGCAGACAGATGTCTTTGTTGAAAACTACTGGCTTGATGCTCTCTAGGCATTCTATAATATTGTATGCTTATCATAATTATAGTAATATTTAAATCTGTAATTGATCGAATGATAATTTTCTGAGTGCTGAGTCAGATGAACTTATCCTTTCCCTCTGATCATTACTACACAATTTCATTTAACAAATCTCAATGCCTTCTTTTCTTTTTTTTTTTTTTAATTTCTATTACTTCTATAATTTATTCCTGTGACATGGCTAACATTGCATTGGTACAATACCATGCAGTATTTACAATTCTTTCACAAAGAGAAATCATTACACATTTCAATGTGCGTGAAGGAAGACAGGTTGGAAGTTTGTTAGTGACTGAAGGAGGAAATGAGGAAGAAATGAAGTTAATCTTAGTTGTGGAGAGCCACAGATAGCAGCGCCCCCTGCTGCTTCCCCGGCGCAATGCGCCCCTTATGCACATGCGCAATGCGCCTTTGAGCAAGCCTCTTATGCGCATGCCTGAAGGCATAGCGTGAGGTGGCATGATCCGAACAAGGCATAGCGTGAAGTGTTGTGATCCGAACAAGGCATAGCGTGAGGTGGCGTGATCTGAATGCACCAACCAAGAGCAACAATGTGGCAGTGTCTGATAGGAACAGGCACACTATAAAGGTTCTGTGGGAGCTTTTCCTGGGGTCACTCCGATAGTCAAGGTTCCTGAATAAACTGCTGCAAGAAGAGTTCCCGGTGTTGGTGTCTTTCCTGCTGGTCCGGGGCGGCATCGATGCTTAGTCACAGGGAAATACTAACTAACACCATGTGTTAGTATTTCTATTGTTGTGACCAAACACCATGGCCAAAAGCAGCTAGGGGAGGAAAGGGTTTACTTTCGCAGGGTTTCACTTATGGAGCCACATCACTGTTCATCATAGAAAGAAGGCAGGACAGGGAGCTCAAGCAGGGCAGGAACCAGGAGGCAAGAGCCGATGCAGTGGCCATGGAAGGGTGCTGCTTACTCCCGGCTTGCTTAGCCTGCTTCCTTATAGAACCCAGGGCTGCCAGCCCAGGCACGGCACCACCCACAATTGACAGGGCTCTTCCTCACCAACCATTAATTAAGAAAATGGCCTACAGCCCCATCCTATGGAGGAATTTTCTCAGCTGAGGTTCCCTCCTTTCTGATTACTTTAGCCTGGACACACTGGGAAACTGAAAAGGAAGGAGGGAGGGAGGGAAGGAAGGAGGGAGCGAGGCCATCTTGACAGACACATTCTTTTTCTCTCTCTTTTCAGAAGCCCATTAAGATTCCAGAACTGTGATTCCTCTTGCACTGCTGACGTTCCATGCACATCAGTGGTTATGTTAGCAATGAAAGCGTCACAGAAAGGTCTGAACTGTGCTAAGGACTCCCAGGCTCAGTCTCCTACAAATCACTTGCGGTAACACAGCCATGTAACCAGGAAACACTTCCTGTTCTCATGGCTCGAGAATTTCAACACATTTAAACCTAGGAGTGTTAGTATTATTTCATCTCACAAACCTATAAAGATATTTTATTCCAAGAAAAGCCAAAGGGAAACCTCGCTGCATTTCAAGTACCCCATTCAGAGGCTAATTATTAAATGTTTTATTTTCAAAACGATGAATCACTTGAAAATCTTATAAAATAACTGTGTGAGGAAACAGCGACTTTTAAGTTTGAAGAAAGGAATACTACATGTCGCAAAGACCATACTGAGGCAATTTTGTTGTAAATCCGTTCACATCATAGTGTATTATTCACCTCTGGGTTGCAACAGTGAGGTTGAGTGTGTTTATGGGTCACTGTTATCAGAGACAGAAAAATACAACCACAGAGAGGCAGGACCCAGGATAACTGCAATCACAAGTAGACATCGCTGAAAGAAGCCCATGAGCCGGAGGGACCTCCTGTCCAAGAAGAAGAAATGGAGGCAGACTGCAAAAGCTTCCTTCTGCCAAAAACAAAACAAAAAACAAAAAACAAAAAACAAAAAAACAACTGCCTGTACCAACTGACTTCAGACTTTCCCACCACTGCTGCCTGTCCCTTCTACAGCCTGTGTCTGGAGCAACACGACAAGCCCAGACAAGATATATGTCTTTCTGTTGACCTTACAAGCTGTTGAAAGCTCATAACAACTGTTGTACAGCGATGAATGATTTAGACCTTCCTCCTAGTAATTTGGGTTCATGTTCTGGATGTTAAAGGCAGATTTGAGAGGCAGCATCACTGGTTACTGACCCCAGAATTTGTTCTGTCTCAACTCCTTCCTTTGGCCCTCAGGAAAACCCTGTCCTCCCCAACAGAAAGTCATTCAGACTGGGAAGAGGAAAAGGCCTCTGTGGGAAACCCTGGACAAATGAAAAGGGTCGGAGAGTCAGGGAGGGAGGAGGAGGGGGTTAAGGAACTCAAAATTGGGTGCCAAACAGCCAAGTGACCTGTCTGGGAGCTCTAAATGTCTTTTCTGGGTCTCAAAGAGGACATCCCAAATTAGCATAACCTGGACATAATAAGTTAATTAGTTGCTGTTTCTTTTGAGCAAGTTCTTGTAGCTCTGATGCTGCACATAAATAAGTTGGGAAGACTTCCAGCAAGCAGGCGTTGGTAGAGAACGCCGGAAACAGGAAGTGAAGACTACAGCCTGGCCTGCAGGAGAAGCTGAAGTCCGCTGATTTCCAGGACCGCTCTTCCTCGTAACTGGTACACTGTACATACCTGTTGAGAACAAAGAGAGCCAGGTGTTCCCTTCAGCAAGGAATGAAACAAAATCTACCAACTGGTCTTTCAGTAAAATGTCTAGAATAGGTGCAACGGTCCAGTAGGCAAAGCCAGACAGAACAGTGACATCATCATGTCTTCCTCAAATGCAGGGTACTTCAAAACGTTTCAGGAAAAGAAAGTATTAACAGAAACTGTCTAACAAAATCGTGGTGGGATTCTATTTGCTTTGATAGCTAATGATAGATTCTCTTTTAATCCAGTGCTTGATCTTTTTTCCACAACTGTAACTTGTCTCCACTTGTCAAACACAGCATAACAAGAAGATTTTATCTGCCAATATCATGATTATAAAACTGTGTCCAATCACCTGAACAAACTCTGACTCTTTGTACCATTTTTCACAGGCTTAGTAAACTATCCCTAATTTTGCTTTGTTTTTGTTTTCCCCTTGAAAGATTGATTTGGAAGAGCTGTTCATACCACATAGCAAATAAATGAACAATATGACTGCCTCATAACTCCAGAATATTTTTTCATGTGACATTTCCATGTTCTATGGTAGATTTGTTTTCCATACACATTTTAAAAAGTGTATCACAGATGACATACATTTTAATCAGGAAGATATACATAGTTTCTCTGATTTCTTTCTCAGACCATTTGTTGTTTATGTATAGAAGGCTACTGATCTTTGTGAGTTTATTTTGTATCCAGATACTCTGGCGAAAGTGTGTGTTAACTGTAGGGGTTCCCTGTTTGATTTTGTGAGGGTCATTTGTATATAAGATTATATCATGTGCTAATAAAGATTCTTTGACTTCTTCATTTCCATATCCTGCTGATCTTCTTCAATTGTCTTATTGCTTCAGCTAAGTACTATATTGAGTAGCTATGGAGAGAGCAGACAGCCTTGTCTTGTTCCTGATTTTAGAGAATTGTATTGAGTTTCTGTCCATTTGAGTTGATGTTGGCTATGGGATTGTTCTAAACTGGCTTCATTGTGTTGAGGTATGTTTCTAGTATGCCCAATCTCTCCAGGACTTTTATTATGAAGGGCTAATGGATTTTGTCAAAGGTCTTCTCTGCATCTATTGAGACTATCATATAGCTTTTTTCTTTCACTTTATTTAATAGTAGATAACATTTATTGGTTTTCATCTATTAAACCATACTTGCATCTCTGGGATGAAGCTTGCTATATCATGGTGGATAATCTTTTTGATGTGTTCTTGGATTCAGTTTGCAGGTATATTATTGATATTTTTTTCATCTATATTCATAAGGGAAATTGGTCTGTAATTCTTTTTGTTAGATCTTTAGGTGGTTTGGATATCAGGGTAACTGTAGACTCATTTCTGAAACTTTATACCATGTTTAGCAATTCTTCATGCTCCAATTATTTATTTTTCTGTTTGTACAAGTTTTTGAAGATTTACAAGTGTGTGTGTGTGTGTGTGTGTGTGTGTGTGTGTGTGTGTGTGTGTAATCTATCTGGAGTAAAGTTCAACTTTACAAAGAATGTAACTTCAATTTTCTATTATTTTGGTACCAGGTGTAAGAAAACCTTTTCTTTTCTAATATGAAATATGAAATATGGGCTGGCAAGATTGCTTAGTGGGTAAAACTACAAACTTGGTCACCTGAGTTTGGTCCTCATCATGTTAAGATGGAAGGACTCCATAAAATTATTCTCAGACTACCACAGGTGCACCCATGGCATAAATAAACACACACACACACACACACACACACACACACACACACACACATGCACATATACGTACACATACCATGTACATACACATATAATAGTTTATCTTTTAAAAGTATGAGATGCCATCTTCACCGTATAAAATGTCCCACAGGAACACTCACTTTGGTCTCATAGCTCAGTCTGCTTTTTTTGTGTAACAACATCTTTCTAGTCACAGATTTGATGAACTTTTCCAAATGCCCACTCTGTGCTAATTCCTGTTCTTCCATTTTAGGCTCTGAAGACGCAAGAGTGTGAACTGTTTTTAAGCAATCATAGTACTAATTGAGGAGGCAGAGGAGAAAGAGAAAGGAAAAGAAGTCAGCCTGGCACGTTTGTGTTCCTAGTTTATCAGTCTATTAGAGCCAATGAAACAGGTGAAATACGGTGAGCGGCAGTAATCACTGCTAGGGAAAAACAAAGCCAAGAGATACATTCACTTCAGGCATGACACTTTTTTTTTATTGGTCAGTTAACAAAGGCTACATTCAAAAAGGGGCATCAAGAAAGAAAAACCCAAAGAAAATACGGGAACAAACCATTGGTTATTTGGGGAGGGGGGATAAGTAGCAAGTGTTTGCATGTTTGAGCGACTGTAAAGAAAGCAATGTGGCCAAGGGGACAAAAGAAGAAAGGGGTTGAGGTTAGAAGGATGCGAAAGGAACTGATTCATGGGCAACAGGAAGTCTCCAGAAGGTTTTAGGCAAGAGAATTATAAAGCGGGAGCCATATATTTAAGGCTATAATGACAGACATGCTAAGAATAGTTGCACAGAATTAAGGCACAGCCATAGAAGACATTTCTGTATAGGTCTTATTTTAATACATCAGTTGCCTTCAAGGGCTCTCACCTCCCCGTGTCATCCAGCACCTTTTAACACTTCTATTCTTCTAAAATCCCTTTTGTTTCATAACAGTAAAATGGATTTATCTCCCACCTTAGACTTGGGCAACAGGAATGAAGTGGTAGAAATGTTATGAATATTATATTTGAAATCAAAATCAGTGGAATCAGCTATAGGGCACAACGGGGGGAAGAAGCATGGATTATTGTGCTGTATTTGATCCAACAACCAAGAAAATGAACTTGTGTTAACTGGACTGAGATTACAGAGAAGGCAGACTTGGAGGAAAATATCAAGATTGCTAAGAATGTTGTCTATTCCACATCTGCACCACAAATGGGCAAATTAAAATATAAAAAAAGCTAGAACTAATTACTATTTTGCTGCAATGACTGTGATGTTCATTAAGATTGTTACAAACATTCCACTGTCCTTTCCAAGCATCTGGTAGGGATGATGCTACCACATTCAGTTGAAGTTAGGTGTGGCCAAGCTAGTCTCGGTAGTCAGTGTATTAGTTACAGCCATCCTCTACTGTCTCCTGCCCTGCCAACTGAGCTCCGGAACACTGGGAAGGTTATGATTGATGCTGAAAACCAATGGCAATTTGAAAAACTGTTGCCCGAAGGGACTTGGAAGGAAGTTAATAAAGAATCATTAGTTTTCATGCATGGAATCAAAAAGTAGCGTTGCCACTGTTTGCTCACTGATATTTGCTTAATTTATATGATGTTATGAGCATGACAAGTTTGGGAAATGTCTAGATTTAGTCAACTATAAAATCAAATCAAATAAGATAGCCAATGCTCCACTTCAAAATTCCACTAATTCTCCTTTTCTCATCCCCTAAAAGAGGGGCCCCCTTTACTTCTCCAGGCTGTTTAGGGTTGAAGGGTCTTTAGGCCTATACCAATCTCTGTCAGCCAGTGCAGCCAGCAGTCTCCTCCAAGCTGCTGTGCCCTACAATGAGAGAGGCCAATTTTAACTTAACAAGGATAAAATCAATAGTATAATTTCTACCCCAAACTTAATAATTCCTTGGATCAAAAGAGAGTAGAGCAGAGAGCAATTAAAAGCCTTTATGCTCATTTATGTCTTCTCACTGAAAAACAGGGGTATAAGAGAGACAAAAGTTTGGCCAGTACCTGATCAGTGCAAGGTGGAGATTGGTGAAACACAGCAATTTAATTAGTATGTTTAAAATTGAACCGTGTGTGGTTCTTGGGGGTGTATATATATATAATTGCTTCAGCAAGTGCATACTTGAACTGAAAAAGGTCAATGGTTTAGAATTGTTGTAATTTCTAGATTATACTGAAAGACAATAAATAAAAATAAAGAATTTATAGGGCCAGATACAAGTGCCTAGGTAACATTGGATAGAGCCTGCCCAGTGAGTGGTATTGGATCTAATCAGTCAGAGAAGCTTGGCTGCATTTCAGAACTGCTGTGTAGTTGGTTTGTGCTCCACACTCTAACCCCTTTCACATGTAAACATTTGTTTTGGTGGTTCTGTTCTTCTTCAGCCACTATGCTTGGTGTGTGGGTAGTAGACCATTTGTCTTTTATATTATGAGACCTAAAGCCTATGAGCCATGCCCAGATGTGAATATGTAACTCTGGAGCTTCCCGCGGAGATCCTGGACTTGGGATTATAAAGAGCTATAGAACTTTTTTAAAAAAGGTGAATCCAAATATGTGGGGGTTAGAATGGGCCACCTTGGCTTCCGGGCTCCTCTCAATGATCCTCATGCTCCTTCACAACACATGAAAGAGTCATACATCACCAGTCCATCCAGGGCAATTGGATATGTTGCACATTTGAGCCAAGAAACACGAGAAATACACGTGACTAATACCACTTTAGATGAAAGTTTAGAAAAATTATTTCCCCATTTGTTTGTTTTTCCATCATTATGAAACTATGTGTCAAGATGGATTCTCTGCTGTCCTCAGTTCCTTGACTCTCACTGTGATATGCAGAGCTCTCTTTGTAAGCTGTGCTGGGTACATGAAGTGAGCAAGAAACAAATGTTGAGTGTTTTACTGAGACCATATGTATTGGAAGTATTGGTTTCTCTGTAAACTTAGTTGTGGGATAGAAATAGGTTTTTTATTTTAATCCTAAGTGTGAGACTTCAATTTGAGCTTCAGTTTCTTCACAGATGTTAATTGTCTCGTGTGTGATGTGGATTTTGCCAGCTGGTATAAGGACTTCCTACTTCAGCATGTAGAGGGCATGGTCTAGGGCTCTGAGGATATAAATGGGAGCCCAGAGAGAGCATGTGTGTGTGTGTGTGTGTGTGAGGGGCATTCAGTGTTGGCATGTGGACTTTAGTGGTTTAAAGATAGCAGAGATGGACAGTATCATGGTTTGGAGCAGACAGGTAGAGACAAACTCTTCAGGGCACAACAGCTTTGAGGAGACCGCTGGCTGCATGGAGTGTTGACAGAGATTGGCATAGACCTCAAGACTCTTCGACCCTAAACAGCCTGGAGAAGTAAACAGGCCCCCTCTCTTCTATGTAGAATTTGGAGGTTTGAAGGGATGTTGAGGCCTAGGCACC
Source organism: Acomys minous (assembly GCF_964271855.1). Taxonomy (NCBI): domain Eukaryota; kingdom Metazoa; phylum Chordata; class Mammalia; order Rodentia; family Muridae; genus Acomys; species Acomys minous. The sequence goes on from NC_140495.1 coordinate 41,157,570, forward strand.
CCCAATAAAGTAGAGTTTAAAAGAAAGAGCACTACCGCTGTATAGTTGAAACTTCCACATTGCTTCTCCTATCATGTTTCATGGCACTGTTATTATTTAGTGGAATTCCTTCAAAAGCCTAAAAGCCAGTAGAGCACTGTACTTGGCGTGAAGAGTACACCAAGTACCAGACATACATTCTAAGTCAAGTCAGACAGCTAGGGCAGCCCACAGTCTTAATACGTGAGCAGACGTAGAGTGCAGGAAGATGGAATACTGAGTGGTGACACTGTATGGAAATCTGCCAACATCTGGAAGTGTTGGAGGCCTGGCCAGATCTCTCATGCCAGAGACTATGGAAGTACAGAGACCCAGAGGTCCCTCTGAAGCACACACCTGTGTCTCCACATCACCAGGACTGCAAGATCTGCAACAGCTGAGTTACAGAAAAAGTGATGGCTGACAATAGTAACTAGCTGCAAAGCTAACGTGTTCTCCGTCTTTGGTGCCATGTCTCCTTTCACTGAAGGAACAGTATCATAAGAGAGAGAGAAGTGGAGCTATCTCTCGAGGACTGCAGTCTCAGGTGCCTCCTTGGGAGTAAAAACAGTACAAGAGTAGGTTGCACCCATTCCTCATTCCAGAGTGACTGGAGAGGGGAAGGAGCTGGAGGAGCTTTCATCAGATAGATTACAGCCTCAAAATGGACTCACTTGAAATAATCAAAGGCGAAGAGCATTTTAATACATCCAAGATGTTGTTAAGATACGAGACAGAGGGATTTATTTGAGCATGGTTTCAGCCCATAGCTGGGGGAAAACAGAATGGTTTTGTATTCACTCCCACTGAGTTTGGACTGCTCAAGAAACAAGTTACAGCTGTGACCCTGTTAGGAAACTGTTTACAAAGATGAATGTAAACTCTGTAAAGATAAATGTGAGGAATGCTGTGAATGTGACAAAACTGGGTTTGAAAGAATACACAGTAGGCACTAAATATCTTGTGAAAGTATAGAATAAGGCTCAAATTTGGGAGGGGTGGGGGTGACACACAGGCACTCTTAGTTTGCCCAAGAGAAGCATTTCTCTATCTTTCCTAAAGCAGCATTGAAAATGGAAGACCACAGCCCCTGACTTTTAAGTTTCCTACCCCTGACCTCAAATTTCTCATAGGAAAGCCTCTTTCCAAATAAGAAGCATGTACAGAGAGCAGGACGCCAAAGTCCTGGAGTGTGAAAAAGCTTCATTGATCCAACACCTAAACACAGTACTCGCGACACCAGCTAGCATGGCCAGACAGGCAGTGATAAAAGTTGTGCTCCTTTAGATAGGAAAATAAATGATGGATAAGTGAGTTTATTTTCTAAGAATAACATTTATATCTTAAACAAGAGACCTTGGAACTGTGGCTTGGCTGAGTGTGGTGGCATATGCCTTTAATCCGAGCACTCAGGGAGGTAAAGGCAGGTGGATCACTGCGAGTTCAAGGCCAGCCTGGTCTACAAAGGGAGTCCAGGACAGCCAAGACTACACAGAGAACCCCTGTCTCAAGGAAAAACAAACAAACAAACAAAAAAAACCCCAAACCAACCAACCAACCAACCAACCAAACAAACAAACAAAAACAACAAGAGACACTACTAAATAGTTTAGGAAGGTGGGGAGATAACTGCATGCCTCAGGACCAAATCTTCAAGGTCTTTATGTTGTCCAAGTCATTAGTATATTTGAGACTTTACATAAAACCCTCAAGTAATCAAAACAGCATTGTTTGATGTGGCTGAGTATCAAAGAGTGTGTCAGCTACCAGAATAATTATCAGGAAGCTAGAAGAAAAAAAAAATCATCTTTCTGTGTGTAGACTGCAATCATGGACTTACTTAGTGGAGTGGGGCAGACACATGGCATACACAGAGCACTCAGCTCGTGTCTCAAGGGCATGCACTCAATAAATTGGATCATAAGAGGCCACCAAGACCAGAGTTCTCCCTCTACTAGACAAGGACACAGCATGAGGACAGCTGTCTGGGTACCAGGAGACATGACCTCAACAGATGCCAAATCTGCTAGTAACTTGATCTTAGACTTCCCAGGCACCAGACTGTGAGAAATAAATTTCTGTTGTTTAGATACCAGCCAGTCAAGCTTGTTTGTTATAGCAGCATAAACTGACCTTTACAATGTCTCTTTAAATCGTGTGCAGCTGGGCAACTGGCTTTGTTCTCAGATCATCGGAGTGATCATTAGCTCCTCCCATTCTTTCAACCATTAGTTCTACTAAAGCAAAGGGCAGAGTAAGAAAGTGATGGCTTGTACTGCATACTGAAGGAAGCAATGTCAAATGGATGGATGCATTATAAACCCAGGTGTTTTTGAGCTAGAGTGGGCAAGACTTTGTAAAAGCAGCTGGAAGCACACAGATGCTTTGTCACCTTTCCAGGGAGCCTCTTGGAAAAGCTTTCCAAAAGCCTGGTGTAGAGTCCTTTACAAAGGCCCCAGCAATGCACATTGGAGAGATGAGAGTGGGGATGCTCATATCCACAAAAAGACACCCACCCTGCTGGCTGCCTACCATGTTAGACAACAAGCAACATTGCAAGAATTTGATAGAAGAAACATGAGCCTACAGTGAACTAAAAAGCAGCACCATACAATAGCAGAATCGGAATCTGAGATATCTATAGGAGGGGAGGGGAGTTAGCTTTGCTCTTGAGAAAAATAGGAATGTTTGTGGCAGTATATGCTTATGTATGTGAAATCAGGCATGTAAAAGTTAGGTCTATGGGGCTTTGAAAAAAAATCACCATTGATTTAGGGAAATAAACTGGCTGGTGCCTTAAGAAAGAAGTCTTGTCTCCTCGGAGGCAAGGGATATAGCTCAGAACTCCCTGAAGATGGACCCTACCTGGAATAGAGACTGACTGTGACCTAGCAGATCAGCCTCCCTTGGTCATAGAAACTACCTTCAAGGCTCACAATATGGATGCCACGAATAGGAGAATTATAGATACAGAAATGGCATAACAACATAAGCTAGGGGTTCAGTGAGATGAACTTGAGATATGTAATGGAAGCTTTGGTTTCTTTAAAATACAGTAATGTTATATTTGTCCACAGCTGATAACAGCCTTGTGAAGCTCAGAGCGAAGTTTGGTCTTTGCCAGCTGGAGATAGTTTAACTCTGAGGATTCAGAGAGGGTATAAATACCAGAGCACAAAGAGGAGAAAAGACTTCAGAAAATTCTTGCGAGGAGTGGGGGGCAGTAGAAAAGTGCCTGAAGGAGATGGTGGAGGAGGAAGAAGGCTGCTGGTTAGCTGAACTTCTGGATATCTTGATGATGACTGAGATTGGTCATCATCAAAGAACATGATGACCCTAACCAGGCAGAAGCAGCTAAAGAGAACTTCTCACCTTTTCCTTCTAACCTTCTTTCTCTCCTAGATAGCACTGGGGGGTGGGTCATGGGTGGAAGGGAGGTAGAGGCATAAAAAGACACAAATAAAATAGATTAAAAAGGGTGCTACAAAATTATGTATCTATGGTGAAAGCAAACAAAATTAAAAGACTATGGTTGGAAGACCAACTTCAAATTTTGTACAGAATTACATCCTTGAAGGATTCCTTTGGGATAAGGAGAGTTTCCCACAATGTCATAAAGCTAGAGACACTATGGGCAGTCTACTATTGCAAAGGAAAGAGCTCAGAGGGGCTCACATTTTCTGGCCAGTTAGTTCTTCAAAGCTAATGGAAAAAAAGAGCCTTCTCAGAGAAGCAGAACCAAGGTTGGATTTCCTACCCCGAGAGCCTGGAGGCTAGTAGTCAGGTTAAATTAGAGTAAAACAAAATATTAAGATGTGATGTCTCTGTATCTGAGTTTCGCAAAGCAAGTTTTAGCCTGAATAAACATGTGTATTACATAAATATGTCTCCAATCAGAGGCTGCCCTTTGATATGAAAATACTGCTGTTACATTTAGAAATGTATACACAAAAGAGCCAAAAAAATTTCAGCATGACTTTATTCCTAAAAATTCTGGTCATTAACAACTAGACTATTTGACTTGTAATGTCAACCAAAAGAGGCCAACAAGAGCAGACCTCTTTAAATAAATAATACCGGGGCTGATTAACTTGTTAATAATTGGGCTTATTATTCATAATCCTATAATTTTACTACCGTGTTGGTACTTTCTGGTGATTCTGAAGTTTTTCAGCCTCAGCCTCAACACTGATCTCCATGCATCCAATGGCTGGCCGAATATTACCCCCTGAAGTTCACAAATCAGACTCAGCCTATGTGAATCTCCCTCCCCACCTCTTTTTATCTACCATAACTTATTCGTCAATCAGGAATTCTGGAAATCACTTATGGTAATATCAGACCACCCATTGTTCATTAAAAATATCTATCAAAACATCCCCCTCTACAACAAAGTAGAGTTCAAGTCCTCCCACTTGTTAGCAGTTCCATTGCCTTCATCTTCAGACAGTGAGAGCAACAGCTTCCTGCCTTTTCTGCATTTTCTCCCCAGCAACTCTCCAGCATCATCCAGTATGAGCTCACCACACCAGCTGTTCTTTCCTTTCTTTTTTGCTGTTTTCCACTCACACCATCCTTCACGTGTTTAGTTCACACTTCATATTGCTGAAGTACCTCACATCCAGTGAGACCGTTATTTCCTGACCTAGGCCAACTTCATCCACAGTATCCTCTCTGTGGATCTCAGCAATTCCCTCTGCAATCCTTAACAGACTTCGTCTCATCATTCATATTTTCTTCCCGTTCTGTTCTGACTTCTGTGTAATCCACATCAGTGCAGTGTTAGCAGAGGACTCAGCAAATACTCATTACATGAGATGATACTTTTCTGGTAGAAAGTATGGTGGAATAACACTGGAAGAGACTTTTACACACTGTATATTTTAATCTTTGCACTTAGGGGGAGAAGAAATTAGCTCTGAGGCACCTCACTCTAACCCATGCAACAAGCCATGTAGCAGATGGGGAGGTTTTATCCTTAGCCATTAAATGACATTGTGATACTACTGCAGACATTAATCTGATACTCATAATTTTCTTTGCCATTCCCTCAGGGATGACCATGAAGTGCTTGGGGTTGCAGAAAAAAACAAGAGGCGCTGATTGCCTGGGAGTTTTAGCCAATGGAAACGGGATCCTGGGGTGAAATATTAGATACTGAACAATGTTTATAAAATTCATTAATAATAGAGATTTCAGATGTTTTTTATCCCCCCCAAGGAAAGTAGTTGATTTTACTCTTATTCAACTCAGAAAACTATTTTCCAAAGTGTAATGGCATAGTCCTGTATGGAGTAAAAATACCTAACATGAACACGTTAGGGCTGATAGTGTTATTACTACGTCATCCTACAAAGTTAGTGACACTTATGAATAAGAAGAGGAAATGCCCATATGTACTTGTAAGCTTTCCTGAGCTTACGTTTGATATAATAGTAAGATATGTAGTTTTCAAGGACTTACTTTGGTCTGAAGGTTTGGACTCTGTAGCCTCCGATAGTTTTTTTGTATGACCCTCACTTCTTCTCTTTCAGATTCAGTTTCAACAAACAGGTTTCTGGTTGTTGTTTACAAATATCTCTGAATGGCAACTATAATATTTTTTTTTTACTTTTGCAAAGCTTGTTTTTTCCTTAAATTTTTTTTTACTTATTTATTCATTCATTTTGAGATATGGCCTTTCATGGAGTGAGCAGCTTACCGATTTGGCTGGACTGAGTGGCGAGCAAGCCCTGCACGTGCCTCCCTCCACACGTGCAGCATTGGAATTAGGGGAGGCTGATATTTACATGGCAGCTGCTGCTGCTGCTAGAGTGCAGGCTCTCCTCATTACTGAAGAAGCACTTTACCCAGTGAGCCACCCCCTGGCCTTTGACATTTGACATTTTAGTAAGCAAATGTTCCTTTATTGGCTTTGACACAGAATTATTTTTTTCAAGGAAACGTTAATAAGTTTTAAATATCAACTGCAATATATTCTGAAAAGAACTAATAATGCTAAAAACTGATGGCTTATTATAAAGGAAAATTATATATATTAGATGTGGTTAAGCAGGAGCAAAAAGGTTGACTTGTACTCTAAGAATGTTATATATGTTACACAATTATATACCAATATAGGACATAATTGCTTACATAGTTTTAGTGTGGTATATACATATATGCAGTAATTATACATATTTAAACATTTTTCTAGGCTAGGCTACATCTACAAACCCCTAATAAAACAACATTTGTTCATAAAACTCTGGAATTAGACCAACATAATGTTGAAAGGACAACATTGGTGGGTGCTCTGGTGTCATACCAGAAGGACGTTTCTCAACAGTGGAAAAAATTATTTAAGGAGATGACTTCCATATTTTATATGAGAAAAGCAATAGGAGCATTTTAAGTTGGGCAGCAAGCCATAAAACACTAGGTTATTTTCTTAGGAGGCCCCGTGTGCGCACTTCAGCACATGCCTTGGAGCATCGCTACGTGGGAAACTCCTGTGGAGCACTGACTTAGCATCCTGATACCACCACTAAGAGTGGAAAGATGCACAGATTCAAGAGCATGCTGCTACTGGTGTGAGAACATCAAAGGAACTAAAAAGGGAATCCAGCTGCTAGAATTTGGATCGGGAGGGGAAACCACTGCAGTTTGTTTATGGAAGCACAGATGGCTGAAGGGCAAAGGGCCTCTCAGGGCAGGCATGCCAGGAGAAACATTGGCAGGACCCAGGTGCACCTTCGTAACATGTCCCTCCCATGTGACAATATTGGACAATATTTGATGCTTCTCGTTTATGACTTGTATACAGACTTTGGCAATAAAACTTCGAACAAGAAGACATCTGGAGAGAGAAAAAAGCAGTTCACCTAGCAGGAGGTCAGGCCACACAGTGACCTTCCAGAACCCTCAGAGGAATTACAGAAGCTTAGGAATGGCCAGACATGGGATGAACTGCCAAGCATGACAAACACATAATTAAAAAAGCATGATTTGAAGTTTAGGAAAAATAACAGCAGATAAAAGAGATCCATCCATTCTTAAACATGTATACTACAACTTAAATTAATCAATGAAAACAATTTATTCAGGGACAATTTAAACAAAATTGTATGGCTGTCCATAGAAGAACATAAAATTGATTATTTGTAGTATAATTTCTGTAATTCTATGTTTAATTATAACTTCTTTAAAACTTATAATTATTTTTAAAAAACTCTATTTTCTACTATGTTGTGCCTTGATAAGAAGATACCTACATAAACTGAGAAAAAAAGGGGAGATAAACATTCTTTAGTTTTGTTGTATTTACTAAACTTTCTAATTAGAGTTAAGAATCCAGTTACCAAATGAAAATGGCAATTTTTGCTCACAAATACATTACCAAACCTCTGAGAGGTAAATAACATTACAACTAGATAAAAAGATGGTCGTCTATCAAAATGTCAACACGGAGCCTTTAGTTTCTAAACATGATTTTTTTTCCAACTTCAATCTACATAAACCAAGGGCTTAAGAGTTAACCCATTCTAGATCCTCCTCGTGCTTTAGCTCAGTGAACTAATATTACGGAACATGTTGATAAAATGCCTATCCGACAATTTGGAAAACTAGACACTTAAAAATTAGCCTTGAAAAATTACATAATGATGAGTAATCATTAAGATATTAACTTTCAAACTGATTTCCAAAAATCCCTACTCTTCAAGGCACTCCTCTAATGGAGGTGCTTTTTTTTTTTTTAAAGATGAGAGGAACACCAGCCTTCCCACAAAACCTTTGACCCAAAATTTGTTCTGGTTACAAGTACTGCAGGGATAAAGATGGAACAAAGATCAAGGGAATGGCCAACCAATGACTTGCCCAAGTTGAGACCCACCCTGTGGGAGAGATCCAACCACTGAAATTATTATTGATACTCTGATATGATTGCAGAAAGGAGCCTAGCATAAGTGTCTCCTGAGAGGCTTCACCCAGCAGCTGATGGAAAGAGATGCAGAGGCCTAAAGCCAGACACTAGGCGGAGCTCAGAGAGTCTTGTGAAAGAGTAGGGGGAGGATTTATGGAACCTAAGAGGTCAAGGCCATCACAAGAGACTTACAGAGTCAACTAACTTGGGCCCATTTAGGCTTACAGAGATAGAGCCACCAACCAAAGAGCATGCATGGGCTGGACCTAAACCCCTACATATATAGCAGATGTGCGGCTTGCTCTTCATGTGGGTCCCCTGATGTTTAGAGGAGAGGCTGTTTCAGACTCTGTTGCCTGTCTTTGGATCCCTTTCATACAGCGGGGCTGCCTTGTCTGGCTTCAGTGGGAGAGGATACACCTAGACATGCTGTGACTTGATGTACCAGAGTGGGTTGGTACCCTTCTCTGAGGATAAGGGAATTGGGAAATGAGGAAGGAGGTGTGAGGGTGACACTGGGAAGAGAGAAGGAAGGGGGCCGTGATCAGGCTGTATATTAAATAAAAAATGTAATATATATATATATATATATATATATATATATATATATATATATATATATATGTGTGTGTGTGTGTGTGTGTGTGTGTGTGTGTGCTATTTTGTCCTCTCTCTCTCTCTCTCTCTCTCTGTCTCTCTCTCTCTGTCTCTCTGTCTCTGTCTCTGTCTCTCTCTCTCTCTCTCTCTCTCTCTCTCTCTCTCTCTCTCTCTCTCTCTATTTCTCTCTTTCTCACAAGGTCACATTGTGTAGCCTTGGCTAGCCTGGAACTTTTTATGTAGATCAGGCTGACTACAACAACAGAGAGTGGCCTTTCTCTGCCTCCTAAGTGCTGGTATTAAAGGTATGCACCACTAAGTTTTCTCTTTTGATATCACATTAAAAAAATAAACATATTCATTCTAAAGTTTTACTTTGTGATGCCAAATATTTATATAAAGACAGGATACCGGCAATTCATTTTCTTTTCTGCGACTTTCCCCGTGTTCTCCAAGTTTCCCACTGCATTAATGGTTTCTCATCTTTTTCTAAATTGAGCCAGGACCTCATAGGGCAAAAACTCTCAAACTATGTATCAGACCACGGACATCAGCATAGCCTGAATGAGGTGTCTTGGAGTCAATAAGAAGCCTTGATGTCTTTTGAGAGTATCAGTTTAATTCACATCTGTGAAAAAGGTAGAAAAAGAAATGTGAGGTTCATTTGTGATTAAAGGAAAGTATCAGTAACAAAGAGACAGTGTGGCCTCTCCCACTCACCAAACAGCTGAACATGGAAAAGTTGTTTTCTCTGATAAGCCTCTAGTTTCTCATCTGAAATAAAGTTATGATCATCAGGTTAAATGAGCATTAATGTTGACTTTATGCAATAGGAATTGTCAAAGAGCCAGGTTCAGAAATGACTGATAAGCCTACAGGCTTTAAGAACACTGGCCTGTGCTGCTTTTGCTGCCTTTCAGAACACTGTTGCTGAGGACACCACATGCTTTAGACACAGGGCATAGGGAATGGAGCTAGTACTGTCCTGGAATCATCTTCTCTAAAGAATGGCTCTCACAGCATCCAAAAATTCTATGCAAGCTGCCAAATGCAAAAAGCAATCAAAAGTCCTACCCACTAGTAAAGACTTTGAACCCCAATGGCCACTATGGCAGGATATTCCCCAAGGGTGCAAAAGTGGCACATGTATCTTGGGGATAGTCAATAGTCACTTACTTGGACTTAAGGCCCACTCAATAAGAGAAAATTGATGTCTAATACTATAAGCCTAGCCAACAACTTGTAGCAGGTTATGTCATAGACCCTAGAGGAGAACCTTCTAATGCATATTCTGTTTTTCTTTCCTCCTCCTCCTCCTCTTCCTCCTCCTTTTTTTTTTCAAGACAAGGTTTCTCTGTGTATTCTTGCATATCATGGACTTGCTTTGTAGACCAGGCTGCCCTTGAAGTCACTGTGATCTGCTTGCCTCTGCCTCCCTGAGTGCTGGGAACACAGGCATGCTCCACTTTGCCTGGCTTTAATGCATATTCTTAAATCAGTATAATTACCAACTGCAATCTAAATATGTATTCTTCTACCTAAGTGTAAGTCTGACCTCTTACCAAACTGCCTTGTTTTTGCAGCAGACAGAGACCATAATAGAAATCCACAGACCATAACAGAAATCCACACCTTATCAAAATGTAGAGAAGCACTGAGCATGCAGTGGCCATCCACAATCAACACATTTACAACACAACCCCGTACCTAAGGCTTGGGGAATATCACAGAAGAGGGTCAGACAGAAGGTAAAGGCTAGAGGACCAGAACAGTGCCTGTGAAGTAGTGTCTTCCATATATGCAACAATATGGTCACCTAACACAAAAATCATTAGCTTTATTATGAACAAATAATGGACATTTTGAGAAATAAGCCACATGGTACCTTTTATAAAATAGCCTCAAAATATCTTAGGGTATCTATAAACGAGCGTGCAAAAGCCTTGTATAATAAAAGCTTCAAGACACTGATGAAATTTAAAGGGGACACTAGAAGAAGGAAAGTCCTCCCATACTCATAGTTCTGTAGGATTGATGCTGTGGAAGCGGCCATCCAACCAAAAGCAATCTACAGATTCAGTGCAATCGACATCAAACCTCCAACAGCACTCTTAACAGAAATTAAAAAAATTCAACTTCATATGGACCCCTGAGCATGAGTGTGCACATAGTGCATGCACAACACCCACGCGTGCGCGCGCGCGTGCACACACACACACACACACACACACACACACACACACACACACACACACACCACAATACCCAGGTTTGTAATCTAATTTTGTGTCAATTTGACAGAAGCTAGTCGTAAGAGAGGAGGGAACCTCAGTTGAGGAAAAGCCTCCACAAGATCAAGCTATAGACAGACCTGTGGGGCAGTTTGTTGTCATTGATGCCTGGGTCCAGTCCTTTGTTTTTGGTGACACTCTTGGGCAAGTGGTTCTGGGTTATGTAAGAAAGCAGGCTTCATAAGTCATGAAGACACCATGAGAAAATAAAAACTTCTATTTATAGGCATAGAAGAGGGAGATGAGTCCCAAATCAGAGGTATAGACTAAATCTTCAGGAAGATCATAGAAGAAAACGTCTCCAAAGTAAGGGAAAAATACCCATACAGATACCATAGGCATATAAAACCATCAATAGAAGACACAAGAAATGGAAATCTCTATGGTGTATTGTAGTTAAAATATTAGTGTGTACAACAAAGAAAATATGTTGATTGCTGCAAAAAAGTAAGTCACATATAAAAACATCAATCAAAATAAAATCTGATTTCTCCATGAAATCAGTAAAACTGAAATAATGTTTTTCAAGTTCTGAAAGACCATGAGGGCCAACTCAGATTAATATACCCAGAAAAACTATTTGCTCTAGTTGAAGGAGAAAGAAAAACTTTCCATGATATCAACTATTGGGGAAAAATGTGTATCCAACAAACTAAACCTCAAGACAATATAGGAAGCAATATTTTAGGCTAACAAGAGGAATGGTCATGGCCAAGATACAGTGTAAAGAGATATGACTCCATGATTACTAAAACACAGAGAACTGAGAACATGAGCCCACCCACACCTGCACCCACACCCCCCACCTCCCCCCCCACACAACAAAAAGCCAATGACTACAATTAACACACATATTTCAGTAATAAGTTTGGGTACTAATGGCCGCACTTCTCCAATCAAAAGTTTTCTGTAAGAAACACATCTTAGTTTTAAAAACAGGCACTCTCTAAGAGTCAAAGGCATGGTAAGAGCATTCAAATGGAATCAAGAAGCAATCTGGCTTCATTATCCTAGTATTTGACAATATAGAATTCAAAGTGAAATTAATCAAAAGATATAAAGAAGAATATGTCATTCTAACCAAGAAAATAGTTAACCAAGAAGACATTACTACTCTAAGTATATTTGCAATAAGCTATAGTGTAGCCAAATTTATAAAAAGTTTATTGCTGGATTTAAAGACACACACTTACCTCAATTCACTATTAGTAAGTGATTTAAATATTCCATTCTCCCCAATAGATAGGGCATCTGAACAAAAAATAAACAGAGAAACACCAGAATTAAGTGACATCATATATCAAAAGGATTTAACAGTTTTTGGCAGTATATTCCACCTAAACACCAAAGAATATATACTGTACTCATCAGCATATTGAAATGTTTCTAAAATAGATGACATACTGGGACACAAAATACATCTTTATAAATTTATTTATTTTAAAAATATTTATTTATTTTAGAAATGGAATTTCATCAGTGTATTTATTTTTCTTATATATATATATATACATTTATATTATTACACATATATACAATAAATTAAAAAGAACCATGAAGCAATCAGGAATGAAATAAATGTTACATTCATAATACTTTGGCTATTTGTATTTGGTATCCTTGAAGAAAACATCTTTCCTATGTTGGTGTGTATAAAATTATGAATATAAATCAATATCTATCATATTTCATCTTTGTTAACTTAAAACATCTATCTAGAGCTAAAAACATCTTAACCTGTAATCAACTAAGCTTTATTGTAAAACTAAACTATTTGGTCTTCAACCTCATCAGAGAAGTTGAGAAGGAATAAAATTAATTATCTGAGTAGGCAGGAAGTGCAGGTTACAGCTTCCAAAATGAGAAAGTGACAGAGATAGTTTGCTGCCTCAATAGTCACCCAAAAACTATACTGTTGGAGCATCATCTTCAGCCTTCTGGCCCAATATATCTGACAGACATATTTGTGAGGCAGGAACTACTGAGGACTTGCTTGCCCTGTCTTGGAAGTTTGGCCATCGACTCTGCCTGCATCCAAGCTTGCCCATTTTTAGGCAGAATTCCATCTATGGTAGAAACAAGGACATTTTCCCCAGTGGCTTGCTTTCCACATTTCAAGCCATCTCAAAGACTGAAATAACTCCATGTGTCCTATCTGACTACAATGCAATGCAACTTAAAATTGACAGCAAACAAATCTTTAGTAGACACACAAATTAACGACAAACAAGTCATTTATTAAATAATGGATGAGTTAAAGAAGAAATCAAGAAAGAAAGAAAAGCTGGAATTAAGTGAAAATGAAAACACAATACAACAAAACCTCTGGAACACACTGAAAACAGTGCTAAGAGGAAAATTTATAACTCGAAATGCTTCTGTTAAAATAACAGAAAAAAAACCCTACAAATAAATGATTCAACACTGCAACTCAAGAAATTGGAAAAACAAAAAGATACCAAATCCAAGTGTAGTTAATGGTAAGAAATAATAAAAATCAGAGCATAAATTAAGGAAATAGGAGTTAAGCAAACAGTACAAAGAAACAACTAATCCAAGAGCTGGATCTTTGAGAAGAAAAACAAGAGTGATAAATCCTTGGCTCAACTAAAAGAAAGAAAAAAGAGATGTAAATGAACAGAATCAGAAACAAACAGGGAAACATTAAAATGGACACCAACAAATTAAGAATATTGTAAGATAAAAAGTTTTTAAACCTGTACTCTATTAAGTTGGAAAATCCAGAAGAAATGAATGGATTTTTAGATTCAGCCAAATTACCAAAATTAAACAAAGAAGATTTTAACAACCTAATTAGACCCATAACAAATGAGGGATTGAAAAGTAATGAAAAGCCTGCCAACTAAGAAAGTACAAGGTCAGATGAACTCACACCAGAGTTCTACCCAATGTTCTGAGAGCATCTAGACAGAATACAAACATACATCAAAAAGATTACCCACCATGACAAGTCTGTTTTATTCCTGAATTGCAGGGATATTCCAACATCTGCAAATAAATACATGTAATAGACCATAAATGGACTTAAAGAGAAAAACATAAAATCATATTGACTACTGTAGAATGAATCTTTGAAAAAATTATCCAAGATGTCGTCATGATAAAAGTTCTAGAGAATGTGAGGCTAGAGAGCATATCTAAACAGAATAAAAGCTGTACACTAGAAACCCACAGTCAACATCATCTTGGGTGGAGAAAAATAAAACAATCCCCCTGAAGCTAGGAGTGAAACAGCTCTCTCCAGTATCCTAATTCACTCTCAATATTGTGCTCAAAGCACTAGCTGGGGCAATAAAGCAAGAGAAGGAAATTAGAGGTTAAACTATTAGTATTCGCAGATGACATAGAACTGTACATTAAAGATTCCAAAATTTCTACCAGAAAATTTTGTAAAATGACAAATAAATTCAGCAATGTGACAAGACACAGAATCAATGTATACAAATCAGTAGCTTTTCTGTGTGCTAACAAACATACAGAGAAAGATATATGGGCACACTCCCATTCACAGCAGCCTCAAAGAAATAAAATATCTAGGAATATACTTAACCAAGTAAGTAAAGGGTTTATGCAATGAAACTTTAAACCTCTAAAAGAAAGAAATAAAGACACTAGAAAATGGGAAGACATTCAATGCTCATAGATTGGTAGAATTAATATTGTGAAAATGAACATTTTTGTCAAAAGTTATTTATAGATTGAATGAACTCTTAATCAAAGCCACCATCTCATTTTTCACAGAAAAATATTTTAAAATTCATAATAACCAGAAAAGACCCCAGGTAGCCTAAACAACTTTGAGCAAAAAAGGACAATGCTTGAGGAATTACCATTACAAATGCATATATATATATGGCTCTGGATATATATATATATATATATATATATATATATATATATATATATATATATATATATAATAATGAGTACATATGGTACTGGCACAAAATAGACATGTAGACCAATGTAATAAAATTGAAGACCCTAACATGAGTGTACATAACTTAAGCCATTTAATATACTTCAGAGAAAAGAAAGCATCCTCAACAAGTAGTGCTGGGAAAACTGAATGCCCATATGCAGAAGAATGTAATTAGATACTTGTTTATCACCTTGCATGAAAACTAACTCAAAATAGATTATAGACTGAAAAAGAACAGAGGAAGTACCTTATGACTCTGAGATTCCATTTTACATCTGTTAGAAGAGCTAAGATAAAAAACCCTCAAGTGACAGCACTTGCTGGTGAGGATGGGGAACAATCTTCTATTGCTGATAAGATTGAAAATTTGTACAATTACTTTGGAAATCAATCTGGTAATTTCCCCCAAATTTCAAAACAGTACTACTTTAAGACTAAGCGATACCACTTCTGGGCATATATTCAAAAGATGCTCCACCATCCTGCAAGGCCATTTGCTCAACTATGTTCGTAGCAGCTTTATTCATAAGAGACAGAAGCGGGAAACAACCTAGATGTCCCTCAATTGAAGAATGGATAAATAAAATATGGTACATTTACACAATGGGATACTACACTGCTACTAAAATAGAAAGGATCATCCTGAACTAGGTAACCCAGACCCAGAAAGACACGCATGAATGTACTCACTTATCATTGGATATTTGCCATACATTATAGGTTAACCATACTAAAATTCACAGACCCACAGAGACAAAGTAACAAAGAGGGCCCAAGGATGACCCTCATTGAATCGCATTCAGATGAGAAAATAGAATAGACAATGGAAGTAGAGGCAGAGAGGGAACTGCGTAAGAGAGGGTGTCCAGAGGGATATGAGATGTGTGAGGGCATCAGATGTGGGTGGAGTGGGGAGGGGAGGTTAGAGGGCTCAGAGAGAAAAGGGAAACTGAAGGCAGGGCCATCAATGAGACAGGCTGGAGACTTGGGGCAGGGAAGGGAGGATATGAAGCTTTCTCTAGCTGAGCCTCCTATCAGTGGGGAACATGGAGACTGAGGAGGCCACCTTCTAGACAGGCAAAACCTATAATGGTGGGAGGGGAACATCAATCTACCCTACAAGACCCTGGACCCAAAATGTACCCTTCCTACAAGTTTTGCAGAGATAAAGACAGAGACTGAGGGAATGTCCAACCAATGTCTGGTCCAACCTGAGACCTACCCCATGGGAAAGCACCAACCCATGATACCATTAACAATACTCTGCTATGTTCAGAGATAGAAGCCTAAGTTAACTATTTTCTGAGGGGCTCCACCCAGCAGTTGATTGAATTAGATGCTGAGATTCACAGCCAAACATTAGGGAGAGCTCCGGGAGCTCTATGGAAGAGAGAGAGAGAGAGAGAGAGAGAGAGAGAGAGAGGGGGGGGGGTAGGGGGCCAGATAGATGGAACTGGAGGAGCCAAGAATACCAGCAGAGTCAACTAAACTAGATCCATGGGGGTTTACAGAGATGGAAACACCAACTGAAGAGCATTCATGGACTGGACCTAGGCCGCTTACACATATGTGAGTGATGGGCAGTTAGTTCTTTACGTATAACCCCTAATAAGTTGAGTGGGTGCTGTCTATGACATGAACTCTGTTGACTCTTTCTGATCACCTTGCCCTAACTGGCCTACTTTGCCTAGCCTCACTGGATGAAGACAAGCTCAGTCCTGCTGCAACTTGATGCACTGAGGTGGATCTGTAGAGGGCTCCCCTTTTTCTGAAGACAGGGAGTGGGAGATAGTGGGATGAGGTCAGGAAGGAGGGACTGGGAGGACAGGAGGGATGGGGCTATCATCAGGATGTAAAGTGAATGTATCATTTAAAAATTAAATAATAACAGCAGTAAATATTATTAGCCATTCATTGTATATTTTCCACAACAGAAGACCTCTTTATTGTTGTTGGTAAAGGCTGTCCATGAAACTCCCAAAACATTATCGGCTATTGCTATTTCCCTTGGTTGTTTCCCACAGCTGGAGTGTAAATCCCTACTGCTGAAACACTATGCATGTCATACAAGGGCCCAGGGCTCCTTGAGCTATCTGGAACAGACCTGAAAGCCTCTCCTTGAAGACTAGCTTTCATGGTACCAGAAGTCAGCGCTCAAGCTTGCATAGGAGGAAAGCAACCACCGGTCCTATAGAGCTATGATTGATCCACAATAATTATCAGTATGGTGTGATAACTCTAAAAAATGCTTTAGTGGCGTACATACCTTGGCAGTAACCAACTGCTCTCTAATTGGACTTAAAACCAGCTCAACAAGAGCAAAATTGTGCCTGATACTGAAAACCTAGCCAACTACCCACGGCTAGGGAAGCAATGGATCTTGGAGGAGAACCCACAACTGCCTCTTTACTATCCCATCACCATCCCTAACTACACCCTAAATATCTGTTATCATACCCACTAGTTAAAGTGTAGTCCCCACTTCTCATTAAGGAAACTTCTTTGCTGCAGAGACCACTATAGGAAACCACAAGCAAATAAAATTCAGATTTGTGGCATCTAGTCCCAAAGGACACATCTACAATACAATACAACCACCACACCTGAGGCTGAGGGATCATTGTGAAAGGGAGACAGAAAGGTTATAAAAACCAGAAGATAAGGGAGTTTGCTGGGAGATTGTGTCTTAGGAATGTGAGAAGCTACACGCATTAAGTCTCACCAACACGACTGCTTAAGCATGAAGTGAACAAGGGCAGCAATAAAAGATATTCTAAAGTGGACAAGAAAAAGCCCAGGAGGCCTCAATCTAGGCAAAGAAACAGGCAACCAAGGAATACTGAGAGATGGAGAAATAGTCTTCTGAACAGAAAAGCACACTAATTGTTTATCCAATACCAGATCAGCCATGGAAATACAAATAATATTGTAGTTATTTGTGTAGTTTATACTTATGTATTTAGGAAGACACCACACACACACACACACACACACACACACACACACACACACACACGAGTATATGAACATATGCAACAACAATTTAAAAAAAAAAAAAGAAGCCCTGGATTTTAAAGAGGGCAAGAGGTGATATGGTAGGGACTGAGAGGGAGGAAACAGAAGGGAAAAATTATGTAATTATATTATAATCTCATGAAATAAACTTTAAAAACATTAACAAAACCATTCTGCTTCCTTCCTGCTACTAGGCTATCATTTAGTCAGATGGTGTGGCTGGGAGCGGTTGGGGAGCGAATGTGGAGGTGACCGTGGTCTATGACAGTGTTCTAGGAGCAGTGTCCAAGAAAACGTCATGCGGGAGAGGATAATCGTTTTTAGGTGATGTCCAACAGTGAGATAATTTAAGTGCGGTTTCCAGCTTTCAGCTACTACGAGAATTCTGAAGATTTAAAAATAGATATAATATGTTCTGTGTTACATTCCTAGACATGGAAGGGCTCCTCTGTCACATTCTCAGACTCTGCGGGTCCTGCACGACATATAAAACAGAGAAGGGTGTTTAAATCTGGACAAAACCGAGGCATAACCTAATGTTCCACATTCCAAAAAGGGGAAAAAAAAAACAAAACCTTGAAATAAAATCACATCATGTTATAGCCTTGCAGACATAGCTGACATGAATATGAAAAATATTAGGTCGGCTTTTCCCCTGTTTTTGAGAATAAAGTAATGAGCAAAGGAGGAAATAGGTTTTAGGAAAGTGGATATATTTATTACTCATAGTTTATTAGAGTGCAGAAATAATTCTGAAAAAGGCTGGAGTGGGTTAACTGAAGCTCTGAATACAGGCGCATTTTGTCAAAATAAGAGTCAAGCGGAATGTTTACCTCCCAATGAGGATCCACAGCGGGATTAAGTGTGGTGGCTGGACACTTGGTGAACAGAGTTCAGACAAAGAGAACGCAGGTGCTGTTATCTTGTTTAGGCTTTGCACAGCAAGCATTTTTATCCACCAGTTTATTTCTTTAACTGTTACACAATAAAGTCAGAGATACTGAGAAATCACTCAGGGACCAGGAAACTCATGCAGATTACTAATAATTACTTTATTTAAAATATGTTAGAAATATGTTGAGTAAAAGCTGTGAAAATGTTTTTCGTGTTTAGAAGCGCACAGCTTCTTGTCCTCTAGAGAGCAAAACTTATCTGATTCACTTTAAATAAGTTCTTTGAGACAAATTAAGTGGGAGAACTGTCAATCACACTGAGCTTTGTATGTGGATAAAGCCAGGGGGAGCTAATTATATGAAATATTTCAACATTTTAAAATTTAATGATTCTGTTATTTTTGAATTGAACTAGAACAATTGATCTAAAATATACTATACAATACTATAAAATGAGGTTTAAACACAGTTTCTTTGGGGGAAAATTGTACTAAGTTTATTCTGCTTTTGTGGTTAAGAGAATTTCTTAACAAACAACAATTTTAATGTTAAGGTATTCCTTTTTCTTTATTATTGCACACACACTTACACACATATATTTATGGGCATATATAAATAGAACTTTCTGACTCTGGTATAGTCTGCATCTTTAAATAATTTCAAAGCTGACCATTTTGTGTTGGAAAGCCAGTTACAGATCTTACCCCTAGGAGAGATTAATTCTCCCTCTCTCAGCACTCACTAGTTTCCTGACATGCTTTTTTTTTTCCAGGGGTGGGATCCATGGGTGGGATCCATGGGTGAGATTTCTCCCTTCACATTGGCATATCTACTGATATTGTTATTGTTCAGGTCTTGTTTAGGCACCCATATGGTTGAGTTACAGTAGATATAGCTTCCTGTCATTTTTAGGGGACACAACCTCACAGCAGACTTCCTGGTCCTCTGCCTCTTACAACCTTTATGCCCAGTCTTTCATGAAGTCCTCTGAGCCATATGGTCAGGAGTTGTGTTGTTGACGTATCCACCAGGGCTAGGCTACCTGTAATCAGTTGATCTCAGCATTATGACCAGTTGCAATTTTCTGTAATGGTTTCTTTCTCCTGCAAAGAGGAACTTCTATGATGTAGGAGGAAGCTATACCTCCCTGTGGGTGAAAGGATAAGCTTTAGAATGCAGTTAGAAATTATGCTGGCCTAGTGACAGAAGTGGTGGTAATGGGGTCTCCTATAATATCCATGACTTCATTAGCCGTGGGAAGTTGTCTCAGTTTCTAGTGCTGGGTATGATTTCTCTCTTGTTGACTATGCCTTAAGTCCAACTAGATAGTTGTTGGCTACAGTCCAGATCTAAACGCCAATCTTGCTCCCTTAGATGTAGCTTGCTTTGCTCATCACTGTTGTGGGTCATAGGTAACAGAGGTGGGCAGCGCTATTGAGTGTTTCTCTTTCTTGGTTGCTTGCACAGAACCTTCTGATACTATGAAAGCTAGACTGCAGGAAGAATAATAATTTTAATGCTTAAAATAATAATAATTTTAAGGCTTCCAGGTTATATTAGATTCTGCTCAACTCTTCAGAGTCTTATGTCCAAAGTGTGTGCGTATGTGGTGTGTGTGTGTGGTGTCTTCAGCAATAGAGACTCACCTCCCACCTCTGAAAGGTAATAAGGGCAGCATAAATAGCATCACTATCCTGTATTGTTGTGGAGAGTCACTTATAGTACTTTGATCAAGAACTCAAACAAAGGGTTATCATGCCAGGTTTTTATTAGATAATCTATAATTCTATAGTTTTTTGGGGGAACACTGTTAGCCCAATTGACATATCTATATCTATATAACAATTTTGGAGTAAATAATAAATAACATAATTCATTGAGGCTTTATCAAACTACATTAGTGTTATCTGTCTCTTTCTCACTCCTTTGTAATTCTACTAACCTTACCTGACATTTAATTTGATGGTTAGTGCTGTTTTTTGAGTTTCCTCATGAGTTTGCAGTGGAAAAATTGCATGTACTGCCCACTGCCTGTCAAGTACACAGGAATTTGAAGCACATGCAGCCTCAAGAATTCCTGATGAAAAATTTCAATTCCACAAGGCTTTAAAAACTGTAATTTTAAAAAAGATGTCCTCACCAATATTCCCAATGCCACATTCTGCTAGTAGCTTACTGCCCTGTCCTCAAGAAGTAAGGCTTTATTCCTTTTCCTTGCACATGTTATATACTATCAGGAAGCAACATTATTTCTAACACTGGAAAAAAACCAACACTAACTTCTCTGTTTGTAGGACACTGGTTCTTAGACACCAGACACACCATATTACTATGTTGCCAGGAAGCATGGAAGGACCTTGAAAAGGCTGGTATGTGGACTCGAGTTTATGGTTCTGAGTTCTCGGCCAGATCTCACACTAATATGCCATCTGTGTATGCATCCACCTTAAAGGGAAGTTTCTAAGGCCAAGATGCGAGACTTTAGCTAAGATTTTGGTCGGCTCTGTTTGAAGTAAAGATCACACGATATGAAATCAGTTATGAACAAAACAGCAATTTCATCATTAGAAGCCACTTGGAGACGTTTGTTGCATAGTCAGAGTGTAGGAACAATTAATGTTCTCTGTATTCTATGACGAGTTTAAGCTCTCTTAGGACCATGAATCCAGGAAGTTTAAGCTACACAGTGCAGACATGCCACACAGCAACCTGTGACTGTGTTTAGAAACTACCTAGGTAGGCTCCCAAGCCAGGTCCAGCCAGCATCAGCCTGTGACCATATGAGAGACTGATACTCTAACCCCAAAATTTCCTGATTTCCTGGTCCACAGAAACTAAGAAAAAAAGAAGGAATGATTGTTCTTTTTTAGCCACTATTTCTTGACATAATTGCTGACATACCGGCAGATAACCAGAACATCTGCACTTAATTTTCAAACACCAAAAAGAAGCAAGAATTATGAACTCATAAAAATGGAAAGGCAGTGGTTTCAAAACCATTTATACTGGAGATGGGCTGTGTTGCTGTGGTCATGGGTCCTGAAACCCCTGCTCCTCTGTCTCTGTCTCTGTCTCTGTCTCTGTCTCTGTCTTTCTCTTTCCCTCCCTCCCTCCTTCCCTTCCTCTTTTTCTCTTCCTCAGGACAGAGGTATAAGATATACCTTTCTGGGAGGACACACACACTTATACACACACACACACACACACACACACACACACACACACACACACACACACACGAGAGAGAGGGGGTGGTGGGAGGACGTTCTGTATAGTTGAATTTGGGGTGGATCGTTCTCTGCTGCTTTTTTTGCCTTTACCTGCTGTTTGTAAGGCTCTTTCAGTGGGCAAGATGTTGAATATGGTTTTCAAAGTGTGTCCTGTAGCCATGCAGCTAGATGGAAAAGAGACAAACAGGTTAGCATAACTACTTAGATCACCAGTAGCTTAGTTCCTGGTGCCTGTGCTTCCTGATGCTCAAATAAACTTTAAAAATGTATTTTTTAGAAACCTCTATTAAAAAATTGTCAAACGGTGGTTCAAAATATGTATTCTGAAATTTACTGCTGAGAAAGACAACACTAGGTCATTTCCTTCTCTTTAGTATTCTGTTCTACATACCACGATTTGTCTATGTAGAGGCAAGTCTCACTAACTCTTACAACTTTTTCTGGTACTGTTCACTTCATTTCTTAAAATATGGAAGTTGAGGCTGCGTAGCATGTTGTAAGTCACAGCACCAAGCGGGATAGACTGAATTCTGTAGACTGAGTTGTGTCCTTTGCTAGACAACGGCTCCTGTGCATTTGAAAACTGTCTTTGAAGTCTATCTCTTGCATATTTATCATTTCAGCACTTTATGTTTGGATGTGTTCCATCACTACATATTCAGAAGTAAAATATTTCTCTTTTGCTTTGAAGCTTGAATTGTTTTTTCCCCATGGTGAAGAAGGCTCTATTAATATTTGGCTCAACTGATGAGGGAAAAGAATTGGCAGTAGAAAGTTTTAGATCATCATTAGGATTTGTGTGAGACATGGAGGCAGACCTGTCTCTTCTGTTTTTGTTTATTTGGTTTGGCTTTAGTTTTTGTTTATTTATTTGTTTGTTTCCCTCTTGGGAAGCAGGAGAAATCCATGGCTCCTTGATGCTTCGCAGGGTACTTTCTAGGCTGGGGTTCTGGAAGGCTCTGTTGGAAAAACCTTTTATCTTGGTTTTAGGGTTGTTTTATAAAATTAACCAGACACTTGCAAACAATCCTTGAACTCTTTATACATGACTGCTCAGTATTATTTCCGTAACATACTCCTTTTTTTTTTTTTTGGTACGGTAAGATTTTCTTCAAAGACTACAAATATTTTTCCCTTCCTTGGTATTGTTTACATGCTGCTTAGAATGTTTCTTTGCTTCAAGTATTGTTTTGACTTTTAGTGTTCATGATAAAGGAGTTTTAGAAGGCATGAACGTAGGAGGGAAACTTCTAGGGTAGAACTGATTAGTCAGGAGACGGAGGGGTAGGATGTGGTAAGGCGTGGTGAATATGTTCACAGCATATTACGTACATAAGCGAAACTGTCAACAAATAAGTAAAATATTTTAAAAAATGAATCTGCTATTTAACTTACTTGTCTCATTGAAATAAAGATAAATTAGATCATAAATGTTATTAAATTGCTTCAATTCAATTTCTTTTTCTCTTTGGCTAGGGATTGAACCCTGGGCTCTATTGAAGGCTGACCACACTTCTTCTCTTGACTTACATCCAGCCACAATCCAATTTTGAAGCAACAGTTGCTGCTATGGTGGCTCTCAGTGAAGCCTTGTGAGTCACAAAACTCTGCAAGTTGGAGCATGCAATAGTAAACCTTAGTACTTGGCAAAGAAAAACCCAGTCTTTAGACCGGAGTCTGCACACATGAAAAAAAATCTCTCCAGTTGATCCCCAGTGCTAAGTTAGGACCTATAAACAATGTCTAACTCCTTTACTTATTTTCAGTGTTGCTGCTGTTGCTGCTGTTGATACAATGTCTTACTATGTAGTTCAGCTTGGCTTGGAATTCACAGTGCCCTTGCCCAAGCCTCCTGAGTACTGAGATTACAGGTGTGCTCCATCATACTTTGTTTTAACCCCTTTAGTTTGACAAATGAAATAATTAAGCCAGAGAATAAGTGGAATACCTTTTGATCTCATAAAAGAATGCGAACACAAAATAATTAAAATAAAAATATATGCAATAGGAAATGGTTTGTTTTTATAATATGTTCAGAAACTATCCATATTTTGGAGTAACCAAAAGTCAGTATAAAACATTATAGTAACAAAGGAGAGAAAGGAGATATGTTTGGTGGTTAAGAACACATATTGCTCTTGTAGATGACCAAAGCTCAACTCCTAGCACCCAGAAGAGATGGTTCACACACTCCTGTAATTTTATTTCCAGGGTGGTTTTCTCCCTCTTCTGGCCTTTGTGTTACCAGCAGGCTTGTAGCATCTATTTCGTGCACTCAGGCTCTCACACATACACACAAAATAAAATAATAGAGTAAATTTTTAAAATTTACAAAATATTTGTTTTTATATGTGTGTACTTATAATATAGATGCATACACATGGCGCATGTATGCACCTGCTTTTACAGTAGTAGATTTTCATTTGTCTTTTTCAAAAGGTCTTCAGGCTCATTTACCCATTCCAATACTCCCTTCTCTCCCCTCCCTTAGTTCACTAAGCCCATTTTAACCCTTCCTATTTCATTATTCACCAATACCGTTTATGCCAGTGTATTATAACTATTTTTTTTGAAAGAAACTCCCCTTGGCTCCTAATAACTTTCTGACCTCTATGGGTATTTCAAATGAGACACATGAATCAGAAGATTCAAAGTTAATATCCCCATGTGAGAGAAACATCTACTGCCAGGAATAGGCTCGTTCTTTTGGAACTGTTGGCCAGTGAGATTACATAGGTCCCAAACATTATGGGCTATCATCGTCGTTCTTGGTTAGTAGCCAGAGTTTGACATTAAGACCTCACTGCTGAAGAAAACACACACTTGAGCCATTAAACATGGAGAAATCAAGGTGGTACTGATTTGGAAGCTTCATTTCTACTGTCCAGCTTTCATAGTGCTGGAAGTGTTGTGTAAGCTACCAGAGGAGAAACATACTCATCAGTCATGCTCATCCTGAGAACTACAACAATGATTGGCCTGGCAAGGCACGCCCACTGACATAATAGTAGCACAAACGTCAAGAGAATAGCCAGTCACTCTTTGCTTGGACTTAAGTCATGGTCCTCAAGGTGAAACCCATAGCTGACATCACTATTGTGCTAAGAATCTACGGCTAAACAGGTCATAGGACTTTGGGTGGAACCCACTATTATTATACTGTTAAATGGACTTAGTATTAAACTGGCTTCTAAGGACTACAATAGTATCATGACACCCATAGATCAATGCATCACTGAAAACCCTCATCTGGGGACCTTCTCCTTGCAGTAGATGTTGATTTAACACAGTAACTCACAACTAGACAAAGTACAGAGAAGAAGAGTCTGGAGAATGCTCAGCCCCAAATGGAAAATATATACTGCACCCTCTCTCCAGGCTGAAAGAACATCGCAGAAGAGGGGAAGAAAGAATGTAAGAGCCAGGGGTACGATATGGCTACCTGGAGACATCTGGATATACCAGGTCAGGTGCACCTATGAATGAACCCACAGCCACTGTGACAACGACAAGACCAAACCCTAGCATAGGGAAGGATAAGAGGTCTAGTTGAGGAACTATTGGCAGTTGTTACTTGCTGGGAGAGGCAAAGCTAGTTTTCTCTAGGGGTGAATCCCATGATAAGCTGACCACGCTCCAGAGGAAGATCACACATCCAATAATATTTAATAACAGAAAGTGGTTTTGAAGGTTTAAAAAAAAGAGGATTCAAAAGTGTTTGGGTAGGGAAGTAGAGTTTGATCTTCAAAGAGTGGAGGAGGGAGTGAATAAGATAAAAAATACTTTGTACATAACTTGAAACTCAAAAAAAAAAAAAAGAATAATTTTTGTGGGAACAAAAAGAGCCAAAGAAGAGAGATTACAGAATTCATGAAAATACAAATTTTTTATATATTTCTAAAAATGAAATTGGCCAGATTGCAACTGGGTATAGGCCATGTTTCATACCAAGTGCTGGATTCACATATTGCCTTTTTTTTTTCTGTTGTTAATCTCTCCTTTTCCTCTTTGTGAATCTTGTCTATATACACTATCATAGCACTGTAGCAAGGACTTTGGATTTTGGTTTCTTAAAAAAAAAACCCACAGACTATTAGAAGAAAAAAATTTTGTTTTAATTCTAGGTGTGGGGATACGAGACTGACTTGCAGAAGCTGATTATGATTTGCCTTGTGCTTTAGCAGGGGCATGATTTTGTCAGCTGTAGATAGTTTCTGCAATTAAGTAATGTTTGGAATTCTGTGGACTTTTCAGAGGATATATAAAATTCTAGGGGCACAAGAGAGGTAATTGGTCGTTGGTTAGTGTTGGTTGTTGCTGGTTGCTGTTAGTTGCACTTCATTAGGTAGTTGTGTGCAAAGAAGAAAGAAGGAGGAGGAGGAGGAGCAGGAGGAGGAGGAGGAGGAGAAGAAGAAATTAGATATTCTGCTGGTGAATATGAAACTTGTCCCCAAAGCTTGGTGCCCATAATCAGCAGGAAGTAGTCTAGCGATGACATCACCCCATTTCTGACTCCTGACTTTATTTGGGGAATCTCTTTTCTTTCCTCTCTATCCTTTCCCCTGCTCTTAGTAAGTGTTAAGGAGTTGAAAGGTGGAAGAAAGGTGTGGAGAAGAGTCGAATAAAGAACCACAAAGTAGTAACAAACCAGCTACAAGTGGCACCCAGATGTGGGGCTAGACAAAATTGGAAGTTTGACTCCATATGCGGTGGAGGAAATGGCAGAGGAAAAAGGAATGGATACTTTGTTTCAAGACTGCAGCAAAAACAAAAAAAATTGTGGCTGCTACTGCTGGGATATCTCCCACTTTGCTTCCAGAGGGGATTTTCTGTTTTTTTTTTTCTTCTTTATATATTCTTTTTTTTTTTTAATGGCTTAAAGAGCTTGGATCAAAGTATTACAATGATTATACATGGCTTTTGGGAAACCCTCACTACTTTTTTTTTTTTTACAAAGATTAGTCTCAGCTGTGAACAAAGCCATATTAGCCCGTGATCCAAGGCAAGTGTTCATAGAGACATTGGAGTATGAAAATGCAAATACCCAATTAAAAAAGTTATTAGAGCATTAAAAACAAGGACAGCATCTATGGATGAGTGGATAAGGGATATGACTGATATTGGTTCTAACAGGTAGCATGCTAATATCATAGGTCATGCTATATCTAGATGTCTCCAATATTTTGATAAAGGCCTAGTGTTTCAATTGTCAGCAGTATGCACATTTGCAAAGAGAATATGGCCAAGCTGCTAAAGGTCTTAGATCTCAAAACGCTTAGTTCTTTAATTGTGGAGAATTTAATCATTTTCAACAAAAATGAAAACAAGGTACCTCTCAGGACAATAGTTTTTCTGAATATAAACTAGAAAGAAGACCTAGGCTTCCAGGGCAGTGCAGGAGATGTGGCAAGTGCTGCCATCGGACCAATGTGTGTAGGTCCAAGAGAGATATTCAATGCCTTGGAGGCCTGGCTCGAGGCCCCACAGCAAAAATCATGAGCTGTTTGATTAAATCACATATATACTATAAGAATGTGTACAACATCAGAATTATTGTGTTGAGGACACAGATTTGCTTATATTTCCACAGCAAATGAAAAGCTGCAGCTATCATCAAAACTTATAAGGATTAGAACTAAGCAGCAGAAGTCAACAGAAAACCTTGGCCACTGACCCAAAAAGGGCTTAGTTCATTGAAAATGTCCCTATTTATAATTTCTTGCTATACACATCATTATTAATAGCTTAAAACAGAAAGGAGAAATGTAGTGAGAATTTTGGTTTCTTTTAAAAAAACAGAAATATTATAAGAACATGTTTTTGTTTTCACAAGTGTGGAGATATAAGGCTGCTTTGCAGTAGCTGACTATGATTTGCCTCATGCTGAGGTAGGCATGACTTTTCCAGCTGTCCCTAATTTCTATGATTGTGTGATGTTTAAAGTTCTGGGGACTTTTCAGAGGGTTTATAAATGCAGGGCCCCGAGAAGGATGATGGGCTGTTGGTGAGTTCTTGGCTGCTATTGGTCATAGTTTGTTAAGTAGTCATGCACCAAAGAAAAAAACAACAAGAAGAAATTAGATATCCTGACAGCGAAGATCAAATGTGCACCAAAGAACTCGATGTCCCTGATGAGCATAAGGAGTTCACGAATAATGCTACCTCCTTTCTGAACCCTGGCTTCATTCAGGGATCTCTTTCCTTTCCTCCTTATCCCATTTTTTCTCTTACATAGTGTTAGGTATTTGAAAGGGTGGGAGAAAAGAGGAAGTGAAGGGTGGAAGAAAGAAGAGCCCACAAAGTAGAAACACCGGTTACACTCTGACTGTAGCGGCCAACGATTTACAACTTTCATACCTCATCACCTAGGAAACAAGAAAGAGAATGACCTAGTTTCCCTTAGAACTGAGTGAAAAATATCCTAGAAAAAGAGTTTACCTTGTAAAGGCACAAGAACAAAATCAATTTTTACCAGGGGAAAAAAGTTTCACTGAACTTAAAGAAACACTTCCATATAACTATTTTAATGGAAAAAATGGATTTACTTTTAAAATATTTTAATTTTATTTATGTGTATATGTGTCTGCCGATGTATTATTATGTGAATGGGTTTGTGGGTGCTTAGGAAGGTCAAAACAGAGTATTTGATCTCCTAAAGCTGAGATGCCCAACATAAGTGTTAGGAACTAGACGTGAGCCCTCTGCAGAAGCAGACAGGTTTTTTAAATTCTTTTTTATTAAATATTTTAAAATATACATTTATATTATTACACATATAAACAATAAACTACATAAAGCAAGAAGAACCATGAAACGATCAGGAATTATATAAATGTTACATTCATAGTGTTTTGGCTATTTGTATTTGGCAGCCTTAAAGAAAACATCTTTCCAATGTTGGTACATCTAAAATTCTGAAGGTAAGCCAATATCTATCATATCTTGTTGTTATCAACTTAAAACATTTATCTAGACCTAAAAACATCTTAACCCCTAAACAACTAAGTTTAATTGTAAAACTAAGCTATCTGGTCTTAAACCTCATCAGAGATTTGAAAAAGAAGAAAATTAATTGCCTGAGTATACAGGGAGTGCAGGTTAGTAGCTTCCTAACTGCTGATCCATCTCTCCAGCTGCAGGGCAGTTTTTTTTTTCAGTCTTTTTCCTTTCTTTTCTTTAAAAATATTATTTAAGTAATTTATTCAAATTACATCTCAATTGTTATGCCATCACTGGTGTCTTCTCTTCCCCCCTCCCTCCCTCTTTCATCTTATTCCCCTGCCTTAGGTCTGTGACAGAAGGGGACCTCCTCCCCAACTAGAAGATCACAGCCTCTCAGGTCTTTTCCTGCTTCCTCTTCCTCTCAGGGTCACCAAGTCTGCCCACCAAGGGGAAGTGGTCAAATAGGGGGCACCAGAGTTCATGTCTGAGTCAGTTCCTGCTCTCCACACAATAAGAAAAGAATACCTATCAAGATTTCCAACACATGCAGTAATAATTTAATCTATTATTTAACTTACGGAAATGTATTTAAAATATTCAAATTATTTTCACTGAAAGAAAGGAAGACTCCTTTCGAATGAAAAGCTTCGAATGACACTGAGTGGAAAGTATTGTAGTAGGGCCAAGGCTACAGTCTTTAGAAGGACTTGCTGTAGTGGGATTATATGACGGGTCCCGTGGTTCCTTCCGGTGACTCACTGGAGTGTGTGGATTTAGGACATCCTACACAGAAAACTTCTAGGATTTGTAATGATTTGTGAGTAGAAGAAATATCCTGTAGATACATAAAACTCCATCCTTTCATCTCTATTTGGTCTCTAATGTTTGTGCCTAAATACTAAGAATCATATGTGGAACATTTCAAAATTTCTTTCTTGGATTCTCAGATTCCAAGATCTTCCTGAGATTTGGATCAAATTATCTTTCTCTATTCTTCAGAACATCTTGTGTGAATTGTGGGGTCTTCTTCAGCTTGAGTATAAGCATACATTCTTGTCTATGTTTTCTTATTTCATTACTTGCCTCTAGTACTCGGGTTTTTCCACCATCACATACATGATTTAGAAAAAGTACCTATTCCTCATTGACAGATTAGAAAAATAATCTTTGGATTGATCCAATCTAAGTTAAAGAACAGTTGAGGGAAGTAAAAAAAAAAAAAAAGGTTTTGGTCATCTCTCAAGTTTCTTGGCTGGGCATAAACCACACAACCACAGTGATCAGCCATGCATAAAAATATGATAGATACATAGCAAAATCAGTTGGGCTTAATTTTCATGGGAAAGATTTCAATCTTCTGTCATAGTAGATTTACTTATCTGTTTATTTAGTTATAGTTCTTCATTATCTCATTGCTTTTTAAATGAACTGGAGCTAATGGAAAATACATTCCAGTGACCATTTTACTTTTTTTCCCCACCAAAAAAAAAAAAAAAAAGCTGTGGGCAAAACTAAAATTTGCTGATCTCAGGATTGTTATACTATTTTAGGATAATTTAATCCAGATGCTAAACTCAAAACGTAACAAATTTACAGTGTTTGTTAAATGAAATATTGATCCAGGAGAAGTTTAGTATATTATTTACCTAATAACAATTTTTACTTCCAATTTTAAATCTGGGCTTTAAATCTGAATTTTGGTAACAGAGATATTTTCAGCAGACTGTTTTCTATACATTATCGCACTGTGGGCACAGTTGTCTGGACAATGTTCTACATGTCCACTCACGACTGATTTATAACCCCTAATGCAAATGCTTACAGAGTTGTAGCTGCATTTCTTTGGAGATTAGATCTGATATTCTGGACCAGCAAAAGATTAATTACTTAAGAAAAATAAATTTCCTCTTTAACAATGTTTCCTGTTAGTGCCTAACAATGCAGATGATCTTGTCAGCAAATATATGTGCAATATATTTTATGGAATCCTAAAGTTGATTTATTTTTACAGCTGTGATGATGCTTTATAGTTGCTCACAATATTTAAAAACAGTCCATCTGATTTCCTGAGCACATTAGCTTTAGAAGCAGGAGAATTGAAAGGCTTTGTAGTAGCTATACACACACAAGAGAGAGAGAGAGAGATAGACAGAGACAGAGACACAGAGACACAGAGGCACAGACTGAGAGAGAATAGAGTCTTAGCTGGAAAATAATAAATCATCATTTTTGTCAATATATTGATATAAATTATAGAATATACATAAAATATAGCTGTAGGTAACCTCATACTTGATTTAAAGATACTTGCTCCATGAACAAGCTTATGTATATATGTATACAAAAGCATGAGTATTTAGAATATTAATTGCAGTAAGTACATAGATTTCTTAATATATATGTATATATATATATATGACTATAGTGAGACAATTGTATTGTATATATAGACTAAGGTGTGACATTTTCATTAATCAATTGTAAAGTATTTTCCCATCCTCACAAGATAATACTGAAGAAAATATAACACATTTAACTGTAAATATTCCACATATATAATTCATATGTAATATTACTTTTTCCCTTATATTTCGGTAGGAATCTGTTTGATCTTGAAGTTGTCTGAAGTTCACTAGCACATTTTACTATAATAAAATCTATTATTATAACTGCTTCTTCTTGTGAATGGTTTGGGAAAATATGTGACCCTGTAACTTACAAAGTGGAAAATTTCAAACTCTAATTTGGAATTTCAGACTTTCTACCAAGGCTTAGAATACAACTTACCTATTTTTAGAAGAGAACATTGTAGAACCCACATAGACTTTATTAATGCATTTTTTGGTCAAAATACGAGTAACCTATCCTTGTCCACGCCCATCAACCTAGTTTTCAGGCATCACAGTCTCATGGGTGGTTTCTTTTGGATCAGGACTTCAAGGCTGTCCCTAGGACACTGTCAGATGATCAGTGAGGAGGAATCAAGCAGAGGCCTGGCACCACATCATAACAGAAGATGAGAAACACACACATCATCACAAATGAGAGATGCTGATGAGTTACCAAGCACTGTTGCGTGAGCCTAGCAGGTAGGATGAGACGGAGGTCAACTGATGAGACAGGGAATTGTGTTATGGAGCTTTTGTGTGATCTGATTAAGCTTAAATAAGGACTCTGGACTCACACCTTTTGCTAAGTAAAGTTGAGACAAGATAGAAAGTAGTAATTGTCATATGTTTTTAAATGTCAAGATTGTGTCCGAATTGATTCCATAAGATCGTATAAGAAAAATGAAACCATAATGCTCCAGATACCAAACATTTTCCTGAAAAGAGTTAGGAAATGAAGGCTTTGCTATTAGCTAGTTGATGGTTTAATGCATGAGTTATGGCCCATCCATGAGAAACAAATCTATTTTCACCTACTAACAACTTCAGCTCTGATATGAATGCACTGTGATATCATTTGGGAAATTCCGAGAGTTGGGTAAATTAAAGAATTGTTCAAACTGCTATGCAACTCATGAATATATAAAATAGAA
Source organism: Acomys minous (assembly GCF_964271855.1). Lineage (NCBI taxonomy): Eukaryota > Metazoa > Chordata > Mammalia > Rodentia > Muridae > Acomys > Acomys minous. The sequence continues at coordinate 41,189,943 of NC_140495.1, forward strand.
GCTTTCAGCTTCAAATATTTATAAGATTCTTAAATAACATTATGAAACATACAAAAGAAAAATTCTGCCTCTGAACATGTATCTAGATTTGACAGAAAATTCCTTTGTAGCTTTGAGCAACTGCAAAGAAAAACATGTGTGCATGCATTGGGGGAAGAATCAACTCAATTTTATTGTGATGAAAATACCTTCATCTAACTGAATGTTAATTTTTGTCCTTAAATCACATGTTTAAAAATGGGTGGCTTGTAATTGTGCAGTGTCAGGTACCTATTAAGAGTTCAGCCATTAATGACATTTGCTTAAACCATTCAGTACTGGCCCATCAACCAAGTGATGTATTTAAAACAATAGATATTTGTAGCCTCTAAAAACCACTCAACTTACAACAGATACAATTAACTCAACAACCCCTAGCTATTGAGCATAGTGGAGGCATCCTAAGTTTAGCTGTAGACTAATAGAAAATATGAAGAATAAATTGGTTGTTTCCCAGTAATAGTAAATTTCATGTCACCACCTCAGTTTTCTTAATTACATTCAAACAGTTTCTAGAGAAACCTGTTTTTAAAAAAACACATACAGTATGCAACCTAGAGTAAATGCAGTAACCAGGAAAGAAAAAGGGAAATTGAAGAGGGTAGTAGTGGGGACAATATATATAGAGAGAAATAATAGGGTACAAGTGATCTGACATGGAAAATTAAAAAACTGGGAGCTTTCTAGTTAGGTGTGGGAGATAAAGGCAGAAGATGGAGGATAAAATAAGAGTAAAGATGTCTGAAAGAGTAACAAGGAATCATACCATTAACTATCTACCTAAAACTGCCTATAACAAACATAGGTCAGTGTGTAAGGCTCCCATTTGGGCTGACAGTACTTCCTCCAAAAGCCAAAGACCACCTAACAAAAGTTGCAACACCAGGCACCAAAAGCCCTCTTTTGAGTTGTTGGTGAAGTCTATCCAAGAGACTCTCAAAAACAAAACAACACAAATAAACAAAACAACAACAAACAAACAAACCAAAACATTACAGGCTATGGCTATTGCCTGTGCTTGTCCCCTAGAGGTGGAAGGTAGGATCTCTATACACTATGAACTTCATATAAGGGCTCAGCCCTCCCCACAGCAACACCCCATCCCCCACCCCCTGTGGGGTAGAACTGACTTAAAAGCTTCCTCCCTTGTCGGGTCCCAGCCCGCAGGAAAAATCGAATCAGGGTTCATCTGAAAGAGCAAGTGGGGATTGAAAGTAGGATACAGAGATGCGAGAAATAACGAATCAAGTCAGGACAGTTCTGATCAAGATTCACTTTATTGCCGACTAGCAGGAACATATATAGGGCAAGGTCAATAGGATCTATTCTTATCTCACTCACCCTAGCCCCCGGGCAAGAATACAATAGCCTGAATCACTCCCTGTAGAACTTCCTAGTTCTCTGAGTAGCACCTTGTAAGAATTTCCTAGATCCTCTGGGTGGTTCCAAGTTGAGACTTCTCTACTTCTTTCAAAGGTAAACAGTCCAAGGATAGCCTAGAACACAAGACCTCGTGAGGTAAAGGTCAGCAACTGGAAGGTCACAACATGCAGCCTAAGCACAGGATTTCTGACATGGCAGAATTTGGCGTGGGTCCCCACACTCCCTGATGATTAACTTACATGGTATAAGAAAGCACCACTAAAGCTTTCAAATGAGAGAAGCAATGAACAGTGCTACCCAGCTATGCTGCCTATGAACCACACCAATGACCAGCAGTAGTGGCATGCATGCTTTGTTGGTAACCAACAGCTCTCTAAATGAATTTAAGACTTGCTCAATAAGCAGGAAAAATAATGTCTACTATTGGAAACCTAGGCAACCTACCCAGGGCTAGTGAATCCTGGATTTTTAAAAAGATGTATTTATTTATTATTATGTATACAGTGCTCTGCCTGCATGTACACCTGCATGCCAGAGGAGGGCGTAAGGTCACGTTATTAGATGGTTGTGAGCCGCTATGTGGTTGCTGGGAACTGAACTCGTGACCGCTGGAAGTGGTCGTAACTGATGAGCCATCTCTCCAGCCCCAAAGTTCTGGATCTTAAAGGAGATCTACACCCACCACTTTAGTAAACCAGCACAATCCCTAACTATATCCTAACTATTTGTCCACAGCTGCACGTCACTTTCCTTATATCCACAGATAAATGTAGTTTTCATCTCTCGTCAAGGAAGCTTTCTTTGTAGAAGATGGAAACAGCTAAAGAAAACTACAACTAACTTGAATGAAGAGTTGCAGAGCCACAACTGGTGCATCTATAACACAGGTCCTACACCTAAGGCTCGGGAATCATCAAGGAAGAAGGGACGGAGAGATCGTAAGAACTGGTAAATAAGGAATTTGCTCTGAGGTTTTTGTCTCCTAGGGATGTCAGAAGGTACACCTAAAAAGTCTCTCCAAAGTCAGCCTAAGCCTGACCAGGACAAGGTCAACAGCAGTACACCTACTGATCTGAATGGATGATGAGGGTGGGAAAAGCTCATGAGGCTTCAAGCCTACATAGAGAAGAGTGAGCAATAAAGAAGTCCAAGAGTGGGAGAAACAGTCTTCCTCAGGGAAGAGCACACCGAATGGCTGTCCAATACCAAATGACCAGCCCCGCAAACACATACATACAAGTACCGTACAGACTGAGCAGGCTGTATTTATATTTTTAGAAATATATATATATATCTATACACATATATGTATGTGGCAGTAATTACAGGAAAAATGGGGCTACGAACTTGAAAGAGGTAAGGTGGGAGAGCGATAAATGGGGGGGGGTTGAGGAAAGATTGGGAAGGGGAAATGATGCAATTATATTTTAATCTTTAAAATATTTAGGAACGATCACTTACTAATTTTAGTGTTTGCAAACAAAACAAAACAACACCCAAACTTCATAAAGAGCTCTTTACTGTTGTGAATCACCAAAGAATCTATGGAGAGAATTAAAATTAATGTGACCGTTAATTGTATGTCAAATAAGCAAACACACAGTGACTCTAAAAATAAAAGTTCTATTCCATACGTTCAGATGTGTCTTTCCTCAGCCATATCACCAACCTGATTCAGTTTCTCATGTTGGCCAGACTCACCAAGCGATTTCCATCTCTGAAGAAGTTATCATTTTATTTGTTGTGTGTTGTCCAGTCAAAACACACTGCTATTTCTTAAAGACAAGTACACTCCATTTTCCTGTTTAAAAATAAAAGAAAAAGGAACAAGGCTTGTGTCTAATGGAACAGTAAGAACACCATGCAATTTATAGAAATATGTATGCATGTATGAATGAATGTATAGTTTATTTTGTAGAAAGTAAATTTTGTAGGAATATTGTTAGTTATAGATAAGACTGGATATCTAACTTCTCTACCATTTCTGAATATTAGGTATGTATGCAGGAGATCAGTCTACAGATTCAATGCAACTCCCATCAAAATACCAGCACAATTCTTTACAGATCTTTAGAGAAATGTATCAGGATGATTAACTTCAGTTTTCTCCCTGTTCCCTCACACATCTTGTGACTTTATTCTCAGTTCCTCATGTAGAATCGTTGTTTGATTGTACTTTGATGGCTTCCTTGTGAAAATACTTCCCTAGTAGATTATCATAGACTTTTTGCACAATGAACATAGCAGCCTCTGTGGTCCCCATCCTTTCCCCCCAAAAGTACACATACACACCACACACACACTCTCTCTCTGTCTGTGTCTGTCTGTCTGTCTCTGTCTCTGTCTCTGTCTCTCTCGTGTGTGTGTGTGTGTGTGTGTGTGTGTGTGTGTATTTACAAGGTAGTTTATTTGGGCAGCAAAAAAATGGATTCCATGTTTTTGTGTGTTTGATTTTTGTTTTGTCCTAGACTTTTTGAATTATTTCATTATTAAATCCCATTTTGCATAATAGATACTTCATGCCACCTGTTGGAAAGACCTGTTGTTGTTTTTTAAAGTAGAAAAATGACCTATGGCTGTATCTGCCACTTAAGCATATGCTTCAACATTTGTTTTCATAACTACAAAATTTTCTGATGGCCATGTGTTGAATCTTGTCCTTAGAACCTACATTTCTGGGCATCTAAAGCCCCAGTACCTCAGAATTAACCTTACTTGTAGATGGGGTCTTTGTTAGTGGGCCCCAACACAACATTATTAGTGTACTTAAAAAAAGCATCAAGTTACAGATATGCCTACATGAGAGAGAAACACCACATGAATGCAAAGAGAGAAAACACATGTGTAAAAAAATAATACTAACACTTCCATCTCAGACTTTCAGACCCAGAACTCTGATACAATAAATGAGTAGTTTAAGTCAAGAGAGCATAAGATTCTGTTTTAAAGCATAGCTACACACCTTTAATCCCAACAGTTGGGAAGGTGAGGCAGGAGAATCTCTATGAGTTTGAAGGCAACTTGATCTACATGACAAATTAATAGTGAGGCCTTATTTAGAAAAACAAAGCCAAAATTCAAACCCACAAAATTATGCAACCCAAAAAACTAAAGACCTTACACCGTTCTTTCTATAGGATTCTGTTTAGTTACTATCTTATATAGTGTAGTTTTGAACTCCTACATATGTCTATGTTGCTAACCAATCTCAAAACTTACATTTTAAAGATATTTTTATAAATTCTTTTTTAACTGAGAAAAACAGTTTAATAGGAAGGTTTGTTCAATACAAGAAATTAACATTAATAATCAAATATCGGTATTTAATAATAATTTAACACAACATCAGGTACCATCAGTGATGGTGATGTAAGAGGTTTACATTAACATTACAACACTATTCACATGACAAGAAATGGGTAGACATTCTTTGACTCAATTCTTTGTCCAATTCCAATGTGATATGGGCCATGTTGAGTAATATGAGTAAATTAAACATTTTTTATTTTTACATATACATTTATATTGCTACACATATACACAAGAAAGTACCTACAGCAAGAAGAACCACAAAGCCATCAGCAATTGCATAAATGCTACATTCATAGTGTTTTGGCTATTTGTATTTGGCAGCCTTGAAGAAAACATCTTTCCTATCTCGGTGTGTCTAAAATTCTGAATGTAAATCAATCTCCATCACATCTTGTCATTATCAACTTAAAACATCTATCTAGACCTAAAAACATCTTTACCCCTAAACAACTAAGCTTCATTGCAAAATCAAGCTATTCTTTGAGAAAATCATATGATGTATTTTGATCTTGTTTCATCCCCTCCACTTTTTCCATATCCATTTTCTCTATCCTTAACCGGCCTACTCAGTCAATTTCGAGTCCTAGTCAACCTTTCCTGTCCCCCAGCTCCACCGCTGAGCCTGCTCTGGTGTGCACTGGATCTACCAGAGGTCCAGTTGCTGAAGAAAGCTGACTCTCCCTCTCCCAGAAGCTAACAAATGCCAATCACTTCTCAGCTAGTGGTGGGATTTCAAGCCTTCCCCCTGGCCTCTACGCTGGCATTTCGCCTTGATCTGAGCTTGTACAGATCTTGTACACGTTATCACAATCACTATGAGTTTATCTGTGCAAATTCCCTGTTGTGTTGGGAAATTTTGTTTTCTTGAAGAAGGGAGAGAAGATTCAAATCTTTACTTGGTTAAAGAGCATCATCCGAGTCCTCTAAGAAAGTTAAGAAGAGGTTTGTGTTTGTCACTAAACACTTACTAAATGGAAAGAGCTAGTTTTTTTATTGGGAGTTTTGTGGTGACATGTGATGACTTGTAGTGACAAGTGGTGACTTGTGTAGTGACATGTGATGGCTTTCAAACCATCCTCTCTTTCCTTTGCATCTGCTCCTCTTTTTCTCGTTAAAAAAAAAAGTCATCACCAAAAATGTTCAATCCCTAAGGTATTTTATAGTGTCATAAGATAGGGTTTCTGAAATGTGTTTACAACTTTTACTCTGATTTATTTGGACCTTTTCAACTATTAAACAAAAAAGAGTTTAATGAAGTTCAAATATTTTATAGGTGAGTAAAACTTTTTTTTCTTTTTGGGTTGAGACAGGGTTTCCCAGTATAGCCTTGGCTGTCCTTGACTCACTTTGTAGACCAGGCTGGCCTTCAACTCATTCTGTGAGTTCTGCCTCTTTCTCCCTGAGTGTTGGGATTACAGGCAAGTGCAACAGCACATGGCAAATAAAACATTTGTTAGTAGAAATACCTAAGTTTGAAGTTAAAATTTTTTCATAGACCCAAACTAGTATTCCTAGACTCAACTAAAATAATATTATAATTTTGTTTTACTTTAAAATATATCTATAATAATATAGTTATGGAAAAATGGAACACAATTTTTAAGTTTAAAATACTACTTTTATAAAACATATTTGGAACCAAAATTAAATCTCTCTCTCTCTCTCTCTCTCTCTCTCTCTCTCTCTCTCTCTCTCTCGCTCTCTCTCTCTCTCTCTCTCCTTCCTTCTTCTTCCCTTCTTCCTTTATTTCTTCCCTCCCTTTCTCCCTCTTTCTATATCTTTTTTACTCCTTTCCCCCTTCCCTTCATCATTTCTTCCCTCCAACTCTTTCTTCCCTCTCTTTCTTTCTCAATATATATGTTCTCTATTGCTATTTAACAGCTGTATTTATTTATTTTGAGTAGACCCTATAAACTAAATTTATTTTGAAAGCAAAATTATGCATAGACAGCAAGAACTCCAGCTATTTCTGTTATATCTTTCTGTGGAGGAAGAAAGAGGTACTTTTTCTTTACCAAGACTTCTTCCCACTGTAGACACTGGTCTTCTATCCCTGGTGCCATCTGTTCCCACCATCTCCTCCACCTCATTAAATTGAGATATTGGCTCTATATAGAGGCAAGTTTTAAACTTTCATTTTGTGATCCTTATTTAAATAATTTTTACATACAGAAAACAGTACACATCTTCCTTTAATATTATCCTCCCTTACACTTGTGGTTTTCAGAATCCATACAAACTTTTCCATTTGTCATTGAAGTGAAACCTGAGTGCTTTTACCAAATGACGTTTTTAGGTTTATGTAGTTTAATGACACAGTAATTAGTGGTAATAGTAACGAAGCCAAATATGCAAATACCAGCATCCTATTTTTAACTTTGTGGACTCCCTCTACACAACTTGATTTCTTTTTTTAAAAAATTTTTTATTAATTTATTCTTGTTACATCTCAATGGTTATCCCATCCCTTGTATCCTTCTATTCCTCTCTCCCTCTCATTTTCCCATTACTCCCCTCCCCTATGACTGTGACTGAGGGGGATTACCTCCCCCTGTATATGTTCATAGGGTATCAAGTCTCTTCTTGGTAACCTGCTGTCCTTCCTCTGAGTGCCACCAGGCCTCCCCATCCAGGGGATATGGCCAAATATGAGGCACCAGAGTTCATGTGAAAGTCATAACCCACTCTCCACTCAACTGTGGAGAATGTTCTGTCCATTGGCTAGATCTGGGTACGGGTTTAAAGTTTACCGCCTGTATTGTCCTTCCAAGGACAACACAACTTGATTTCTATGTGTTCAGTGTCATTTCATCTACTGGAGACTCAGCTTCTTAAGCAAAACAAATCCTGCTTAGAAGATAGCACAGGGAAACACTTAAGAGAGAAATTTTGTTGGGTGAGTGAGATAGATAGTTGCCATGAAATTGCACGGGCCATAAGAGTGAACAATCTAGCAGAAGTTCAGCTGACACTCAAAATTGAAGAGTTGACTGTTTCTTCTTTTGTCCATTCATATGTGGCATCTTCTAAATTGAGGGCCTTTGGTTAATTAGCAAGGCAGACTGAACTGTTAACTTCTGTATCCAGTTCAGCTTGATATGGAAGCTTCACCAAGGTGAAATGAGAAAAAAGAAGAGATAAATATTGAAGAAAGGGCAGACACGCATACAGAGAAGCTAGGATCTGGTAGGTATGTTCATTCCAATGGAGGGCACTACTGTACAACCCAGAGACCCAGTATGTTCATTCTGTACAACACAAGGAGGAGGAGTCAGTTAGTCTTGGTTGGATGTCTCGGTATGGAAGCAACCTCAGGTTGTAGTCATCTTCAGTAGAAAGCTATGCTTGCTACATATTGTGCAGTGTCAACATCCCCACACTGATGGGCTTTGCCCATTTCCTGAGCCTGACCCAAGGACAGCTTTGTCGTCTCATAGATCTGAGATACTGGAATCTTTGACATGGCTACGCCCATGTCTGTAACAGACATTTATTTAGAATTTCATCCAATTCCCACTGGTTACATGACTAAAGGAAAAGAGGGCCTCAGAGACAGGCACAGCATTGGCCAAAGTGACAATTGCAGAGGAGGAGGCAGTAGCTGTGATCTTAGCAGCAGCAGTGATAATGATGAGAAATTGAATTGCTCCAGATAGTGTCAAGGGCTAAATGGGGGCTGGAGATTAAAGAGTAACAGACATAATAAGAGGCAACAAAATTGAGTGATGAAAGAAGGAAGAAGACTGAGGCTACTAGGAACTAGAGATGAAGTGAAAGTCCTGGTCATTAGAAGCGTTCTAAGAGCTTCAAGCTCCTGAATCTGAGGATCTTAACAGCTTAGGCCCAAAAGCTATAAAATTAACCACTGTCAAGCGTAGGGATAGCAATGTCCTAGGTCTGAGAACTATCACACGTTGTACTGTATGGCTAAGGGGTCAAGTACCCAACGTTTGTGCAAGAGCCTGCTGCCACTTCTCAAAACCCATCACTGCCATAGCTACTGCCAGAAGCCAAGGATTACAAAGGCTGCTAAGATCTGGAGTTATTGTCTGCTAAGGCTCAGAATGCTAAGACTCCAACTTAATCAATACTAATCAATCAAAAAGCAAGTCATTGGCCAGCCAGGCTGGGACAGAATGAATTAAACAAGGCTGGAGGGTTCCAGCTGAGAATCAGCTCTAACACAGAAATGTCTTAGAGGTTGGTTTCTGACTCCAAGGATGATTTCCGCTCAGCCCTTCTCTGGCCTAGAACCAAGGCCAAACTCTAAACATATTCTTGTTACTCATTTTTGTTTTGTTTTGTTTTGTTTTTTGATCCACTATAACTTATTTTATTTTATTATTTTTTATTCTTTCCTTTTTTTATTAATTTATTCTTGTTACATCTCAGTGGTTATCCCATCCCTTGTATCCTCCCATTCTTCCCTCCCTCCCATTTCCCCCTATTCCCCTCCCCTATGACTGTTCCTGAGGGGGACTTCCTCCCCCTGTATACGCTCATAGGGTATCAAGTCTCTTCTCGATAACCTGCTGTCCTTCCTCTGAGTTGTTACTGATTTTTGAATGGATCCACTGGCATTAAGTTTTTAAAAATTCAGAAATCAAGCTAAATTTTATTTCTGTGATGGATATATGTATATATTTAGGGAGAGAAAGAAAACTGACTAAGAGGAAGAAATGTCAGTGACAGATACTTCACAGATGGCTTCTTTCTAGGCTACTGTTTTCAGAGTTTGGCATTCTGACAAAATCACATACTGATATTCAGGTTCGTTGTGAAATTAGAAGCAAGGTAGACCTGTCCCTGGGGATTCTGATTATCAATGAACTGATATGGGGTGTGTGCTGGTTTCTTCTGAGCATGCTCCCTAATCCCCATTCCTGGCACTTACTTATAGAGTATCCAGGTCCCCTCTCTTCCTGTGAGACACACTCTTGACTATTATGTGGTATAATTATTTCATGAGACTATTTTGTAGCTTCCTGGAGAACATTTTCCACAATATTTACACACTGAGTTTTAGTATTTGACAAACATACATTTTGTGTGGCCAGACTTCTCTCATGAAAGCAAATGTAGAGTAGTCTAGTAACCAACTTTACATTGTAATTAAAATGGAAACTCCTATATGTCAGAAAGCATAGTTGTAAATTGAACCAGATTATAAGAGAAATCAATAGTCATGTGGTTGATTGAGATGATTCCGTGCAATTTGTTAATTTTTTTCTCTGAAAAATGTGTGGGTGACACATGTAAGTCAATATTTAAGATTTCTAAACTTGGGGGAATACATTTGCACAGTTTCCAGTAATATAATAAATTCCTAGGGTAAGTATGCTTATTGTTAAAATATTTTATACACATTTTGCACTAAAGATAATGTTTTATAATCTTTGAGGAGGGGCTGAGTTTATAACTTTCCCTGATGGAACTGATTTTCCTGACTTATTTTTAGTGTATTATTAAAAAGAAACCCAAGCAACCAACCAAACAAAACATTGCACCAAAATTACCTCTACTTAGAAGGATTATTTCTTAAACGTGAGGCCTTCAGAGAGTGAATATATGGGTACACTGCAATAATATCTCTTCAAAAAGTAATGTTTACTTACTTATTTATTTATTTTCAAACAAAGTTGAGCAAAATTTAAGACTTTGTATTCTTGTTCAACTCTCAGAATGTCCCCCTGGGGGATTAAACATGTCATAGATATGCGACCACTGGGTATTAGCTGGATCGGTATGGGCTGAATCACCTCTACTAATTTTTATGTTGAAATCTTACTCAGAAATGACTATATTTAGGGATAGACCTTTAAAGACTCAGTGAGGTTGCTTGAGGTCACAAAAATGAGCCACTCATGTGATAGGACTAGTGCCCTTAAAGGAATATGGAAAAGCACCCAAAGCTGCTGTGTGTAGTAAGTTCAAGGATGGAAGACCATGTTGAATCAGTCAGAAAATGACTGTTTAAAAGCAGAAATAAAGGCTGGTGGATCTGGACCCAGGGGGGACTTTGTACCAACCAAAGACGATGCATGCAATAAACCTAGACTCCCTATTCCGATCTAGCCACAGATGTGGAGAGATTGGGGGACTGCCTCTGACATGAACTCTGGTGCCCCCTATTTGACCACTTCCCTTGGTGGGGAGGCCTGGTGGCACTCAGAGGAAGGAGAAGCAGGCTACCAAGATGAGACTTGATAGGCTGTGACCATATGGTGGGGGAGGAAGTCTCCTTCACTCAGAGGTCTAGGGGAGGAGAATAGGGTGAAAGAGGGGGCGAGGAAGGAGAAGATACAAGTGAGGGGATAGCAGTCAGGATGTAATCTGAATAAATTATTTTTTAAAAGACAAAAAAGAAAAAGCAAGAATAAATATAAATACACCACACTTCAGCTCTCTCTCTCTCTCTCTCTCTCTCTCTCTCTCTCTCTCTCTCTCTCTCTCTCTCTCTCCTCCCCCTTCCTTCAATCTTGCTGTATTTCTCTATGTCTATGAGGGTATCGCTATATATTTATGGTATAAAATTGTGCCAGTGGAAATGATAACCTGAATACAATTGGATTAAATCAAGCACAGATGAAAATGGTACAGTTAAGAGCCTTGATAAACGGAGGCATGAACTTGTTATTAAAGAACATAACATCCTGTTGCACAGTGAGGAATATTTTTTTTTGTAAGTAGAAGGATCATGCTCTAAAATAAAGACTAAAAAATGTAGTGTTTAATACACAAATTTTCTACACAGTTATTTACTGTCAATATCAAATATTGTTCCCTGTACACAACTATATTAACTGCACTTAATGCAATTGTCAGTCTTGTAAGTGAATAATGTATTTTGCTCTATGATGTTATTATTGCTACAATGTTATTAGTCAGTTGGGACATTCCAGTTCCAGTATAATCCCATGGTATCAACACCGTGCATGTAATCCGCCACTATGTAGTTATTATGTGGCACATGACTGTACTTACTTTCAAAGTTAATAAAGTATGGATGTTTACTTGATTGACTTTATGGATTAAAAAGATTTTGTTGAGCGTACATGGAATTACCTGTTTGAGAGTAAAAACGATATATAATTTTAAAACAAGATAGCTATTTGATTATTCTAAAAAATTTTTTTTGGTAAGTAAGAACTGTCCCAAAGCAGGCATTTAAATGACATTTTATGCTGTCATGTCTCTAAATCTGCTAATAATTAAAAAGAAGTTATAATTCCTAACCATGGAAAAGCCCATCAGGAAGAATTTTGTATATTTTTCTAATTAGGAAAGTAGCTCAAAATATATATATTTGACTTTACTGCGTAGTACAGATGTAACTCTGAAAACTCTGTGGTTGTCACTAGATCACACATATGTGCCCCGCCCTCCTGTGGGCTTGGGACCTTTGACAATTTGGACTGTTTGTTCACACATGCTTTGAAGAGCTACAGGGACACACAGTGCCACGGATCCAGACAACAGGTATTTAGCAATCACTTGTAACAGATCCACCAATGGGTATTTCTTAATTTCATGCTGTTTTTCCAGAGCAACTGTTTGCTTCTATGTGCACAACAATATTAATTTTGCTTACTAATTTGTCCTTTCGGGGAAATCACTATGTTAGCCACCGTGAAGAATTATAAAGGAAATCAGACTTCCAAATTTCATATTGGAGACATGCACACATTTTCAGAAATCCTTCCACAAACTCTGCTGGATGAACATGGAAGAACAGAAAAGACTAGAAAAAGTGACTGACAAAGTGAATATCTCAATACATTTGAGGGATTAGGACTTGTGTATGTAACTATGGGGTCTGATATTTTATTCTTGTAAGGTTTTAGGGAAAGTATGGATTTTTTTTACACTAAGTATACAAGTTGAATAATACATTAATTTGATTTTTTTATTCTGTTGTATGATCTATGATTTTATTTTTTTATTTTTTTATTTTTCCGCCTTTATTAATTTATTCTTGTTACATCTCAATGGTTATCCCATCCCTTGTATCCTCCCATTCTTCCCTCCCTCCCATTTTCCCCTTATTCCCCTCCCCTATGATTTTTATTATGAGATCCAGCTTTTATCTTCCAGGAGAGTCGGTTAAATGAAAGTACATAATTCTCTGGCTACCCTTTCTGCATTCATGAGTGTTTGGACTTGATGCTACCTAAGAGATCACTGAGTCGGTAATAGTCAGGTTGCTGTAGTTTCCCAGAAACCATCAGAGTTTAAAACTGATCAATAGCCAAAACACTAAGAATGCAACATTTACATAATTCCTGATTTTATCATGGTTCTTCTTGCTGTAGGTAGTTTATTGTATATATGTGTATTGTATATATGTGTAATAATATAAATGTATATGTAAAAAATAAAAAGATAATAAAAACCAAACAAAAATATATTTTAAAAAACCCTGATCACATCCACAGCCTTTGTCTACACCACCTCCATGCTTGCTTAAGCCTTCCAGTCTTTGAGACCCCCTTGTAAATTCTCACAGAACAATTGTGGGCAAGAGCCGATTCTTCTGAGAAAGTTGTGGGTGTGGATTCTGCCTTGGTGAGTATTGTTGGAAGCAGAGGAATCTCGTGTGTGTGTGTGTGTGTGTGTGTGTGTGTGTGTGTGTGTGTGCTCGTGTGCGTATACATGTGTGTGCTCATGTGTACCCATGCACACACCCACCTATGTGTGTATGCTTGTTGATATTTGTGGTAGTTTATTTCGAGGAGGATTTCCCCTCCTGCTCCATGCAATCCTACAATCATGTCTTCTTACTGACAGCATATCTCAAAGACGCAATTGTCAGATTTTACAATATATGGTGATAACTGATTTGAAAATCAGGTTCACCTACTCTAAGCATGCCATTTCTGCTCAGCACAAAACATTAAAAGCACATCACATTTCTAGGTAAATTGGTTCAAAACAAGAACTCGGAGTGAATTATTTTCTCAGCACTGAACTTCAAAAACACCTGCTGACGGGCATCTTTAGTCTAGGACTCTTGAAGAAGCATCTGTGATACTCTATTCCTTCTGCCCCTCCGCTTACCTCCTACCAATTATGTGGCTGCATGCAGTCTTAATGAAGTTTTAAGTTATCCCCAGAGATATCCAGATTCTCGTTTTGCTAATGAGAGCTTTAGCAAGTAAAAATATCAGATGTCACTGCAATGTCCAAATGTAGCCTTCTGGGAGCCTCCTGAAGTTTGAAGGGATGAGTAGCCTTTCTCCTCATTCCCCAAGGAAGGAAGCTGTTTTTGAGAATCCAGCTTACCTTACATAAAGTTCTTCCCACAAGAAGCAAACGAGAAGGCGGGTGTGATAGATGAAACTCATTTTGATGATTTTGGAAACCAGCCACAGACCCTATCAAACGACTACTACCTTGTACCTGCTGCAGCCGTGCTAACATGGACCTTGTGCATGCTGTTGTCCTGCACACGTGAACTTTGCCTAGCCACAGTTCAGAATATGGCCTAGAGCATACTAAGCAGGTGGCATGAATGAATACTAAGGAAGAAGTAAAGAAAGGGGCTAATGGGACACCCTAGTAGTAGTTAATGAAGGAAAGGAAGATTCTTTTTTATCCCAGAGAGTAGTAATTGATTTATAAGTAAAAGACTTTTAGAAGCTGGTTATAGATACACTGATTTAAAGTGTACAGCGTAGCCCCATACCAATGCAGGCAAGCGTTATGCTGCTGTCTTCCAAGGCCAGCCAATATACTGTGGACTCAAACAGAGAAATGCAACGCACTTGCTCTCTGAGTCTCCAATCCACCAGTTTATGAGAAAAATGCCATCAGCTTGGTTAAGACATTAGTCTTCGGTAAATGTAAGTGACTTTAGAGATGAGTTGCTCAATGTTCTGTAAGAGAAACAAATGCCTGGAAACAAAAGCACTGATCGTTGTTGGCCAGGATGATTCTTTAAAAGGAGGCCCTTTTCTTCCCTTCTGCTTTGATATTCTTACTTGTAAGTCTTTGTGAAGTGTGGTAGGAAGAAAGGATGTGGTACTTGAACACCGTGTTTCAGAAATGTACTTGGTGTCATGGTTTGCTGTGGATCATAGTCCATGTCTATTAAACCTGGCATTCTGGGTTGAGGACCCTGAATATTTTGATAAGCATGTGATGAAACCATGACATTGAATTCTGGTTTCTAGTAGACATTGATCTTTCCCTTTTTAGCCACTTGCAGTAGTGTACCCTAAAGGAATTCCTCCATGCAATAATAAGAGAGCCTTCTAAATCTTACCTTCTTTACAGCACATTTTCTGACTCCCAAAAACATCGTTAATTTTTTTTTTTAGCTCTCATGTTTAATTTTATATTTCCGTAAAAAAGGACATACGTGTGGTCTCTCTGGTCATGTGACATTACTACAAACTTCCTTATGGAGCAGAGGATTTGAAGTTTTTAGTTTCGCATTCAAATTTTACACCAGATTTTCATAAATTCATGCTGATACTCATGAACCCATGAATTTATCTTAAGCATAAAAATATCACAAAGCTAATCCTACAATTCATGAGCATGGAAGATCTTTTTATCTTCTGATATCTTTCTCTATTTTTTTCTTCAAAGATTTGAAGTCTAGTTATATAGGTCTTCCACATGCTTGGTCAGAGTTATACCAAGATATTGCATATTATTTGTGGTTATTGTGAAATGTGTTCTTTCCCTAATTTCTTTCTCAGCTACCGAGCTTTTTGAGTTTTTTAAATTTAAATTTAATTTTATTAATTTATTCAGATTACAACTCAATTGTTATCCCATCACTTGTATCCTCTCATTCCTCCCTCCCTCCTGCTTTCACCCTATTCCCCTCCCCTAGGTCTATGACCAAGGAGAACCTCATCCCCCACTATATGGTCATAGGCTATCAAGTCTCATCTTGGTAGCTTGCTTATTCTGTCTTTTAGTGCTATCAGGCCTCCACACCAAGGGGAGGTGGTCAAATATGGGGCACCAGAGTTCATGTCAAAGTCAGTCCTCACTCTCCACATAACTCTGTAGAATGTCCTGTACATTGGGTAGATCAAAGTAGGGGTTTGATGTTTACTATTGTATTGTCCTTGGTTAGTGCAATAGTTTGAGCTGACCCCCCCGCCCCCCGGGCCCTGATCCATCCAGCACGATGTTCTTCTTGTAGGTTTCTAGGATCCTCTGGCACCTTGTAGTTTCCCATCCCCTATATTTCTCTTACCTAGAGTCTCAGTAGGATGTCCTCACATCTATCCCAATCTCCTGGTAAGTGAAGACTTTTGTGGGACATGCCGTTTGGGCTCGTGCCCAATTATAAGTGAGTATCTACCATATGAGTCTTTCTGCTCAGTCACATCCATTTGTCCACAAATTAAGGGATTCCTTGTTTTTTTTATATATATATAGCTATTGAGTTAATTTTTATCCACCTACTTTGCTGAAGATGTTTATCAGCTGTAGGGATTCTCTGGTAGAATTTTGGGGGTTGCTTATGTATATGATTATATCATCTGCAAATAGGGATACTTTGACTTCTTTCCAATTTGTATCCCCTGGCTTTCCTTTAGTTGTCCTATTGTTGTAGCTGGGGCATCAAGTAACATATTGGAGAGATATGGAGGAGTAGGCAGCCTTGTCTTGTCCCTGACATTAGTGAGATTGCTTTAAGTTTCTCTCCACTTAATTTGATGTTGGTTGTAGGCTTGCTGTATATTGTCTTTATTGTGTCTAGATATGTGTCTTGTATCACTGATCTCTCAAAGGCTTTTAACATGAAGGGGTGTTGGGTTTTGCCAAGGGCTTTTTCAGCATCTAATGAGATGATCATGCGGTTTTATTTTTCAGTTTTTCTATATAGTGAATGATGGTGATGAATTTTTGAATATTGAACCACCCTTGATCTGTACCCCAAATAAAATGGAGGTACAGAGCTAAACAGAATTTTCAACAGGGAATCTCTAATGGCAGAGAAGCACTTAAACACATGCTCAACATCCTTAGTCATCAGGGAAATGCAAATCAAAACGACTCTGAGATTCCATCTAACACCTGTCAGAATGTACTCACTTTTATGTGTGTATTAGCCACAAAGTACAAAGTGCTACAAACCACAGACCGGAAGAAGCTAAGTAACAAGGATAGCCCAAGCGGGGGTTCTTGAGTCTCATTGAGAAGGGAAAATAGATTAGACATTGCAGATGGATGGAGAGAGGGGACAGGACAGAGGAGGTTGTGGGTAGCAGAAGAGATGAAGTGGGAGGAGGATGTATTGAGAGACACTTAGATTTGAGGAGGGCATCTCTGGGATGAGTTAGAAACATAGGACAGTGTAAACTCCCAGGAATCTATGAGGGTAACCCTAGAAATGAAGAATATGTAGTGTGATCTCCTATAACGAGGAAAGACATCCAATGGAAGGACTCAGACACCAACTTAGCCACAAGATCTTAAACCCACAATTTGTTCTGCCTACAAGATGTGCATAGGTAAAAGATGGAGCAGAATTTGAGGGAAAGGCCAACCAATGTCTTACCCAGCTTGAGACCCATGCCATGAGAGGAAGCCCACATACGACACTATCGGTGACATTTGCTATACTTGCAGACAGGAGCCTAACATAACTGTGACCTAAGAGGCTGCACCAAGCAACTGATGGAAACTGATTCAGAGACCCACAGCCAAACATTAAGTGGAGCTTGGCAAATTCTGTGGAAAGAGGGGAGAATGGATTGAAGGAACCAGAGGGGTCAATGACACCACAAGAAAATCTACAGAATCAACTAACACGAGATTTACTGCTCACCGGAAAGCATGCATGGGATGGACCCAGGTCCTTTGCACATGTGTAACAGTTGTGCAGCTCAGCCTTCATGTCGGACTCCTAAAGCAGGGGCAGGGGCTGTCTCTGACTACATTGCCTGCCTTTAGAGTCCTTTCCTCTAACTAGGCTGCCTTGTCCAGCTTCAATAGAAGATGGACCTAGTTTTAGTGCGACATGACATATTAAGGCTATTTGATATCCATGGGAGACCTCCCTTTTCTGAGAAAGAGGAAAGAGGGGTAGATGAGGGTAGGAGGAGAGGTGGCAAGGAGGGGCTGGGAGGACAGATGGGATGGGAAGCTGCTTTTGGGACATAAAGTAAATAAATAACTTAAAATAATTGCAAAATATTATTTTCTTTATTTCATTTAATTTGTTATAGTCATTCCTATTTTATATCATTCTATCCTACTTATCCCATTCAAAAACTCTTGGAGAGATCTATAGAGGAATTTTAATTCAGAATATGTCTGTTTTGGCTAGAAATCTTATCCAACGACCTTCTAGGTCTGTGTGATCTGGCTGGAATACAGGCACACCTTTAATCCCAGAAGGCAGAGGTAAGCAGATCTCTGAGTTCATGGCCAGCCTGGTATAGAGCAAATTTCAGATAAAGCAAAGCTTAGGTCCAGGTGCGGTGGTACATGTCTTTAATTCCAGCACTGAGGAGACAGAGGCATGCAGATCTCTGAGTTTTAGTCAGTGCTGTTCAGTCAGTTCAGAAGAGTCAGTGAGTTGAGAGGCAGTGCAGTGGAGCTGAGTCTGCAGCAGTTCAGTTAGTGGAGTTCACAGGCAGATTTACTGGGAGAGTTTACAGAGAAAGGTAGAAGAGAGAACAAGCTAAATAGAAGTGAAGACAGAATGAGCCAGAGAATGAGAAGGAGCCAGAAGATTAGAACATATTGCTGAAGTGTGTGCATGGGACATGTATGTGCACACATACTTTTCTCCTTAGTATGTTTTATATATATATATGTCATTTCCCACTTTCTGCCTCCAAACTTTCCTATATGCTCCTTTCTCTTTCTTATTTTTTGAGACACAATCTTTCACTAAATTAGATAGACTGGCTGTTGAGCAGATCCTAGAGACTCTCCTGCCTTTTCCCCAGCACTGAGTTTACAGGCATATGTCTCTGTGTCTGGCTTTACACATAGAGGTTGGTCCTCTGTCTTGTGCTGCCTGCACTTCACCAACTAAATAATCTCTGCAGCCAGCCCTTTCCATTATTTCGACATGGAGTCTAGCATCATATTTAGTGACTATGCATGGCAACTCATCCCACGCTTTTTTTTAGCCTGCTGATTATACAGGTTGCTTTAAGGTTTTGGCTTCCACAAGTAAAGGTTAAGCATCCTTGAATGAAGATCCTTGGAGGTCATAGATACTTATTCTAGAAGACTCAGAAGTAACTCAAGGAGATGAGAGCTAGAAAACTTTCAGGAAATAGATACAGTGTACAACTTAGTGCAAAAATAGTTGTTCTTAGCTTCTAAAACTTATGCATCTGAAAGAGTTGACACAAGTGAGTATGATCACCATTACCTAAAACATTTGATAAACATTCCAAGTTCAAGAATGTAACTGATGCTCTTCCTTAGAGTCACTCCTTCAGGAAGACAATTTTTTTCTACTGAAAAACATTAAATATCATATTTACCAAGAAGCAGAATGCCAGACATGCACATTGTTCTCCAATAATTTTAGTCCATTGAATTCAAATCAAGATCAAACCAAGAACACAAACACTTCAGGACACATTTTAGTCCATGAGAAGCATATTTTGAAATGAACTATTAAGACATGTTATAAAACCATGGTTATTAGTCATTCAACTACCTGACTAATGTTACAAATTTACCCAGTATCATCATCATCGTCGTCGTCATCATCATCATCATCATCATCATCATCATCATCATCATCACAATCCCATGGCACCAAGGGTCTGTTTTACTATCACATTAACATTCCCAGTAATGGGGTTAGAGAAATAGCTCAGCAGTTAAGAGCACTGGCTGTTCATCTCGAGGACCTGGGTTCAATTCCTGGCACCCACATGGCAACATACAACTTTCTGTAACTCCAGTTCCAGGGGATTCATCATCCTTACAGGACATAAATGCAAGCAAAGCAAGCACCAGTGCACATAAAATGAAAATGAATTAAAAATATGTGGAAAACGATTCACACAGATAAATGAAAAGCTTACCCAGTTCTTCCATGGAATATTGTGTGAGTTTTAACAACTTGGTAATTTATAACAGTTGTGGGAGTTGTGTTTATGCATGCATGTATATTCTGGTATGCACGTATGTACATATTTGTGTGTTTATACAGTTCAGGCACGTAGAGGAAAATATGTCAGGTTGCTCATTTAAAGCTCATCTGTGCCTTAGTAATACTCACATATTGTTCTACAGTTATATCCTATATCTCAGAAGAATCTCGTTGCCTAAGTAAAAGTAAGCAAAGAGTTGTGGTGTACATGCCTTATTGGTGTGGGCGGATTGATGGCATTTATACTATGGTTTGCGTGTCTGCTGCCTAAGATTCGCTGGGATCTGGATTGATAGCTCTTGCCAGTAGGGGTGGTTACTAACAGGACTTGCAGAATCTGTACCAGATGGTGCTGATGTCCCTTGCTTCTGAAGGATAGGCCATCTCCTTCTACTGATTCAGGCTCCTTTGGTTCTTCTTGGACCTGCCGCACACTCCATTTGGCTTTGCAAGTAGCTTGGGTCATTGGAAGTCCTGCTGGCCCTCCTGTTAGAACACATACACCACTCAGGAAGTAAAGGGAATGCAGAAATACTTACAGATCCCCCCATCTGACTAAGTTGCTCAGTTCTCCTTAATAGTCTAGGAGATGTTGGACCTTGGCTGTCTGCACAGTGGCTTCTTGAAAGCCAGACTGGGCAGTGGAATATGCACTTCTGCTCTCCGGACTTCCTCTCTGGTTCAGTTATTTAACATACTCAGACATGAAGACAAAAGGGTTCACTGAATCACTACTGGGTATCCAATCCCAGTCTTCATTCAGGATAAATCAGTTTGTAATGATCAAGAACACTGACAGGAAAGGAGGCACAACATAGACTACGTTTTTATTGTGATGCATTGCACTTCCATTAAGAATATAAAGCAATATGACCACTCAATGGCTGTATTTTATTTTTATTTCTTCCATATCAGAAACATAAATTCAGGCCAGGGATATAGCTCAATGGCAGAGGTTTTTCCTAGAACATCCGAGGCCATGAATTCAACCCAAACACTGAGAAGGAAGACAGATGAGCAAGCCTGGTATGAAGCATCAGTGAAAGGGAAATACCAGCTTTGCTATTTATTCATATACATTTCTGGACTCAGGGAAAATGAGCCCATGATGCCTATGTTACTCAGAGATTTCTAAAGTTAAATGACTCTGATTTTTATTAAACATAGTAGTTAATTATAATGCTCAGTGGAAATATCTACTTTGCATTAATTATATTTAATATAAAGACAAAGCTAACCAAATTTGAATTTACAGAAGGCCAAAAATTCTGGTGAAAAAAAAATAGTCACTTCACCAGCCAGAAGTTTCAAAAGATCTAAACTGTCAACACTGTGTAAAAAACCAGATGACTGAATTTTGTAAGATTTTATTTAAAGACTTTTGCATAATACACCCTCAAATTTTTACCAAGGCCCCCAGAACTAAATACCAAAATCCTTCATGGAAGAATTCTCTTAAAATGGGGTCCATGCAAATGAAAGCCTTCTATTTTATGGCTTGCACTCTCAAATCATCGAGTTTACTCACATCTTGTAGCATTTAAACAAGAATGTGGCTGGTGCCTGACAGAAAGGAGCGGCGCCAACTGAATGGTGAAGACTCTGGGGTCTGTCACTGGACTGTGCCACCACAACAGAACCCCACATAAAGCGTTTGACAGCCTCATCGCCCACTGCTTAGTGTGTCTTCTGACTGGCTTAGTAGATTAAAGGCAGAGTGGCACAAAACCTAGCAAGAAACAAAGGAAACTCAAAGTAACTTTTCACAGTAAAATGATGAGAAGAGATCATTTATATGAACTTTGTTTTCTTTATTTTGGGGCCAATAACTCACTAGCCATATGTGTTGGGGTAACATTTCACAAGCTATGCATGCGGGTA
The DNA here is from genome assembly GCF_964271855.1 of Acomys minous. NCBI lineage: Eukaryota > Metazoa > Chordata > Mammalia > Rodentia > Muridae > Acomys > Acomys minous. The sequence continues at coordinate 41,211,652 of NC_140495.1, forward strand.
CAAAGTTCATAGAAATAATCCATTTTCACAAGCTATGCATATTGGTATAACTGAAGACACAAGTGGAAATCTTAAGAGTTGAACCATTTTCACTTACTTTACTCTGAAAATTGAATTGAAAATATATAAAAATCCCGGGAGAAAATATATTGAGGGAAAAATACAGACATATGCAGAAGCCAGAAAAAAAATCAGAGAACTGCTAGAGTAACCACTAACTTATGAAGTCGTGATTGTAACCATCTTTAGACCACATTGGAATATTAAAGATGGAGTGTTTCAAGATTCTAAAGCCATGAGGTACTGATTCCATAACATATTGTACTCTGAGAAAATCACATGCAATAATAGTCTAGGGTGTTTTCTTAAAACTTTTACATTTGTGATCAGAAAATAACCTTGACTCTAAGGGCTTATTTTTAGAATGGAAGAAAGTTGTGCCAAAATAGGATGGAGTTTACAAACACTCAGATAAAGTTTTGGTAACACTTTAAACAGGGGGTCAGAAGCTAGAATTGGTCTTCAGACATCTTATGTCTCAACTCTCTCCTCCCTGCTCATGCTAGTTCACTGAACATGTGCTTTGAGAGACAAATGATACACATGATTTTGAGGGCTGTCTGCCGTCTGATTATTTACACTGTGTAAGGAACACCGTTGCTTCATTGTTAATGGAACAGTTGTTATAAATCTAATCATTTAGACTGTCTTGGCCTCCCTTCCCCATTCAAAATGAAGAGCTGGATGATATTAACCCTGAGATTTCTGACAGGTTCCATTCTTACAGCTTGTATACGGCAATGTGTGAGGAGAAACAAAAATCTCCCAAAACTCAGTCTGCTAATGATAGAGTAAAAGACAAAGGACAATGTAAAGACACAAGCCCCTCCTTTAAATGACATACCGCCCATGTCATGAAAGGGCAGGTCATACTGACAAAAGGTTCCAATCAGCTAGGGACTACCAGAAGGCCCTAAGGGAAGGTGGTTCTACTTTTAACATACTTTATAAGGCAGAAGGGTTAAATAATATTATTTAATATAGTTCATTTATGTAATAATATTAAAACATTATTTAATTTTGCTCTTTTCCTAATTTATATTCTTAGGCCACGAATTAAATTCCTACTGTTGCTAAATTTGGAAATTAAAATAGAGACGTATCAAGCTAAGCATCTTCCCATCCCACAACAGTGAAAACTGGGGCCAAAGCAGACACAACAAAATAACTTACATTCAGCAGAGAAAAGATCTCCAGGGAAGACAGCTTACCTGGAAGACAGAGAGTGATGAGTACCCTCAGGGAGAAGCGGGATTCATTCTTCAGATTATCTGGGACATGGGCCCCCAAATGTCATGTAAATTGAGGGGAAGATTCTTTTAAAATTGATGGGCAGTTTAGGTGGGGTGCGAGAGCATGGAAACTGAGATAACAGTTTCTACACACGCAGTTATATTTATTGCAAGTAAAGGATACTTCAGAGTAAGAGAGTTTAGGATAAAGAGAACATTAACTTAAATACAAAGGAGATAAAGGTTTTTTTTTTCTCCAAGAAGTTATGATATTCTAAAGGTGAACATGCTTAAAATGTTGGTTTGGAATGATGTTAAAATAGAGATATGCCAGGGGAAATGGAAAAGTCTACTGTTCTGGTTGGGCTCTGATAGAACAGGTAGGTAACAAATTACTGGCCATACAAGACTGGGATGAAAGGTGTGATCAGCCATATTGAATAGGCCATGCACTTGCCATGGTCATGCAACACGGTGACATCTTTCCTGATGACTTTTATCATTATCCAATCAGTATATTTTGGCTCATTAGGTCTCCTTATTACTTTTTCCAACCAAGTCTGGATTTTTGTGTATTATAGTTGTGTGGGGCATAATACACAGCAGGTTTTTGGTTGTTTTTTTGTTGTTTTATTTTTAACAAAAGTCAGTGTATGCTTGCAAAGGACTTATAATTTCTACTTTTAGAGTTTAGCTTTTTATTACTGACCACATTATTTAGAGTCCCTATATTTTTATTGATGTTTTCTTGCATTTGCCTAATTTCAATTGTGAGTGTATGTTAAAATATTCTCTAACAATAGTAATTATAGAAAATCAGGCATTAGTTTGGGAAGGAGCAAGAGAGAAGCTGCATGGGAGGATTTGGAGGAGGAGAAGGAAGAAGGAGAGTGACATAATTTTATCTTAATTAAAATATTTTAAAACAAAGCACAAGTTATTTTATTGATTATTTTCTATCTGTCCTGAAATCTCATGTGCTTTATGCTTTGTGGAAATTGAGTTGTTGTTATTGAGCAAATAAATATTAGTAATTATGTGTTTTGTAAAAGGTAGGTCTTGGCACTCAACAATATTGTTCATTGTCTGCTTTCATACTCTAGTTGTATTTCTGCATCTTTCAAATATCTACTTTTTCTTTAGGCTTCTACATCAGTAGGTATATTCATTCCATTATTTTAATCACTCTGTTTTCTTTTTGTTTGAGTTGTCTTAATGTATAACACAGTGCTGGATTTTGTATCATTGACAATATATTCTTTCTTTCAGTTGACAGTCAACTGTTTTACTAGATTACCTGATTGCACTGGGTTTATTCTCCTTAAAGCATTTAATGATATTTGAATATATATAGTTTCGAGATATTAGACAAGTTTAAAAGTTGTCTTAAGTTTTAGTGTATTTATTGTCTAACGGCTTTAGATTTCGTATTGAAGAATGTCTGATACATAGTACCCCAGTACTTCTTCTTTGTCTTCAACTATGAATTACAATTTAATTTTTTCCAGAAGAGAGTGGGACCTTTATTAGGAAGGAGGAAATTCAGTTAGACCCTCATATCTCACACAAAAATGAGACTGTCTTTTTCAGAGGAAGGAGAACAGAGAGAGGGCCCTAGATCCCAGGGGAGGGCTGGAGAGAGATGGCTCAGCCGATAAAGGCTAGGCTCACAACCGAAACTTAAAGTTTAACCTTATGTATTAGTAGTGTATGTGGTAGTGGTGGTAGCAGTGTGTTCAGGTACATGCATGCCATAGTACACGTGTGGAGGTGAGAAAGTAGGTTCTCTCTTCTCCTCTGTGTTCTTGGGACAGAACTCAGGATATCATCAGGTTTGCATGTCCAGTGCTTTTATTCACTGAGCCACCTCGTAGGCTTTCATTATGTGCATTTGATGCATCTCCATCTCTCCTTCTCTGTTGCTATTATTTTCATTTTATTTTAATACTTTCATGTGTGAATTAAACTTAGGCATGATGTATACGGTGCATACATACCAGTGGATGGGTATGTGTACCTGTGTTCACACATGGAGAAATTGGAGGAGGGTACAATATGCTTATATTATAGGAGTACGTGTGTGTCTGTGTGTACATAGTGTGTGAGAGTGTGTTCCTACTCACCATCTCTTTATTTCTAGCTTTTCCTCCTCCTCCTGAGACTAGGTGTGGAATGCAGTTTCAGTGCTCTACATTTGGGAGAGTGTATACGTGCCTGTGACTTAGAAGTGTCCAAAGTCTGTTTTTTGTTTCAGAGACTGTTTGGAAGCTCATTTGCTGACTGTGATGTTCCAGAGGTGTGAGAACCTACAGAAAGCCCGGTCTTCGCTTGTGTTCTGCTGAACAGAGAATACGCAAACTAGGTACCGCTCCGCCTCTACTTACACACTGGAGTCATAGAGGTCGTCCGGTCACTTGATTTCCCTGTAGATAGTGTCTGTCTTGTTTTTACTGTCTTAGCCACCTTATATTTTGTGAGGGGAGATTTGAGAGGATTCAAAGCTTATACCGCCAGCATAATCTTTTCCAGGCTCTTCTTCAGTCATTTTATGATGAAATAAATTAAAAAAAAAAATAGAACCCATGTAAAAGAGAATAAAACGCTTATTGGTTTAAACATAATATGCAAAGTATAAAAGGCTGTTTTTTACTTTGATTTAAAAGACCTAAATATTGTTATGTTTCTATTTTATTAGAGAGAAGGAGACTAGAGAAGAAACTTAAATGAGAAGAAAGTCCTGAAAGTCTCCTACCATGCTCAGTAATAATGCTCATCTCATAAATCCCTTGGAACGTGATCTTAGTTTCCTTTCTTCCCTGAAACTGTTAATACATTAGCTTCTAGCCACAAATACCTACAGAACAGCTAAGCATGGCTAGTATCACATCCAAAATTATTTTGATGTATTATAGCAGACAAACTATTGCTACAATTAATTTTGTTTACTTTTCTTGATTTTTTTTCTTAAATAAACTTTGTTATAAAAATATTGGGCCACATTTGGGTGAAATTTATGACTACTTTTCTCTATTTTCTAGTAACATACACCTTTCAGGAACATTTTTTACTCTTACTAATATAATAACCTCCTAATGAGACTCCACGATTTTAATCATATCCCACAATTCCATCAACCCTCAAATAGCCAGGATGGGCTTTTACTTTTTTTATGTTGTTTTTGACGCATGGTCTCCTGTATCCCAGGCTAACCTCAAACTTTCTTTGTAGCCGTGGCTGAAATCCTGACCCTCTTGTCTCCACATTTTCAGTGCTGAATGTACACATATGTTATTACACCTCCTCAGAATGATTCTCTCTGCCCTATACCAACTGCTCATTGTTTGTTGAAAAGTGTTAACAACTTCATGCATAAATACGACAATTTGTTATTTCCATATTAAATTTCCTTCTCTCATGTCCCTCCATCTCTCATGAAACCTTTTTTCTTCCCTCCAAGCCACCTGATTTCATGTCTCTGTCACCTGCTGGTTTTAATTATGGTTGGGTGCATGAACATGAGCCAGGGTTACTTACGGAACACAGGCAAGGCATCAGCAGCTACGCATCTGAAAAGAGTAGCTCCCTTCCCCAGCAAACTTGCCTATTTTTCATTTTTCATTTTTTTTTGAGAATGTCACACATGAGTACTGAATTTTCATTTGCACACCGCTCTATTTGCCCTACCACTAGTCCTACCCTCCTTCTCCTTCTCAAGAGCATGATCTCTTCTGAACTATTGTTGTATATGTCTGCATGTATATGTGGGCAGCCTGATGAGTCTGTTTTAGCATTGTCTATTGATCTATTGCTGACCACAGGTAGCCAATCAGAGAGCTCCTCACTGGAGAAAACTAAATTTCTTTTTCGTTTTCAGTAGCCATTAACTGCCTGTGGCTCTTTATCTGAGGGAAGGGTCTCTCGAGAGTTCCTCCTTTGATGCTGGCATGTTTTCTTAGTTATGCTTTCTATCACTGTGATAAAACACCAGGACACCCTATTAGTCACTTAAAAACCACTCACATTCCAGCGCCATGTTTCCTCCTTGCCTTCAACGACTCAGCGCCAAGTACTCTGACATTCCTAATGGGACAGGTTTCCACCAGCTTGTATTTTCTCTATTGGCATGCTACATGCCCACTATCAGGACTTTGTCCCTGTCTGTTTCCATCCCACCAGAGGCAGCCGTTTTGTGCCCCTCCTCTTCCCCAATAGATTTCTTGCATGACGTCTGTTACATGGTGTGGTTTTTTTGTGGCATCCCTTGGCCCTGTTCACCGAGGTACTCTTTTGCCTGAAAACCCCATTCACAGCCCTCACCACTTAAGGAGGTTAAGAAGAGGCATTCAAAGCAGGAGCCTTGGAGGCATGAACTGATTGAGAAGACATGGAGGAATTCTGCTTACTGGCTTGTTGCTTATGGCTTGCTCAGGCTCCTTTTTATGCAACTCAGGACGATGGGTCCCCTGTAGGTGGTGGTGCCACTCCTGGGTGGGCCCTCCTGTATCAATCACTAACCAAGAACATGCCCTTCAGATTTGCACACAGGCAAGTTTGAAGAAGGCACTTTCTCCCTGGAGGCTCCCTCTTTCCTGATGACCCTAGCAAAAACTATCAATCACACACATCATTAGGAATTATCTTTGTGTTTCACAGTAACTGTAGCAGTCCAAACTGAGGCTCTCTCCCTAACCTGGGGATGCTCGCTGATCTCAGGGTTCTATGTAGCTCAGTTTTAAACAATAGATGCTCTCTCAAAATGACCCCGGACCACTGTCCTCTGAATCATACAGAGTGAAAAAGTGGATATTTTCTCCTATACTGACCAGTCTTCTGGAGGTATCACCGTTTCACCAAACACTGTAATGGCTTTGATGCCTGTGAGTGCTGTGATCCAGTCCTGAGGATGTGTTTGTCCATCCTTCCTCAGACTTATCATTGACAGCTGTTGCTTCCCCCCCATCACCAGGGAATCTCAGACAAAGCTACATGCAGTTTACCTCTCTTGCATTACTTGCCTTTTCTTTACGTTTTCCTGCTCTTCCTTGGTATCGTTCACTGTTATTGTGGATCTCCCTGTGAAGCTTCTCTTTTGTTTCTCTCTTTAGGACAAGGTTTACTTTTTCTTATTCTGACTCTCCCTATTCTACAGAGAGGTATCTTGCCCAGAAGTCTTCATTGGCTCTATTTCTTTCTTGTATATTTTCTTCTCTTGTAAAACTTAAGCTGTACTTCATCTTCTAATGTCCAAAGGATAACTTCAAATGTAAATATTTCCCACATGAATGTAAATGTAATACTTCTGTATATATGTGCAGATCTCACTATGACATATTTGTTGCTATAATAAAACTATATTCATCAACATACACTATTGATGTCAGGAGCTAGGGAAATTTGAGTTGGCTTAAGTTGTTCAATCCTTACAGTGGTTATATTTTATTTCACTTGGAATTGCTGAAATTTGAGAAAGTGTAGAAAGTTTCAATTTTGTAATGCTTTAAAGTATTTCTGTGCTTCAAAGGTTTAATATTTCTTGTTACTTTCTTGCCATGTGGTGACTATTATTTGCCTCAGTATGAATGAATAACTAAAAGTAAATGATATCTCACTGAAGTCTCTCATAGTTTTTTTGTCTTGTTTTGTTATTTGGTTGGTTGGTTTTGTTAGAAACCTTCATTTTGGGTCCTAGAAGTTGTAGAACTAGAAAAATGAGTGAAAAAGGAAATGCAAACATCACAAAGATGTAGAATTTGCAAATTATTTAATTCATGCATCTTTTCCTCTGCTCTCCATATACTACAATCTATCATATTGTAGTCCAGGTTTTTGTATGTGATTGTAAGGAACGGTATTTGGAGGGAAAAGTTGTCTATTTCTCAAAAATACAATCATTATGCCACCCTTCTTTTTCTTGCCATTTAAACTGTTGTCAGCCCTGGTACAGTTGAAAAGGGTGATTCCATAGGAAGCGTCTTGAAGTTTTAGAGTTTGAGGACTCTAAATATTAGATAAAAAAAAATACCTGGAAGGTCTCTAGCTTCAGGTAACGCATCCTGGTTTGCTTCATGGAGCAGTTAGTGAGTTTTATAAATGGTGTAGAGCATTATTTTATACGGATATTTCTTTCTAAAACTTGAAGTCATTTCCTTCAGCTTATATTACTGTGAGTTAGTGTTAATCTGTTTGTGATTTTGATTGATAATTAAAAATGCTTCTAGATGTGGCATGAAATATTAGACAATTTAATGCAGATTCATTTCCTATAGGAACCGAAATTAAATTGCCCCTAAGGAATTGAAGTTTGTAGTCAATAGTTTTGACATAGGTTGGATGCCATCATGTAGGATTTTCTTTTAGTTAGATTTAACACCATAATGAAATGTCTTAAGGGAGAAAAAAAATGAATGAGGAGCTAAGAGACACTTCATAGGGATCGGATCCCACCTGAGCCTGAGAAAGTAGTGACAGATCAGAAGTCCAGTTATCAGGACTCAAAGAATAAGGATACAGGCAGCTAACCCAAGTGATGACAGGGCTAGTTGACTTTCATTATGTAATAAATAATTGAGAGAGTCAACTTCAAAGGAGAAAAGTTAATTTTGGGTCCTGGTTTTATAAGTGTGCTGCATTGTAACAGGAAGGATAGAAGCAAGTGCTTGTGGCCGAGGCTGTTCCTCTCATAGCGAGTAGGAAGAGGAGGGACAGACAGAGAGAGGAAGAGGCAGAAGGATCTAAGATGAGGTATGGTCCTCATGATCACGTCTCTCATCACCCACTTCTTCCATCTAGGCCCAATTTCCTGGTTTTCATGCCTTCTCGATGCAACACAAACAGCTCCTAACCACACATCTGACAGAGGAGCCTAAAGGGACATTTCAGCTTCCAACTACAGCAGTGTCCAGTGAAGCTGTCCATAAAAAAAGGAAATTGGGAAGAATGAAAATAAGCTGTTTTTCCTTACTCTTAAATAATTTAGTCTATAAGCTAAGAAGTTAGATGGTTCTTTTTAAATATCCTTTAATTTTCAGGGTAGAATTGCTTATTTATTTGATGTAGTGAGCATTAAAAAAAATGAGAAGTGTAAAATATAAAATTACATCCAAAGAAGGGTATCTTGAGATATGTGAGCTCTGGAACTGAAAATTTGATGTTGTAAAAGTGACATTTGCACATAATAATTCTGTTACAAGCTATTTACAAATCATAATTAATACACCAAATATTTGAGCACCCTTGCCTCAGTCATGATACCACATAAGTGAAACTGTGATTGTGTTTACCATTTGTCCATTTTATACCCGGGGAACTTCCTTAAACCACATCTAATTTCCAAATAAATACAGCAACAAGGCTATAATTCCAACTCACATTTTACAGGTATTCTAAGTAGAATTATAATTTGTTAATTCCTCAGTCAGAGGATGAAAATATTTGAGTGACGTTTAATTCTGCCATCAATACCTCATAACTTAAATATTTTCTAAAATAAACAGTACTTAAATATAATGATATAAAGTCAATACATATATTACATGATAAATACAAAAGTAAAGCAAAATATTTGAGAAACACATATACATATATGTATATACAAATGTATTTATAACAAAATAAGAGACAATATCCTTCATGTCCATAATTGGTTACATGCATATAATTAGTATTTATCATTACCTTCTTCCATTCCATAGTCTAGAATCCTTTTTCCTGTACTCAGCACATCAAGTACAGTGCTTTGTCTTCTGGGAAGATGACATTTTCAGTCATAAGAAGCTAAATCAGGCCAGGCATGGTCATGCATGGCTTTAATCCCAGCACTCGGAAGGCAGAGGCAGGCGGACCACTGTGAGTTTAGGCCAGCCTGGTCTAGAAAGCGAGTCCAGGACAGCCAAGGCTACACAGAGAAACCCTGTCTCAAAAAATGAAAAAAGAAAAGATAAGTCTATATTAGTTCAGGCTGGATTGGCTTCTGTTTTTTAATTAAATCCAATCACAGGGCATGATGATGCTAAGACACATCTTTTGGTACCTCCTATGTCGCAGACATACTCTTCCTTACCTTCCCTGTGGAGTCATTTATCCACTGGCCGTTTGTTTGTGTGTCGATTCAAAGGCATGAGTGACCAGGTGTCAACCTTAATTTCCTCTTAAGAAGAGCTGCTGTCATATCTCCTGGTGGAAGCATTCGTCCCTTAAGAACTCAGTCCTCTCAACCAACCCAGTACAATGTCACAGGGAAAATTGTTTGACAGTGAGTTGCTAAGTGTGGTAGACGTTCTATTTTGATTTCTTCTTTCTGATTCCTGAATCAATGAGTTCTAGTTTCAGAAGAGAATCATATGGAAGATGCTGGTTCAAGCATATGCAACCATCTATAGGATGTCATCCGAGCCTTGCAATGTATTGCCACATAGCTGCCCTCTTCAGAACAACAACCGACGGCTTCAGAATTGTGAACAACATGGGGAGATGAGTCAGTTCTCTTAGTGCAGACTAATTGCTGTGCAATTTTGCAACATATTAAATGCTTTGATCGGAAACAACAGTGTAGCAAACATGATTGTTGCCAATATGTTCTGTAAATCTATAGGTGGTATTTTAGTCATAAGGTTATCTGTATGAAAGGCAGATCTGAATCCAGAGTAAATCTTCATCTCAGAAAACATGCAACACTTTATTTTTATTATTTTTCTATTAATTTACTCACTTTATTTTTTCTGTTATATTTTATTTTATTATTTTATAATATATTTTATTAATTTATTCATATTACATCTCAATTGTTTTTTCTTCTTTTTTCTTTTTTTATTATTAATTTATTCATATTACATCTCAGTTGTTAGCCCATCCCTTGTATCCTCCCATTCTTCCCTTCCTCCCACTTCCCCCCTACTCCCCTCCCCTATGTCTGTGTCTGAGGGAGACCTCCTCCCCCTGTATATGCTCATAGGGTATCAAGTCTCTCCTTGGAGACCTATTATCCTTCTTCTGAGTGCCACCAGGCATCTCCATCCAAGGGACATGTCCAAATATGGGGCACCAGAGTTTGTGTGAAAGTCAGATCTCCTTCTCCACTCAACAGTGGAGAATGTTCTGTCCATTGGCTAGTCTGGGTAGGGGTTCGAGGTTTACTGCCTATATTTTCCTTGGCTGTTGCCATAGTTTGCAGAGGACCCCAGGGCCCAGAATCACCTGTAGTTTTCCAGGACCCGCTGGATCCTTCTATTTCCTCATTCTTCCAGGCTTCTCACACCTAAAGTTTCAATAAGATGTCCTCCCCTCTTACCCACTTTCCTGGTAGGTACAGTTTTTCATGGGGACATATACCTTGGACTAGTGTCTCGATATAAGTGAGTATATACCATTTAGATCTTTTTGCTTCTGTGTGAACTCACTCATTATGACAATTTCTAGTTCAATCCATTTGTCCACAAATTTTGGAAATTCCTTGTTTTTAATAGCTGAGTAGTATTCCATAGTGTAGATGTATCACAGTTTCTTTTATGACATATGTTGTCCAATAAGTCAGCCTTGCACTAGGGAACTAAATGATCACTCTAGGCACCGTGCCATACTGGGCGCAGAGTACATTGGTCTCTGTTGTCAGCCAACTTAGTACCATGTAGTGCTATAAACAGATCAGCAGTGGTGAGTGAGTGTTCATCTCGCATAATTCCCATTCCAATATCCTAGGTCACTGTGATGCACTGATACACCCATTAGCCATTGACAGGAAAAATCATTTTTAAAGAGTGAGGAAGAGCCATGGAATGTGCAGTAAGTTAGATGGGGCATTATTAAGATCATCCTCTGCTGTGGTCAAGTTCTTGAAACACAATGGGTTAGTATCTTCATGAATTTTTGCCTAGACAGTGAGGTACATCTTTACATTTTCCCCCAAATTTATTTATTTATTTATTTATTTATTTATTTCCTTTCTTTTTTTAAAACCAATTTTCTAGTCATATTTTTGCCAAGCATCTGGCCATGCAGGTGAAACACTCACTACCACCCATGAATTTGCACATCACATTCCCAGATGGGAAAAGTACTTATTTCTCAAACAGTGAAGGACTAGGATCAGTGCTTTATGTCTACCCAGTGGGGCCTTTGACTTCTTCCTGTCCTTTGAAGAGCCTCAGAAAGAGCTATAGTGTCATGGCTATTGGGTAGTTTTTGTACATTATGTAGAACCATTGGAAAATAAGCATGTTATAGCATGGCTCCCTGTCAGCTTATCATAGGGAATGCCCCACAGTGTAGTAAGTCCAGGCTATGAGACCAAGCAGTGTAGAAACAGGAACTATGAGCCTTTGACTCACTACTTCATATGATTTATATGTGCTTTTAGGTTTTTCTCAGGCTTGTCTGCATGCATACCACTTTAATGTGAAAACCAAACCCTACTGTGCAAGCTGATTTTTATGGATTTGGGGGAGGGGTCAGATAATCTCCTGGTCATCATTAAAAATCCAAGCTAACTTGATGGCTCTCACTTAAGCATCTAGTCCTCATTAACACCTATCTGCAGAGCAAAAGCTGCTTCTCAAAAGGTAAAACGTTCTCTGCTGAGGATAAGGGATTGGTTCCAAAAATCTAGAGAGCCTGTGCTATTATTCTCCTATGATCATCTGCCAAGGACTCCACACAGCATCCATTCTGCCATCGACAATGCACACACTTTTGCATTTGCTGGATCACATGGAAGAGTAGCTTGGCCAACAGCCTGGAATTTGTTACTTAGCTTCTTCTTGTTGAGGATCACTCAAATTCAACAGCCATTCTTAAATCTACACCAAAATATGAATATGTTGATTCTAAACCCCTGAAAGGCTCACTGAGCATTGTGTTTTGTCTTTGGTCACAGAAGAACCAGATACAATATTGGGATCATTGTTATATGCCCTGTACTGCTGGATGCCTAGAAAATTTAGAAGGTCTTGAACAATTGCTTAGTTTTCTTCCTCTAGCAAATACTTTTCCATTGGCAGGCATGGTGACACACACTTTTAATCCTAGCACTTGGGAGGCAGAGGCAGGAGGATCTCTGTAAGTTTGAGACCAGCCTGGTCTACAAAGTGAGTCAAGGACAGCCAAGATTACACAGAGAAACCCTGTCTAGAAAAACCAAAAACAAATGAACAAACAAACAACAAACAACAACAACAACACCTTTTCCATTAAGTCTAGAGTAGGTGTTCTTTCTTATTCTCTAGGTCCAACAAATCACTGTAACATCATCAGTGCCATGGACCAAAGTTCTGTTCTGTGGATATAAAACTCAACCAATATCCCTGTCAACTATATTAAGGCATAATGCAGAAGGGTCTTATACCCCATAGTAAGACAGTGATGGCATATCACTGATTGTGGCAGCTCAAAGCAGTAGCTTTTGATGAGGATTATATTTAAGTATGGTTTTTAAAAAAGCATTTTCCACATATGTTGTTGCATAAAAGATACCATGTCCCCTGGAGGGGGAGACCTGGTGGCACTCAGAGGAAGGACAGAAGGTTACCAAGAAGAGACTTGATATCCTATGAGCATATACAGGAGGAGGGAGGGAAGAATGGGAGGATACAAGGGATGGGATAACCATTGAGATGTAACAAGAATAAATTAATAAAGGAAAAAATAAAATAATAATTTAAAAAAAGAATAAATTAATAAAGGAAAAAAAAGATACTAGGAGATGAGTTCATTTGTTCAAGCAATAAATTCATCATACATGGGAGCTGGGATTGGAGTCACCACTTGGCTAAACTAATCCACTGTCAATCTACTGTACTTACTTGTCTTCTGCAAAAGTCAAGTAGAAAAGTTAATTCAAGCTTTGATGAAAACCACCATCCATGTGTCTTTCAAGCCCTGGATGATGGTTCTAATCACTGCAACCACTCCTTGAATCCAGTCCTGCCACAGGTCTGTGCTATTTTCTTAGGAAGAGGCATTTCTAGCACTTTATACTATGACCTTACCATTACAATGCCCTTGTATTCTTCAGGGGCTACTTTGAGGCTTCACATGAACTTTGAATGTATCTGTTCTAGTTATAAATTTTGTATCTGGAATAGGTAACTGCAGAAATGTAGTATAGGAAGAGCTATGCTCACTGTGCAATGGCCATGACCTAAAATTATTTTTCATCTGAATTCCATAACCCTTTCCTGTCTTGTGTATCACTAATAAAGTAAGTTCAGTGTAAAGGCAGTGTACAGTAGTTCCAAGAATATTAAAATATTTCCTTTTCCTAATGTACAGTTTCTCTCGTAATGGACTGTATATTTCTTTTGGGAAGGCTGGAAGAAAGACTAGGAGTATAAATTTGGGGCAGTGTACTGAGGCCCCTTTTATAGGGATCCAATTTCCACCCTAGCCAAACTGTTCAGTGTCTGGAAACTAGCTCCATCTATTTTATAATTCACATTAGGGTTTTATTCAATTGACCCACAAACTCCTAAATGATCCAATTTGAATAAAAATTTAGTAGCCTTCTTAGTCTAGGAGCAGCATAACCAACTAGTTCATACCACAGGGCCACGGGGATTAGCAAATTTCAGTTCTTGCTTTCCTCTACTGTGCACTGCAGTATTCCCACCTATTCTGACTTTGCTGATTATGTACAACTCCTGGATCTGTGCCACTCTAAGGCCCAGTTACTTCGACTACATTCATGTTTCCAAATTCAGCATCTACTGTAATGTCTGGCCTATAAGAAAAGGCTCATGAAGCTGTTTGCAAATGCTAGGGAACTCTGATGAGTTTATCTCTCACAGTCATTTCTGAAGGCCCTTTTTTGAACTCTCTCAGTATAAGTAGGCCTAAAATGAAACATCCATTCTAACATTGAGATTGCAGTAAATATATTAATCCAAGGCAAGTCTGACATTTACAGCTATTTGTGGGCCACCTTTTGGTCCATGTTCTGTGACCAACTCAAAAATTAGGGCTCGAGCTGGAGAAATGGCTCCGAGGTTAAGAGCACTGGCTGCTCTTCCAAAGGTCCTGAGTTCAATTCCCAGAAACCACATGGTGGCTCACAACCACCTATAATGATAGCTCATGGCTTCTTGTGGGGGTAAGGCACACATGTAGGCAGGATACTGTATAAATAATAAATCTTCAAAAAAAGATTAGGACTCTTTCTAACCCTCTGTGCAACCTGAAAGTTAAATCTGTTAGTGAATCCACACAAATAAATTCTGCCCTAACTTTATGTCCCTGTATTCATATGTAGGATTCTGACTCAGAGAAGTGTTGCCTTTGTTGCCTCTGTTTCTTAACAATTAGACCTTATTATACAACCCAACTATCCTATACAGGAGGGAAAAAAAAGGTTAAAGGGAAACAAGAATAAACTTTTCAGGTATCAGCTCCATAGACGGATCTCTTGGTGTCTCTGGGCCTGCATGCTGATCCTCCTGGTCAGATCCACACCCTTGTGGTCCAAACCAGCAGCCTTCTCCTCTTCTCTCTGCCTGAGTCCCTCTCTAGGGTGCAATGGCAGGTGTCATCTCCAGATCCCGGATTAGAAACACAATAGCCCAGCCACAGTCCCTGGGTTGGTCCATTTCTTGAATCCCTGACCCAGGATGGCTCTACTAAGTCTATCACAGTGTCAGTCTCAGTGGGATATCTGTGGTGTTTACAAGGGAGAGAGCCTGCCAAGATTGCTTTCACCTGGGACAAAGCCTGCAGTCCTTCCACAGAGAAGTCTACATAGAGTAGCTTGGTTCAATTGGTCTCTTTACTAAGTACATATATCAAATGTCTGATTATATTATGATCCCATACAATTAATTATTATAATACATATAAAGCACCAGGTAAACTAGTTATTATTAATTATATTATTATATATAATACAGGATGTAATAATTATATGATATAATTATGCTTAAAAAATTATTAGTTATATTATCACAAATAAAATAAAAATCACAAATAAATAGTGACTAAATTCAGTTTGTACCATTTAACTAAAAGTATATTAGGTTTTGTAACAGGGTGATCGTTTATTTGATGTGGTGCTGAGTATTTGACACTTATTTCTTATTTGTGGTGGAATATGCATCAGATATACCTTAAAGCTGAGCAAATTGAGCATCAGATTGGGTAAAGATTTTGCTGAAGCTTAGGCTCACACAACTGAGCCAACAACTTAGTGCTCAATTCCAAACTCTATGATATCATCAGGTTTTCATTTTATGTGTGCAGTCCATAGACACCAGCTAGGCATTAAACTGAATCCTCTTAGCACTTATGGATATTTGCAATTTAGCTTTTTTCTAACTGGTTAAAATGGATAAAATGCTTCATCAGGAAAATGCTATTAGGGTTAGGGTATTCTGGGGAAGCACTCACTGTTGTTATTGTTGTAGCCAGTGGGGTGTACAAAATTAATGTCTTCCTTTATTGGTAGATTAGATGTAATATGACCAAGTGCATGAGGACAGTCACATGGAGGTCTTGTGCTTTGTGGAATTGTCAGTAGTGGAAGGATTGTAGTAAACAAAGAAATGAAATGGGAGAGAAGACGCCAGAGCCAAGAAGAGAGTGAAGCACTGGTGGCCTGTTGTTAACACTCTGTAAGACAGCTGGAGATCACAAACTGGGGCTGATGCCTGCAGCCCACGTAACGTAAGCAGAAAGGGAAAGAGAGCATAGAAACCAGTCATAGGGAATCATTTACAACCAGGTGAATGACTCTGCTGTTAGCTCTAGATCTTAGTGGATCCTAACACACACACACACACACACACACACACACACACACACACACACAGACACACACACACACACACACACACACACAGACAGACACACATTTTTCATACAATGGATTCTGATTATGGTTTCTCCTCCTCTAATTTTTTCCAGATCCTCCTCACTTCCCCACACACCCAAATCCATGCCCTTCCTTTTTTACTCTTTTTTCCCAAGATATATATTAAACTTTAAACCCCTACCCAGATCTACTCAATGGTCAGAACAGTCTCCACAGTAGAGTGGAGAGTTGGATATGACTTTCTCATGTACTCTGGTGCCTTATATTTGACCATTTTCCCTGGAGGGGGAGACCAGGTGGCACTCAGAGGAAGGACAGCAGGTTATCAAGAAGAGACTTGATATCCTATGAGCATATACAGGGGGAGGTAATCCCCCTCAGGAACAGTCATAGGGGAGGGGAATAAGGGGAAAATGGGAGGGAGGGAAGAATGGGAGGATACAAGGGATGGGATAACCATTGAGATGTAACAAGAACAAATTAACAAAATAATATATACCTTTTTGGCTCTTACTAGAAAAAAAGATCTATTTACAGAAAATAATAATAGAAATAATAATGGAAATAATAATAATAATTATTATTATTATTAAAAAATTATTTTTATTATTATTATTATTATTATTATTATTATTATTATTATTATTACAATAGAGGATCCAAGATGGCGTCGAGAAGTGTGGACCGTGTTTGAAAGCTCCGCTGAACAATTCAGGGAATTGCACAGATTTCTGAGCCAGGAACACCAAGGTCCCCACACCACGGCAGCAGAAGTGCTCCATGGTTCGGAGGGACCAGGGTGCGGAAGACCTACTTGCCCCGGCACATGGGAGGAGCATGGACTTTCTTGGATCAGAGCAGCAGCGGCAGAGACAGAGTACCAAAAGCGGCTCCAGCGGCACCAGCGGCGGTGGCTGAGGTTTGCAGCTCAGAGCCTTCCAGTGGAGGCGATTGGTGTGGTGGACAGTGGGAGTTGCTGTGGGAGAAGGGACTCTGGACAGGATTTGAGTCACGTGGTGCCTTGAGACCCAAACTGGAATCAGCAGACCGTTCAGCCCCAGAGTCCTAGGTTTGCTCGGTGAGCTGTGCCGTGGAGAAGCTGGTTCAGCTCAGCAAGCAATTCTGCCCAAGGCACAGCTCCCCTGCTGTGACACAGGCCGGGCAGAGTGCTCACTTCCACCCTAGGCTCCAGCTCAGCACACAGCAGTTTTCCTGCTGTGACACAAGCTGGGCGGAGCGCTCACTTCTACCCTAAGTGCTTGCTCAGCGCAGTCGCAGTTTCCCTGCTGTGAAGCAAGCTGGATGGAGCGCTCACTTCCACCAGGTGCTTGCTCAGCGCAGTCACAGTTTCCCTGCTGTGACACAAGCTGGGCAGAGAGCTCATTTCCACCCTAGGCGCTTGCTAAGTGCAGTCGCAGTTCTCCTGCTGTGGCAGACGGTTCAGGCCCTGTGAAACTGGCTGAGCTCGACTCGTGGTTCAGGCCCAGCATCACTAGCTGGACTTGGCAGGGGACCCAAAAGGTTGTGGAAACCTTGGCCTGATCCAACGCTCATTCAGAGACCCAGAACAATTGCAGGACCCACAGCAAAGGGGAGCTGAGGATCACTGGCTGTGAGAGCCCAAAACTACAGGGCTAACCTCCTGACATCCACACCAGTGAAGTATCAGGGCTTCCAGCCTACGGAAATCGTGAGAAAACAAGTGAATCTATCATCAGACTCCCTCCACCCAACTCTGGAAGTTACCCAACAAAAACAGAGATGGCAAGATGTCTAAAGGACATCGTAAAAGCATACGCAAAAACCCCCAAAACAACATGGCATCTCCATTTCCCAGCTATCCCAAAGAAAACAACCCAGAGAACTCAAATACAATGGAAACACAAGAAAATGACCTTAAATCCTTGGTAATGAGGATGATAACGGAGGAAACAAATAAAATTCTACATCAGATGCAGGAAGACGCAGCCAAGCAGGTGCGAGACATAAAAGAAGCACATAGAGTGGAACTGGAAAATTTTCAGGAAAATGTAAACAACCAGATGAAAGAAATAAAAAAATCCGTTCAAGATATGAAGATGAAAATGGATTCAATGATAAACACACAGACAGAAGAAAAACGAGAACGTGAGGCCTCAGAGAAGAAAGCAAATGACACAGTGCTGAGCTTTTCTAACAGAATCCAAGAGATGGAAGAACGAATCTCAAGTCTAGAAGATACAATAACAGATCTTGAAGCAACCATTAAAGAAAATGCCAAATCTGGAAAACTCCTGACACAAAACATCCAAGAAATTAAGGACACCATGAAAAGAAGAAATCTGAGGATAATAGGCATTGAAGAAAGAGAAGATATCAGACTCCAAGGCCCAGAAACTCTTCTCAACAAAATCATAGAAGAAATTTCCCCAATCTAAAGAAAGAGATGCCTATAAACATACAAGAGGCATACAGGACAACAAATAGAATTGACCAGAAAAGAAAAACTGCCCATCACATAATAATCAAAACACAAAACATACAGAACAAAGAAAAAATATTAAAAGCTGCAAGGGAAAAGGGCCAAGTAACATTTAATGGCAAACCTATCAGAATTACACCCGACTTCTCAGCAGAGACCATCAAAGTCAGAAGGGCCTGGACAGAGATCCTGCAAACCCTAAGAGACCACAGATGCCAGGCCAGACTACTTTACCCAGCAAAACTATCAATAACCATTGATGGAAAAAACAAAATATTCCATGACAAAACCAAATTCAAACAGTACCTATCCACAAACCCAGCTTTACAGAAGGTACTAGAAAGAAAACTCCATCCCAAAGGGTCAAGCTACAACCAAAACTACTCGGGAAATAGATAACTGTACCATGGCAAAAACACAACTACATAAACGCTCGACTGGAACCAACATCAAAATTAAGACTCTTAATAGTAACTGGTCGTTAATATCTCTCAACATCAATGGTCTCAATTCTCCAATAAAAAGACGCAGACTAACTGAATGGGTGCATAAACAGGATCCAACCTTCTTCTGCATTCAAGAAACACATCTCACCCATAATGGTAGGCATTACCTCAGGATAAAAGGTTGGAAAAAAATATTCCAAGCAAATGGTCACAAGAAGCAAGCAGGCGTAGCCATTTTAATATCGAACAAAATAGACTGTCAACCAAGATTAATCAAAAGGGATGAGGATGGACACTTTATACTCATCAAAGGTAAAGTCAACCAAGATGACATCACAATTCTGAACATCTATGCTCCCAATACAAGGGCACCCACATTTGTAAAAGATCTGCTAAAAAGGCTTAAACCACACATCGATCCCCACACAATAATAGTGGGAGACTTCAACACCCCACTCTCACTGAAGGACAAGTCATTGAAACAGAAACTAAGCCGAGAAATAACATCATTAACCAATGCCATGGGTCAAATGGATCTAACAGATATCTATAGAACCTTTCACCCAAACAAGAAAGAATATACCTTCTTCTCTGCACCCCATGGAACCTTCTCCAAAATTGATTACATCGTAGTTCACAAAGAAAGCCTCAACAGATACAAGAGGATTGAAATAATACCTTGTATCCTATCAGATGATCATGGGCTTAGGCTGCAATTCAACAACAACAGAAATAACAAAAAGCCTACACGTATGTGGAAACTAAACAACTCTCTGCTAAATGACACCTGGGTCAGGGAAGAAATAAAGAAAGAAATCATGGAGTTTCTGAAATTCAATGAAAATGAAGGAACAACATACCCAAATTTATGGGATACATTGAAAGCAGTGCTAAGAGGAAAATTCATAGCACTAAGTGCCTTTAAAAAGAAATTGGAAGCATCGCACATAAACACCTTAATGACACAATTGGAAGCCCTAGAAGAAAAAGAAGCAGAAACACCCAAAAGGAGTAGACGTCTGGAAATAATCAAACTCAGGGGTGAAATTAACAAATTAGAAACTAAGAAAACAGTCCAAAGAATCAACAAAACCAAGAGCTGGTTCTTTGAAAAAGTCAACAAGATAGACAGACCATTAGCCAAACTAACTAAAAGGCAGAGAGACAGTATTGAAATCAACAAAATCAGAAATGAAAAGGGAGACATAACAACAGACACTGAAGAAATACAAAGAATCATAAGATCCTACTTTGAAGGCATATATGCCACAAAATTTGAAAATCTAAGGGAAATGGATGATTTTCTTGATCAATTTCACTTGCCAAAGTTGAGTGAAGAACAGATAAACAAGCTAAATAGTCCCATTTCCCCTACAGAAATTGAAGTAATCATTGATAGTCTCCCAGCCAAAAGAAGCCCAGGGCCAGATGGTTTCTGTGCAGAATTCTACCAGACCTTCAAGGGCGAGCTAATACCGATACTCTTCAAGTTACTCCAAGAGATAGAAAGAGATGGAACATTACCAAATTCATTTTATGAGGCCATAGTCTCATTGATAACTAAACCTTCCAAAGACTCAACAAAGAAAGAGAATTTAAGACCAATTTCTCTGATGAACATCGATTCAAAAATACTAAATAAAATACTTGCAAAATGAATACAAGAGCACATCAAAGATATCATTCATCATGTCCAAGTAGGCTTCATTCCAGGCATGCAGGGATGGTTTAATATACGGAAATCCATCAATGTAATCCACCACATAAACAAACAGAAAATAAAAAACCACATGATCATCTCTTTAGATGCAGAGAAAGCATTTGATAAAATCCAACACCCATTCATGTTTAAAGTTTTAGAGAGATCGGGAATACAAGGCACTGTCCTCAACATAATAAAGGCAATATATATAGGAAGCCAATAGCCAAAATCAAAGTAAATGGTGAGATACTCAAGGAAATTCCTCTAAAATCAGGAACAAGGCAAGGCTGCCCATTCTCTCCATATCTCTTCAATATAGTACTCGAAGTTCTAGCCAGAGCAATAAGACAACAAAAGGAGACCAAGGGTATCCAAATGGGAAAAGAGGAAGTCAAATTATCCCTATTTGCAGATGATATGATAGTCTACATAAGCGACCCTCAAAATTCCACCAGAGAACTCCTACAGCTGATAAACACCTTCAGCAAATTGGCTGGATACAAAATTAACTCAAAAAAGTCTGTAGCCTTCCTATACACAAATGACAAGCTTGCAGAGGAAGAAATTAGGAAAACTACACCCTTCACATTAGCCACAAGCAATATAAAGTACTTAGGAGCTACTCTAACTAAGCAAGTGAAGGACTTGTTTGAAAAAAATTTCAAAACTCTAAAGAAAGAGATTGAAGATGACATGAGAAGATGGAATGATCTTCCTTGCTCATGGATCGGGAGCATTAACATAATAAAAATGGCCATCCTACCAAAAGCAATCTACAGATTCAGTGCAATCCCTATCAAAATACCTACACAATTTTTTAAAGACATTGAAAGTTCAATTCTGAACTTCATATGGAAAAACAAAAAACCCAGAATAGCTAAAACAATCTTGTACAATAAAAGGTGCTCCGGAGGAGTCTCCATACCTGATCTCAAACTGTACTATAAAGCAATAGTAATTAAAACAGCATGGTTGATCAGTGGAATCGAATCGAAGACCCAGATATGAATCCACACACATATGGTCATTTGATTTTTGACAAAGAAGCCAAATCCATTCGATGGAAAAGGGATAGCATCTTCAACAAATGGTGCTGGTCTTACTGGATGTCTATGTGTAAAACAATGCAACTGGACCCATATTTGTCACCTTGTACAAAACTCAAATCCAAGTGGATTAAAGACCTCAACATAAAACCAGAGACACTAAGTCACTTAGAAGAAAAAATGGGAAAGAGCCTGGAACATATTGGCACAGGAGACAACTTCCTGAGCAGAACACCAACAGCCCAGGCATTAATGTCAACAATTAATAAATGGGACCTCATGAGGCTGAGAAGCTTCTGTAAGGCAGGAGACACTGTCAAGAGAACAAAGCGACAGCCTACAGACTGGGAAAAGATCTTCACCAACCCTACATCTGACAAAGGTCTAATATCCAAAATATATAAAGAACTCAAGAAATTAAACACCACCAAACCAAATAACCCAACTGAGAAATGGGGCTTGGAACTAAACAGAGAATTCTCAACAGAGGAATATCAAATGGCTGAGAAACACTTAAAGAAATGCTCAACCTCCTTAATCATCAGGGAAATGCAAATCAAAACAACTCTGAGATTCCATCTTACACCCATCAGAATGACTAAGATAAAAAATTCAAGCGACACCACATGCTGGCGAGGATGTGGGGAGAGAGGAACACTCCTTCATTGCTGGTGGGAATGCAAACTAGTACAACCACTTTGGAAATCTATCTGGTGCTATCTCAGAAAAATGGGAATAGGGCTTCCTCAAGACGTAGCTATTCCATTCCTTGGAATATACCCAGAAGATGCTCCAGCACACAGCAAGAAAATTTGCTCAACCATGTTCATAGCAGCCTTATTCATAATAGCCAGAACATGGAAACAGCCTAAGTGTCCCTCAGTAGACGAATGGATAAAGAAACTGTGGTACATATACACTATGGAATACTATTCAGCTATTAAAAACAAGGACTTCCCGAAATTTGTGGATAAATGGATTGAGCTAGAAATGATCATAATGAGTGAGTTAACCCAGAAGCAGAAAGACTCAAATTGTATATACTCACTTATATCTGCATATTAGCCCAAGGGGCATGTCCCACGAAAGCCTTCACTTACCAGGAAATTGCGACACAGGAGAGGATATTCTAGTGGGACTCTAGATTTGAGAATCATGGGAGAATGGCAAAGTAGAAGGACCCAGAGGGTCCTAGACGCCTACAAGTAGAACATTATGATAGGCAGATTTGGGCACAGGGGTCCCGCTCAAACTAAGGCACCAGCCAAGGACAATACAGGCGGTAAACCTTAAGCCCCTACCCAGATCTAGCCAATGGACAGATTTCCTTGTTTTTAATACCTGAGCTGAGTGGAGAGTGGGGTCTAACTTTCACACGTACTCTGGTGCCCCATATTTGACTACGTCCCCTGGATGGGGAGACCTGGTGGCACTCAGAGGAAGGATAGCAGGCTACCAAGAAGAGACTTGATACCCTATGAGCATATACAGGGGGAGGAGGTCCCCCTCAGGCACAGTCATAGGGGAGGGGAGTAAGGGGAAAATGAGAGGGAGGGAGGAATGGGAGGATACAAGGGATGGGATAACCATCGAGATGTACTATGAACAAATTAATAAAATATATTTTTTAAAAAAAGAGGCTTTAGAGAGGACTTGGGATTGTTTGGGTTTTCATCAACACTTTGAGAGATGCTTCAGAGGAACTGCTCCAGTTAAGGCTTCAAGTCTTTGGGCTCTGGCTGAGGCTCTGGACCTCAGCTGTTGTTCCAGGTTCTAGCAGCAAACTTGGTTGAATTTTGGGTTTCCTGAAGACCTACTGACTACACTGGGAGAATTGTTCATTGGAACTAATATCCTGAGCGTTTTTCATTATTGTGTTCTTTAATCTCCTTTTTCTATTGTTTGGGTTAGTCGGGTTGTAAGTGAGGTACACTCTGTTAGCAAGTTCATAATAGAGTATAATTCCAAAGAAAATTGAGCCAACAATGACCTTTATAAACATAATGTAAATGTTACTACTAAATCACAAGAATTGTGATTTATGATATTAGTTTTTCTTTTCCATTCGTTTTTCCATTCTTTTTCCTTTCTCTTTTCTCTTCTCTCTCTCTCTCTCTCTCTCTCTCTCTCTCTCTCTGTGTGTGTGTGTGTGTGTACTTAGAGTTGAATTCAGAAACTAGGCTGAATTATAGGCAAGAAATTCTGCATAGTTTGAGCAGAGAATTGATATGTATATATTGTCTCAAATGTCTCCCTTCCTCCCTAAATTACTTGAATCCTTTGTAAAGCGTATTTATAGAGATCATGGTGAGACAGGGTAGTAACATAGCTCAGGGGTAGACTATTTGACTCTATAGTTATTGTGACACTAAGTTATGCTATGCCCATTTTCTTAAATCATTTCTTAAGTGTGTCTTAAGCTGGACATTAATATTTGTGTCTATAATCTCAGCTACTCAGAAACTGAAGAGAATTGTTTGAGTCCATCAGTTGGAGAAAAACCTGGCAAAGAGTGAAACTCCTTCCCTAAAAATGTAACAATGAAAACATAAATCTGCATCAAAAATAAATGACAAATGCAGAATACTGAAGATAAAAAAGTGAAATTCAGTGAGTTTCATTTGAAAAGAGAGAAATAAGACTTCTATTTCCTAAATAGTATAACTCTAATTTCAATATTTACCATTCTCCATTTTGTTAACGATAAAGATAAAAGGAAACATTTGCCTTTAACATTGACCTTATATGCTTCAATTTAATATTGCTCTAATTAATCATGTAGGAAAGCCAACATACTGTGGCTTGGAAAATCTTTGTGTTTGCTGGCACCACTGGATGTGGCTCCAGATTGCCTTAGTTTGTATGGTCCTTGAACATCACTGGGTGATTCATTTTCAGATGGAAACATGTGCTGAAAACTACAGTTTTGAGATGAAACAATAATGGTGAATATTTTTATGAATTGGGGAATATCTGGATTGAAATAAAACCAAAAGAAAACAAGGTCATATAGCACAAAGTACAATTAAAGCCATCTAAGTGGTTATCTGCTTCTTTAAACAATTCACCTTCTACTTTGACTTACCAGAAGCAAAGAACTTGTTTTTATGAAACTGAAAACCAATGGTAGGGATTTGTGAGCAATTTCACTTTTTCAGAACAGAAAATTCAATACTTCAAATGTCAAACCATTAAAAAGCATAAACAAACACTTTCCTCTGAAGAAATAACATCCCAGATTGTTTCAACCATGTGTAATTCTTAAAGGTCACTTTGTATATCACAAACATATGAAGAAAAGCATTTGAGATAGTTGAATTGTGACATGACACCTGTAGAATAACACATGTAGAAACCTATGCACATCCTCAGTTATATTGTAATTATTTCTATAAATACATTTTTTCTGTATCAAATTCATAGTACAAATATTATTGGGTAAATAAATTCTTATTACCTGCATGAATTTTTACAATGTAAACATGGTTATATTCTCAAAACTTTTTAATTAAATAGATTTAAATATCAAAGTGGTCATTCCACTGACTCTCTGAAGTTGTATTCGTACATGATTGAAACCACCATATTAGTCCGAAAGGATGTCACTCTTCTTAGTATTACAAAAGAACACTCTCCACAGTAGAGTGGAGAGTGGGATATTACTTTCTCACATACTCTGGTGCCTCACCTTTGACCATGTCCCCTGGACGGGGAGACCTGGTGGCAATCAGAGGAAGGACAGCAGGTTACCAAGAAGAGACTTGATACCCTATGATCATATAGAGGGGGAGGTAATCCCCCTCAGGAACAGTCATAGGGGAGGGGAGTAAGGGGAAAATGGGAGGGAGGGAAGAATGGGAGGAGACAAGGGATGGGATAACCATTGAGATGTAACAAGAATAAATTAATAAAGGAGAAAAAAATTAAAAAAATAATAAAAAAATAAAATAAATAAAATAAAATAAAATGCAGCACACAGCAGAAAAAAACAAACAAACAAACAAAAAAAACCCAAAAGATTATTCCAAAGAAAAGGTGACATTTACAGGTAGCGGTACCTCTACAAATCAAACACATTTGCTTCTGCAAGGTCGGTTGTGTGTTGCCAGCAATCTCAACATTATCAAGTTATCTGATGCCCCCCCCCCACACAAGTAACTATAGCTACTGAAATGAAAAGTAAGACTACAAGATCATCACTGCTCATAGCTCTTCACACTTCAGAGTAAAATGTGGTGTCCCATGGAGTAGCTATCTAAAGATACCGTCTTTGGGACAGACAGAGAGCATGTTGCCTCTTGAAATTGCCTGAATAAGAAATTGTTAGTGAGGACTAATCAAAGTCTGTGAAACTTTGACAGAAACAAGTGTTAATTTGCTTATCTCCTTGAGTTCAGAGATAATTTGAAAAGTAGTAAATGCAATTCAGTGCATGCTTTTGCCTGACTCTTTCCATTAGATTCATCTCCCTGTTGAATGTGTGAGTTTATCCCTTTTTAGTCAATAATTAGGGGTGATGTTGTCTTCCTATCTAGAGGAGGACAGTTGTAAGAATGTATAGTACACACCCATGCGTCTGCGCGTGCGCACGCGCGCGCACACACACACACACACACACACACACACACACAGAGAGAGAGAGAGAGAGAGAGAGAGAGAGAGAGAGAGAGAGACAGAGAGAGACAGAGAGAAACAGAGAGAGAGACAGAGACAGAGACAGAGAGACAGAGACAGCGAGATCTTTATATCTATATGTCTTTATTTTAAATACATTTTATCTATCTCCTGCGTTCATGATGATATCCAAATAGAGGCATAGGGATGTGCATGGACAAGATGTATCAACATTTAATGCTAGAAGCTGGGTGCTGTTGGTTGCAGTCTGTTAAGTAGTCATGCACAAAGAAACCAGAAGAAGTTAGGTGTCCTGATGGTGAAGGCCAAACTTGCCCCAAGGAACCTGATGTCCCTATCAGCAGGAAGTAGTCTGACGGTAACAATGTCCGCTTTCCCCGCTATCCTTTTCTCTATCCTCTCTAGTGTTAGGATGTAGAAAGGGAAGAGGTAAAGGGGTAGAGAAGGGTGGAAGAGAAAAAGAACCCACAAAATAGCCAAAATACCAGCTACATGTGGTGCCCAGATGAGGGGCTAGGCAGGACAGGGGATCTGATGTCAAATGCCATAGAGGAAACAGCACGGGATGAAGGAATGGATATTTTATTTTAAGATGCCAGCAAAAAAAAAAAAAAAAAATTATTGCAGCTGCTTCCAATGGGATATCCCCTGCTTTGCTCCCAGAGGGGATTTTCTATTTTCTTCTTTTTTTATTCTTGGGAGAATAGCTGAGTAGCTGGAAAAATTGCAGGTAAAATGGAAGTGCTTGGGAGAAAAGTAGTAAGGAAAAGGAATAACAAAAGCCCAGTGACTGAGCAAGAGAGTGGAAGTTTCCCACAGGAAGGAGTAGAGAAAGAAACGGTGCCAGAGGATGGCGAGACCAGAGAAAGGCTGAAAGGCAGGAGAACAATCTGATGAAAGCATCCATTTCTAGAGAAAGTGTTAAACCACCATTAGCTTTCCCAGTAGTCCTACAGCATATGCGTGCGAAGGTGGTGGGATAAGGTTATGATGGGATAGCATGACGTTCTATAGAAATGATAGATATAAGGCCATAATTTCCTATGGGATGTATTTACCTTATGTGAAAAAAAAATCTAAATAACCGGGCTACTTAGAATTACTCCCCAAGACTGGGAGGGATTGGTGACAGCTGTATTAGAAGCTGATCCATAGTTGTGATGGTTCACATGGTAGAGGGAAGAAGATGTGAATACTGAACAGAAGAATAGAGTGAGGGGAATAAATACAGTAAAAAAATCAGTTGCTAGTGAAGGGCAGTGCTCTCATATACGAAACAGATTGAATTTTGATGATGTCACTTTACAACAATGTTGCTTAGTGGCTTTAAGAGCTTGGGACAAAGTTGGGTCTGATAAAAGGTCCACCTCATTTATAAATATTATACAAAGTTCTCAAGAACACTTCAGTGATTTTTTCAAAGATGATAAGAATAAAGCCATATCCGACCCTGATCACTGCCGTTATTGATAGAGACCTTGGTGTATGAAAATGTGAATATTGAGTATAAAAAGGTCATTATGCCATTAAAAACAAGTACGGGGCTTATGTTTGAGTGGATAAGAAATAAATGACCAATATTTGTTCTCATGTGTCCCATACTAATATCATAGGTCAAGTTATAGGTAAAGGTCTTAGATACCAAAATGCCCAGAGTTTCAATTGCAGGAAATTTGGTCATTTGCAAAGACACTGTGACCAAGCTGCTAAAGTTATCAGATCTCAAAATTCCCAGTGTGTTAGCTGTGAGAAATATGATACTTTGTGCAGCAGAAAAGTGAACAAAACATTATAGTGGCAATGGGTTTTCTAAGCATAAATCAGAAAGAAGGTCTTAGCTTCTGGGCATGTGTGCATGATTTGGTAAGGGTCACCATGGACCAATGAGTGTAGGTCCAAGAAAGATATCCAAGGCAATTTCTTGCCATCTGGAAACAGCATTGGGGGTCAGACTCAACACCCCACAGCAAAAATTATGAACTGTTTCAGACAAGAACAGCTAGGAGTCACCAGGTCATAGAAAGAAGTTAAGGAATTAAAAATATTATAAGGATGGCATCAGATAAGGCATCAGAATGGAAGCCAGTAAAAGTTTTGCCTCGGGAGCACAGGTTTGCTTATAGTTCCTTAGGAAATAAAAGGCTCTGGATACCATCAGAACTGATAAAGACTAGAATTGAGCAGGAGAGGTCTCCTAAAAACCTTGACCACTGACTCCCCAAAAAGATGTTTATTTCATTGAAAATGTCTCCGTTTATCATTTCTTGATATACCTAGCATAGTAATGGCTTAAAGCAGAAAAGGGGAAAATGCGGTGAGAATTTTATAGTTGTGGTTTCTTTAAAAAACAAATGTTATGGGAATCTGATTTTATTTTAATCCCAGGTATGGGGATAAGAGGCTGCTTGTCAGAAGTTAACTATGAGATGCCCATGCTGTCTAGCAGAGTCATGATGCTGCCAGCTGTAGATTGTTTCTGTGAGTGTGTGATGGAACTTTGGGAGCTTTTTAAATTTATAAGTGTTAGAGCTTCCTTGGAACATGCGGGCAGTTGGTTGTGGGATGCTGTTGGTTGTGTGTGTGTGTGTGTGTTTTTAAGTAGTCATATGCAAAGATAGGAGAAGAAGAAATTATACATCCTGACTCTGAAGATCAAACTTGCCTCAAGGAACTCAAAGCTCCTAATCGGTAGAGAGTTGTCTAATGATAAGGATTCCTCCTTCCTCTCTATCCTTTTTTACTCTCTTATCTAGTCTTAGGGGTTGAAAGGGAAAAAGTGAAAGGGAAGGGTGGAGAAGGGTGGAAGAGAGAAACGAACCCGCAAGTGAAAAATCTGATTACACCCATAAAGCAGTGTACACTCAGCCGTCATCAAAAAACTTTCTCCTGCAGTAAATAGGAATTCATACAAAGGCCTGCAACTGGACAATTTACAGAGAGTGAGAAACCTGTGAGTACTCAGTCCTAAATAAGATGTCTTCATCAAATCCACCTCCTCAGAGTTTAAGGAAATATGTGGAAGAAAATGAAAAAATATCCTAAGAGCCAGAGGGGGTGGAAAACTGTCTTCCAGACACAATGGGACTGATAGACATATGACCTCACAGAGACTGTCAGTATACCCAGGATGTACATATGAACTCACAGAGAGTGTGTCAGTATGCACAGATTGAAGCCACGTAGTCCCAGTGCTGAGATGGGGAAGTTCACAGAACTGTCATCTTCAAGCTAGAAGAGACTTCCAATTAATAACCACTGGCACAGGAAAAAATAGTTTATCCCAAGGAATCTCACTGAGTATACAAACCACACTTAAGAGCAGGCCCCTTGCCAGCAGTAGGTAGCCAACACAAAACAAACTCAAAAGTATTTTTGGAGATTTTATTTTTTTGGCCTCATATTGCTTTGTTTGGATCCCACCACTCCATCTCCACCCCCATCCCCACACCCACCTCCCCAAAATTGTAAAGCACAATATAGGTGACTTTTGCTTGTATATTATGCTTTACAATTTTCAGTTTTTATTATTTTTGTTTGTATGTATATGCTTTTCATGCTCTTTCTTTCTTTCATTCTTTCTTTTTTTTTTTTTTTTTGGTAGTTCATTCCTTTTGTCTTATCCTTGTCTGTTTATCCTTTTTATTTGTCTGCTTTCTTGTGAAAAAGCAAGCAAGCAAGCAAGGAGTTGGAAGGGTAAGGAGGTCGGGTGGTCTGAGAAGAGAGGAAGGGGAGGAAGCTCTGATAAAAATATATTATATGATTATGACTTTATTTTCAACAATTATTTAAATAAAATAAATTAAAACAGAAACATTGTCTCCTTAATTTTTGAGAATTTCATACATGTAGACAATAAAGTATGATCATATTTACCTCCCATTTTATCCTCCACCTCTCGCTGTATCCTTCCATCATGCCGTGGTCCAGCCAGATTTCATGTGCTTTCTTTCTTTTCTTTGTCTTTTTCTTCTCTCTCTCTCTTTGTGTTTGTGTGTTTGTGTGTGTGTGTGTGTGTGTGTGTGTGTGTGTGTGTGTGTGTGTGTAATGTTTAGTCTAATTAGTACAGCCTATCTGTGCATGAATTTGGCACCATTCACTGGAACCTACTAATGGCCGTATTCTCAATAAAGAATGATTCTCCCTTCCCCAGTCACTACCCACTTCCTATCTCTCATCAGCATGTTGTGGTGCATGGAGGTTATCTACTTTACCTCTGCTGGAATTCTGCCTGGCTTCACCCTATGTCAGGCAACCAGAGCCACTGGGTTCACGATTGGACTGGAAACCATAAAAATTACTTTTACGTTTTCTTCAAAAATTCCACACATTTTGTGATGCCTTTGGATCATGCCCATCCAGCTCCTGCAAAGCCCACTCATCTTTATCCCAACTCCACGCCCTTCTTCTTAAATTGCTATTAATAGCTTCCTGAATCCCATGGAAACTTTTGAATGACTGATTTATTGATCAATTTGACTGTGCTCAATGATCTATTTGGAGTCAGAACTGGATTTCCTAACTGAGATGCTTGAACAATGACTTTATAGTATGTTTTCCCCTTTTTTCTTCCTCTTTTCCTTCCTTCTCCCCTCCATCCCTCCCTCCATCTTTTCTCCCTTCTGCAGCAAAAGAAGGTAATTTTAGTTCAAGTGTATGAGAAGAATCAGTAATATACTTGACTGTAGATTCCTTTTATGTTGATTTATAATGATATCTTTGTCTTAGAATATGTGTTTTCTATACATTTAAAAAATCTTTTACATGAATTCTCTACACAATACTAAATTTACACAATTATTAATTGGTACATTAAGGTTAATTTCAATTATTTACCACATTTTAGTGAATAATGCACATGATTAATAATGTGCAAAATATAAAATTCATCTATAATTTTGTATCATTATATCCATCTATTATTTTAAAAATTACAAAAAGCTGATATTTCTTTTGCTAGATTTAAGAAAACTAATTAGCAGAACAATGAGAAAAACTAGAAAAAGAAGTATATTTTGCCAAGGAGACTTTAAATTAGGACTTTCAACCATGCATAGGCATGTGGTATCAAATGTTCACTAGTAGGAGTGACAGATTTTTTTGACTTTTTAAATTTAATTTTATTTTTTAATTAATTTATTCATATTACATTTCAATTGTTATCCCATCCCTTGTATCCTCTAATTGACAGATTATTCAGAGCAGAGTCAGGTGACAATTTGCAAAGCCAAGCTTCAGACTACTTCAGAGGGTGAATTTTAGGTCTGCTGTTTTTGACAGTTTTAGTATTTCTTCTGGGAAACTTTAGATAAAAACCCTCTGTTTTGTCAGAATGAACAGGTATTAAGCCTGAGAAATTTATTTCTTTTTTTTAATGTTTCTTTCTATTATTACATGCAAATAAAATAAACTACATACAGCAGGAAGAACCACGAGACAATCAGGAATTATATAAATGTTATATTTGTAGTCATTTGGCTATTTGTATTTGGCAAACTTGAAATTAACATCTTTCCTATCTTTTTGGGTCTAAATTTCTGAATGAAGACTA
This sequence comes from Acomys minous, assembly GCF_964271855.1. Lineage (NCBI taxonomy): Eukaryota > Metazoa > Chordata > Mammalia > Rodentia > Muridae > Acomys > Acomys minous. Next base: position 41,243,570 of record NC_140495.1, read on the forward strand.
ATGTCTGTCATATTTCATCTCTATTAACTTAAGACTTCTATCTTGATCTAAAAACATCTTAATCCCTAACCAACTAAGCTTAATTATAAGCCTAAACTATCTGGTCTTCAACCCCATCAGAGGCTTGAGAAGGAATAAAACTTCAATACCTGAGTGAACAGGAAGTACAGGTTAGCAGCTTCCAAAATGAAAATGACTGAAACAGTTTACTGTCTGAACACTCTCTATAATGCTGGAGCATCATCTTTGGCCTTCAGCTCAATATATCTAACAGACATATTTGCGAGGCTGGAACTATTGAGGACTTCCTTATCCTATTTTGGCGAAGTTCAGCCACGACTCTGCCTGCACCTAAACTTGCCCATTTTTAGGCAGAATTCTGTCTGTGGCAAAAAAAATGAAGACATTTTGCCCAGTGGCTTGTTTGCCACATTTAAAGCCAACTCCATAAGGAGGTTCTTTCATGTTGATCATCTTCTTTGAGGTAGGCTGAGTGTTGCCAGGAGTTAACTTGTCTTGTCAAAGAATATTTAGAATTTTATTTCTTATTTTAAAGTGGAAAAAATGGGGGGGATTAACTAGGGACTAAGAAAAATGACAATAGAGAGGGCAAGGGAGAGAGAAGTGATAACACTAAGGATGTTGGAAAAAACACAGAGAAACCCATTGCTTTATGTTTACTTAAATATATTAAATATTATGTTTATATATTAATATATAATAAATGGAGTTACTCTACAAGGGATGACAAAGTTCACCTAGACTAACAAGAACCCTAGCACCAGACAAAGGACATTTTCTTTGAGTTGTCATTCAGTGATTCAGAAAGACCCCTACAACAGTAAAGGTTACTGGCATTCTTCTTGGTGATTTTACCTAACTTGAAGGTAACACTCTATTTCTGAAGACAGCACACACTTGAGTCACAGTGCTTCAAGGATACCGACCTGGAATCCAGATTCCTGAAGGATAACTTGGGTAGTATCAATAGGTGTTGTGCAAGGTGCCAAGAGAAAACAGTTGTCAATGTCTTAAGTCAGATGTAAAACCTGCAAACCACAATGACCAGCTTGCTAAGATATCATCAGTGGTGTGTAATAGTGACACTTACATCTTAGGGGTAACCAACGGCTGGATAGGATCATAGAGGAGATGCTTCTACTGAAGTTTTCTTAAACCAATACGACTTCCAAATGTATTCTGAATATGTATACTGATAGATAAGTTCAACTCTTGATCTTGATGAAGGAAGCTTCTTTTTTGCAGCACATGGAGATTATCACATGGATCTACAACTGGTCACAATGTAGAGAATAGATGTGGATGTGATACCCAGCCATAGCCTGGCTATTTCCAACACAATCTGTACACCTACAGCTTAGGAACATCACAGGTGAGGGAAGAAAAGATTGTAAGAGCCAGAAGACCCAGAGACCTGTTGTGCGATTGCGTCTTCTAGACTTAACAATGATGTTGCTCCCAGCAATATGGTTGCCTGTACAAGACCATACCAGCATTTCAGAATAGATGGGAGAACATTTCAGAAGACCCTACCCATAGATTAAGGACTATAGTAGTTAAAAAATCTACTGATGATTGGAAAATCAGTTTTCTTTATATATGAGCCCCTACAATCATAAGTAGTCAGCATTAGGTATATTTATATATGGGCAACACAAATTGCATTTAACAGTGAGTATTTCTGTGTGTATGTCTAAGTGTACATGTGGGGGGGCATAAAAATAATAATTACAGACTCATGGAGGACAAGGAAGGAGTTGGAAGAGGAAGAAAGCAGGGGATGTAAATACAGTGTATTTGTCTATTGAACTCTCAAATTTTTAAATTTAGAATAAAAAGGAGTCTATTTGAAAGAAAAATGTTGAAAGGAATCCATAAGAGAGGACTCATAGATGCTCCTTTACACACTCAGTTTTTCCGCTTCTATTGATCTTTTACTGGAAAGATTATAGCTCCATGGAATGGAACAGAGAACATTCTTACATTCTTCTAAGATTAAAGGAGGGAGAATTTCCAGGGAATCCTATCCCATTCAAACTATCCTGATTCTGAACACAAGTGACACTGCTATTCATGGGGACAAATTTCCATGTGAATTATTCTTCCTAGAACTGAAATAAAGTTATGAAAAATATTTCAGCTGGTATTTTCACAATTACAGCATAGGTGCTAATAAACTTGTAGATAAGAATTATAGCATTTAAAAATGTAAACAGAAGATACTCTTTTCCTAAAATGAATTCTAATATAAACAAAATCGAGACTTTTTTTGTGTGAACAGCTAAATGCATACTCTCATTAAGAAGCAACTCTAGATGCAAGAAGCATGGGAGAATGGCAAAGTAGAATGATCCAGAGGGTCCTAGAAACCTACAAGAAGAACATCATGATAGGCAGATTTGGGCCCAGGGGTCCCGCTCAAACTATGGCACCAGCCAAGAACAATACAGCCCATAAACTTCAAACCCCTACCCAGATCTAGCCAATGGACAGGACATTCTCCACAGTTGAGTGGAGAGTGGGGTATGACTTTCTCACATACTCTGGTGCCTCATATTTGACCATGTCCCCTGGAGGGGGAGACCTGGTGGCACTCAGAGGAAGGACAGCAGACTACCAAGAAGAGACTTGATACCCTATGAGCATATACAGGGAGAGGAGGTCCCCCTCAGTCACAGTCATAGGGGAGGGGATTAGGGGGAAAATGGGAGGGAGGGAAGAATGGGAGGAGACAAGGGATGGGATAACCATTGAGATGTAACAAGAATAAATTAATAAAAAAATGGAAAAATTGTTTTTTTAAAAAAAGAAGCAACTGATTCCTTTGATGGTCTCTAGGCTTGCTCCACTCCCCACAGTGGCCTCTTCCAGTTTAGTTGTGTAACAGCGGACACGATGTGCCAGTAGTATGCGGACAGACATCCAACTACAAACAGGAAACACATGTGTGTGCAGGATAAGTCAGAAGAGGACACACTGGTTAAGGATCAGGTGGAAACTGAGTCCATCTGGATGGCTCGTGCTGGGTTCATGGTACCAGGAAGGCACCGTAAAGCAGTGGTGTTCCACATATGGTCTATAGCCGAGCTTGTCCATCCATGATCAAGGCGCAGTTCTCTATTTCCCACTTTGTCCAGCTCTAAAGTGAAAAAATGTAAAGAAATAAAAAATATCAGCCTTCCTTAGATGTTATGGGTCTCCAAAACTTTGCAAACAGACAAAAACCTCAAATGAATACCTAATTCCAAAATAATTGTCAATATTTCTAACCTAGAATAAAGGCTCAAATTGGACTATGTGTTTGTGGTGAGAGATTTCTAAACATGAATCATAAAACTAATTTAAGTGGTAATATGTATTCAATTATATATTAACTATCTAACTTAGGCTCTATTTACTGCTTTTTCACATTAATGATCTTTTAAAAAATTTCCTTATGACTGTGACTGAGGGGGACTTCCTCCCCCTGTATATGCTCATAGGGTATCAAGTCTCTTCTTGGTAATCTGCCATCCTTCCTCCAAGTGCCACCAGGTCTCCCCATTCAGGAGGGAGGAATGGGAGGCTACAAGGGAGGGGATAACCATTGAGATGTAATATGAATAAATTAAGAAATTTAAAAAATTCCCCTTTTCTTTTTATTGTATTTTGTATAACTTTTACTATTCAAAGTACATTTTAATTAAAATATAATTACATCTCTCCCCTTTTTCCTGTTCTACCTTTAACTCCTTCCCAAAATCTCCCAAGTTTCCATCCCTCTGAGGAGAAATAGTGGCAGCTAACTCATTACTGCTGACAAAAAAAGAATTAGCCTCTCCCAGGGATGACCCCCTAAGTGGTTATAACACAAAGTGGTCATCCCAGATACTTTTATAATTTTGATATTATGAGGACAGTTAATGATATAATTGAACACTTACAATATTATAAATACACCCATTAAGTCAGCACAAAATGAAGACCTCATGCTTAAACTTTTTTTTTTGTACCACTCTACTAAGAGGCTCATTGGTGAACAACTGATGTCTTAGAGGAGCAAGGTGAGGATTACATTATGAGCATGTCACTAATAAAGGAAAAGGAAACTCAGAGAAACTATTCCACATCCAAGGCAGCAGAGCTGAGCATCCAAGATGTGGGCATGCTTTATTATTTTTTGTTTGTTTTAAGTGCTGAGACCAGGTAAAAGTCCTATAACAAAGTATATTAAAAATAAAATCAACCATAATGAAGGAAATCCCCTCAGAGAAAGAGAGAGAGAGAGAGAGAGAGAGAGAGAGAGAGAGAGAGAGAGAGAGAGAGAGAGAGAGAGAGAACATTTGAATACTAATAACTGCTTAGAGCAACCAATGATTTTTAAATCATTATATTTAAAATAGCAGGCTTTCTGTAAAATAATTTTATTTATTTATTTTTGGTATTTTTGAAACAGGGTTTCTCTATGTAGCCTTGGCTGTCCTGAACTCACTTTGTAGACTAGGCTGACCTCTACTTCACAGCGATCATCTGCCTCTGCCTCCTCAAGTGCTGGGATTAAAGGCATGTGCCACCACGCCTGGCTGTAAAATAATTTTATTATTAAAGCATTTTCTATTATTTTTTATATTCTAACATTAGAAAAACTAAAACTTACTTGAATCCAGACTGAAAGTCAACAATTAATCCACAATTCAATGGCTTTAAACTTTCTGGTTTTCTCTTGCTTAGATTAAAAGTTAAAAATTTAAGAAAGAAAGTTTATGTAAGAGTTTAAAATTTTGTCAGAATTGTAGCCATATGCATTCATCATGAAAAGATCACCCAAACATCTTTACTGAGTAAATTGGTTTTTAATATTATATATCAAGCAAATGAATATGCTTTTGAATGTTTCTTGTATCTTTATGACCATACCCACATCTTATAACCTCTCTTCCAGTATAGCCCAACTAAAGTCATACTTGTTACTCAGCCTTGCTCTATGAGTGTCAATAAGTCACAATTTAAAGCCTCACTCCTTTGTCAGATGTAGGGCTGGTGAAGATCTTTTCCCAGACTGTAGACTGTCACTTTGTTCTGTTGACAGTGTCTCCTGCCTTACAGAAGCTTCTCAGCCTCATGAGGTCCCATTTGTTAATTGTTGACTTTAAGGTCTGGGCTGTTGGGGTTCTGTTCAGGACGTTGTCTCCTGTGCCAATGTGTTCCAGCCTCTTCCCCACTTTGTCTTCTAACCGATTTAGTGTCTTTGGTTTTATGTTGAGGTCTTGGAGTTGGGTTTTGTGCATGGTGTCAAATATGGGTCTAATTGCATTTTTTACATGTAGACATCCAGTTAGACCAGTAGTATTTGTTGAAGATGCTATCCTTTTTCCATTGAATAGATTTGGTTTCTTTGTCAAAAATCAAGGGACCATATGTGTGTGGATTCATTTCTGGGTCTTAGATTCAATTCCATTGATCAACCAGCCTATTGATGTGCCAGTACCATGTTGTTTCAATCTGTTACTCTATAGTACAGTTTGAGATCGGGTATGGAGATTCTTCCAGAGGATCTTTTATTGTACAAGATTATTTAGCTATTCTGGGTGTTTTTGTTTTTCCATATGAAGTTGAGAATTGAACTTTCAAGGGATGGAATTAGAAAGGATCATAATGAGTGAATTAACCCAGAAGCAGAAAGACTCAAATGGTATATACTCACTCATAATTGGACACTAGCCCAAGGGGCATGTCCCATGGAAGTCTTCACTTACCAGGAAATTGGGATAGATGTGAGAACGTCCTATTTGGACTCTAGGTGAGAAAAGTATGGGAGAATGGGGAAATAGAAGCATCCAGAGGGTCCTAGAAACCTATAAGAAGAACATTATGATGGGCGGATCTGGGCCCAGAGGTTCTGCTCAAACTATGGCACCAACCAAGGACAATATGTGCAGTAAACACTGAACAGGGGTTTAGCCAGATCTAGCCAATGGACAAGACATTCTTTACAGTTGAGTGGAGAGAGGAGACTGACTTTCACATGAATTCTGGTGCCCTATATTCGACCACGTCCCCTTGATGATCATGCCTGGTGGCACTCAGAGGAAGGACTTGATACCCTATGATCATAAAGAGGGGGAAGTGGTCCCCCTCAGTCTTAGTCATAAGGGAGGGGAATAGGGTGAAAGTGGGAGGGAGGGAGGAATGGGAGGAAATAAGGGATGGGATAACAATTAAAAAAACAGTAAAATAAATAAATAAAGCCTCACTCATGTAGTTAGATGCCCGGGTAGTGGGGGAACTCAATGTTCTCATACTTGAAGGTTGTCCCTGGGGATATTAACATGCAGTTATACTGGGGTCCATTATTTGACATCTTCCCGAGTTAAGCCTACAACATCCCAGTTTAGGACTCTACACATCTGACATTTTGGGGGTTTGACTCAGGAAATAAAATTACCTGGTAAGCCACTAGAATCTAATGCAGCAACCCCTCAACTCACAACTACCTCTCTAAAGTACGTGGACACATTATTAATACATGTGTGATCACAGAGGAATTGCATTCCTAAAGTATATAAAGACACATTCTTAACAAGTGTGTGATTAGAGTTGATGCTGCTTCCTGCCCTTTTTAATTTTCCTAGGAAATAGCAGTTACAAATAAAGAAGATGTGGGTCTTGACCTAGTTGGATAGAAATTTCTACAAGACCAAATTATGTGCACTATACTCAATACAGTGATTCATCCCATTGAATCTCAGTGTTCATGTGTATTATGGGGGTGAAATATCCAATCTATACAGTTTGACCTTTAGATTACCAACATGCCTGTCATATAGTAAATTTTAGTTAATTCTCTAAGGAATCCTTTGAAGGAATGTTTTCCACAACGTGTTTTTAGGATCCCAGGGTTCAGCCAGCTGCTCAGAGCACATCTGGGCATGAGTATGGACTGCCAGGGTAGTTAACCCAGCTTTATAAACACTTACTCCTTTAGAGCAGGCTGTGCTTTCCTCTACTGCCACTTAGTAACTTTTGATGTGAGATGCCTGTCATGTCAAGATACCCTCTAAAAAGAAAAGAAGGCTAAAGAGATGTTGTTTCAAGGGAGCACAGTGGCCACTGCCCACCTGCATCTCCTCGACAGGCACATGAGTCATTGCAGTCCCACACACTGACTTTCTTTCTCTGCTAACTCTAGTTTGGGTTTTACATTTCCCCATATTTAAAGTTAGTTTTTTTTACTCTGTTTAGACACCAACAAGAAAAATGTTTCAATAACAGGTGCTGGAAAGTTTGCAATGTACTGCATAACTGAATACATCAGATTATAAATTATGAAAATAACATTTCTCCGATTAAAACAAAAGTGTCAAGTTCTAAAGTGTCTACGAGAGGATTTGTTTTATAGTATGAGCAAAATAGAGCATTATAAAGGCTTTTACAGAAGGAAATAGAACATATTCAGTACCAGGAAAAGAATGACAAAGTAAGAAATCTCATGTGTGATGACCTCATAGAATATATAATCTTTTCCTTACCTCAACTCAAAAAGAGCTAAGTGGGACTAATAGTAGTCTGGAATTTTCTATAGATGCCAGGATCTTTAGTTACCCACTGTTTCCTGAAGACAACACAAAGAACTTTTTATCTGTTTTTAATTTAACAAATGTAATCAAATTACGATAAACATGCCTGCTTATCATGTCCATCCAAATTTCTGGAAAACATTAAGATTTATTGTCCAAGCAATGAGAAGAGAAGACATTGTGCCCTGGCATATGTTCTGTTGAGGTTTTCCTTTTGTCTGGCATACTTTTTTTTTTTAATAGCAGTAATGGTTTAGCTAGTCCACACTAATACACGCCCCCCTCTTCTTCCTCCTCCTCCTCCTCCTCTTCCTCCTCCTTCTCCTCCCCCCTCCCCCTGCCTTTCTCTTTGTGAGTATGATGCTAAGTGACTGGAGCTTCCTGGTGATGTTTATCCATAAGTTTTTACTATCTCACCCACAGTGGTTTTGTATGAGTCTGTGGATCACGAGAGTGTTTTGAGATTCATCTTGTTACACAGTTCAAGATGGTGTGTTCATAAAATAATCAATTTGGCCAGAGTTAGGAAAAAGCCGATCAGCATGCTGCATGAAAGGCCTAGTGGCCACAGTTTTCTTGGAGCTTTGTGAGTTACACAACTGGATCTGCACAGCATTACGTGCATCGTCAGCATCCCCTGCCTCAGAGCATTCATCCTTTAATCACGTCTTCTACGACAACTTTTCAATAAAGTTAGCAGGAATGTGTGGTGCTACTGGAAACATTGTCTCTCCAGCCTAGCTTCCTTTCTGGGAGTATAAAATTACAAGCAATCTCTAGCAATCTTGCTAAAAATTATGTTAGTTTATGTGTATGATAAACTTCACAGAATTACAGCATTCTTTTTTAGCAGAAACTGTCAATCAAGAACTAGTTTAATGGTTTTATATATTTAAAAATAGCATGTGTCACAAAATATTTCTATTAATTCCAAATTGATTACACACATATACTTTTGGAAAACTAGCAAGGATAATTCCTTAGTTAAATTTCTTTGTGGACTCAGACTAAATGAAGCTTCAATTATCTGAACACCATTTGGGACATAATTTAATGCTATTCCCCTTAAGTGCGTGTAGGGCTTGCTGTGTGCCAAACATAATGGTCTGGGGGGGGGCGGGGGGGAGTAAAGTAGAAGGTAAGACTTGGCTTGCCCTCTGAAGAGATAATAGTTATCACAACAAATGATGTCACAGCATCATTTAGTAAGTGGACTTGGATACAGGTCATTATGACGCCAGGCATATCAAAGTAATGGATTCACTTTGGAAATAACTACGTTGTGTTACTGAAAAGAGGACTGAGCTGCATACTCATAGAGCGACGTAAAAGAAGTAAGGAGAGGAAAAGAGTTCCACTTAGAAGCAAGATGCTCACAATGCACTAAGAGGCACAGTGTTGTACTGAAACGATCTGAAAAACGGAAAGCATGAATGCGGTTTGAATTTTCGAAGGCCAAGAGTGTAAGTTACGTAATTATGGAGGAACCCATTCACTGTGTAAAAACCTCGGATTTTTATGTGCATTCCAGTAGCAGTCAGACTCTCTCTGTACTATGCCTATAATTTATTTATTTGAAAAAGTAAGTAACTAGATACATGAGTAAAGTACATATGCAAAGGAGTTTTTTTTAATAATGGAATATCTTACATATTCATGACAGAAAGAGGGCTCAAAAATAGTTGTGCATTGTGTGATATATAATACAACTATAGTCAGGAATTTCAAAAGGATGGGTCTTCTAGGTGGAATGGATTTGTAAATCATTTGTTGACATTTCAAATTATATATATATACACTCATCTATAAAGATGTATAATTTTGTATTTCTAAGTGATTGCTTTAAAACTTTTAATGTATTTAATAAATTACATTTTATTAAATGTAAATTACAAATTAAAAAAACAATTATTGTTCTAGTCCTAATAAACAATTTTTAAGAGAATAATAAGATATGTTAGTTTTATAATTTTTATTTGATGACCTAAACAAATATAATTTGCTGTACATATATACATTTTTGATACATTATAATACACCAAGTGAGAATAAAGAGTTAGGATGCTATCTTTAAACTGCACAGTAGCACTCTAATTCTTGCCTCATAATTATTAAAATTAATTTTTCTTAAGTATAAGTCAACAGATGGCACCAGAACTTATAATACATTCAGATGACTAGTCTTAACACATTTCTTCTTAAAACTCAGAAATGCAGTGTTTCATTTATACAAATGTTTCAACACTTTCTGTGATGACTGTTAGCCTGTTTGTCCTTCCAAGCTGTAGCACCATGTGGAGGCTGTGGATATGGAAAATGGAAACCAGAAAAATATAAACACAGGGGTGACATTGTAGAACTCAATTGCATTAACAGCTTGAATGTATATTTTAATTCTATCGGTTTGTTTGGAATAAAAAAATCCTCTCAAGATTGTTATCTAGGCTTCAGTTTGTTAGTCATTGTCTTTGTACTGTTTATTGTAGCCTTCAAGACATTGTTTTCACATGGGCAGCAATATGAAAACTCTTTAAGGTTTATTGGGGTTTTAAAAAGTGAGAGTCATTGACTCCCTCAACACCATTTATTGTTGTTTTTAAATTTCTATTTTGAGAACTGGAGATATATGGTTCAGTTGGTAGAACATTTGCTTGGCATGCCCAAAGCCCTGGTTTTCATCTCTGCCACCACATAAAATCAGACACAATCGTGCGGATGTTATAGAGGGGGAAGGACAAGAAATATAGAATTATTGTCAGCTACATAGTGACTTTGAGACCAGTCTGAGTTACATGGAGTCCTCCCTCCCTCTCTCTCTCTCTCTCTCTCTCTCTCTCTCTCTCTCTCTCTCTCTCAAAAAAAAAGTATTATTCTTGGTTTTAATATAACTTCAGCACATTCTCCTGTACAAGCTTTATGGTTATTAATTAATATTACTCCGTTCCTTTTGATATTCAATTTGTCCTATTCAATATGATCCAGAGAACATGGAACCCAGCTTATTTGGCTTAATAAAATCGCATAAAGTTAATTAGAAACATTTCTAAATTCGATGGTGGGCATATGCCTCTAAAAGACTCACTATGTGAGTGAATAGGCGAGCTCAATAATTCTTTGTTTTTTTGTTTTCCAAGACGTGGATTTTCTGTGTATCCTTGGGTGTCCTAGAACTCCCTCTGTAAACCAGGCTGGCCCCTAACTCAGAGATCCACCCGCCTCTGCTTCATGAGCGCTGCGATTAAAGGTGCGCGCCACTATTACCTGACTACTCTTCCCTTCTTCTCAAGTGTGGGATGGATTCTAGGTAAGTTTAAACAGCAGTTCTTAGGCACTCAGAAGAAGAGATGAACGTATGCCATCGTATTTTGATGTTTGCACGCATATACTTTTGACTAATGTAATTCTAGGGATTTTTGAGTGGATTCAAGAGAAAAAAAAAAAAAAAAAAAAAAAAAAAAAAGAACTTTTACCCTGACGGGCAAAGTGAGGACTGCTGTGGAGGAAGAAAAGAAAAGTGAAAGGGAAGAAAAGCAAGAAAGTTACTGAGGACAAAATCTAGACCTTATTCTGAGCCCAAGCTTACCGTATCCAGAGTATTCTTGCACAGAGTCACAGTCTGAAGGCATCAGATGAGATGCAGGTGACATGGCCACTTGTCCATGCCAGGGATACCTTGTTCACTGATCACGCAGTTGGCTATGCAAGTACTGATGAGCAGGATCTCGGAAGGAATTTATGTTAAACTCACTACCGATTAAATCACCTCACGACAAACAGAAGTCTATCTCTTCAATACAACGCTGGGTGTTCAAACAAAGAAAAACAAGCAAAACCACCAAGATTTTGTTTACCCTTATGGGCTAGTAGGGTGAGGAAAATCTTCATCAGTATATAAAAATGCTGAAAGTAAAATAGGAATAGATATGCAGCTCACGTGATTTATCTTTTACCCTATTAACCTAAAAAATTTAGCTTTACTTTTTATTTATTCTTTGAAAAGTTTATACGCTTATATAATGTATCTTGGCAATATCTACCTTTACCTCACCTCCACCTCAGGATGCCTAGTCACATCTCCTTCTCAACTTCATTCCCTTCCTCTTATAATTAGGTATAGATTCATTTTCGTAACCCACTAAGTTCAGTTACTGTTGCCCATATGGGTGTGAGGAATGGATTCATCTATTTGAGCATAGAGAAGCTACCAGTGTCCACACACCTAAAGGAAAGTGACTTTTCTTCCCCTCGGTATCCACCAATTGGCAATAGTTCTTCAGCTAGGGATAGGGGCTTGGGAGTCCCTCCCAAATCCACGCTGCCATTTTTAATTGCCTTGTTCTTGCTCAGGTGACAGAGCTGCAGTGAGCTCATATGTGTGACAGCCATGCTATCCAGAGAACAGTATTTCACAACACCTCTGTCCATCTGATCTGGATGTCTTGTCTACTACAAAGCTCTGAGTTGTTTGTCATTAGCACTTTGAACACTGATGCATCTCTCCTTTATCCACTACCTGATGCAATAAGAAGCTTCTCTTACCAAGGTTTGGAGGAACACAAATCTATGGATATAAAAATACATAAATTTAGAAAATAATCGACGCATATTCCACTGGACCTGTGACTCCCCAAGCTGTAGGTTTTGACTGTGGCTAAAGTACCAGATATGAAATAAAGGACATGATAAAGACACAGCTTAGCATCCTCTTGTACTCTTTTATAGGCTCAAAGTGAGACAATAAGCTTCTGGCCAACAAAAGCCATTTGAAAATTTAAAAATAAAATGTAAAAGTTAAGTATGGCTGTAAAAAATTTTTTAGCTCAAATTCTGGCTTATGGAGCACACAGAAGTAAAAGGAAGTATTTCTAACTTAATTTGTCATAGATTTGGGTTTTCCATCATAGACTAGTGTTTGAATGTCTCATTAGATATTTATTAGCTCCGTTTAAGTAATGGCAGGGTGTTTGTTTTGGCATATACATTGTGGGCAAGGAGTTGCTAAAGTCACATTCAATTGATTTACATAGTTTTAATATCTGACAAGGGAGTGCCCAAACTAAGCAACCACTAGAGAAATAAAAGATTGAAACACCCTAAGTGCTGTTTTACACGTGGGAAACACAGAATACCAGATGTAAATACTTTGGAAAAGAAGTTTGCCCACAGACAATTATTTTTCCTTCCAATATTATATTTTTCTCTTGGAACATAAGGTAGGGTTGTCACCAGTGAGTTTCCCGGAAAGGCAGATGTAGAGATTGAGGTTTGTGAGCAGGGAGGCCATCATAAGACAAGGGAACAACCGTCCAAGGGAGCTAGAGAGAAGCAGGCATAATGTAGAAGGAAGTTGAACAAATACAGCAAATGGCCATTCATTCCGGGAGGCTCTAGGGAGCATGAATGAGGCTTGACAACTGTCTCTATTTAGCAGGGGAGGTTTACAAAGAAGGATGTTTCTGTCTCAGGGGTTGATTGCCTTCGCTGAGCAGCTGTTTGTGTTCTAGGACCATTTCAGAAGAGGTTGTTGAGTGAGCATTGGCGCAGACAAGACTACCAGCATCTAGAGAAATGGAAGCCTCAGTCTAGAAGAGGAAATCTTGATAATTCACAAAAACAGGGAGCCGTGGAGTGCAATGTACAGACAAAGGCACAAAGCTGATACGGTGCAATAGATGCTATTAATAGTCAAATCCTCATTAAGTTTTATTGGGGGTAAAACTAGATATCCAAATGAATGCAATTTGGTGTCTTTGCAAATATATGCATTATGCTTAGTAATAAATTATAGTTTCATGATTATTTTTCTAGTTTTAAAAAGTGATCCATATATAACATTATTAAAGGCATATTTCTCTTTTCCTTTTTAACTTTCTATTATTTTAAAATTTCATATATGTACATTATGATGTGTTTTTATCAAATCCTCCTTCCATTCCCACCCCTCTCCTTCCCTTTTACCACATATTCCTCTAAACTTCAGGTGCTCATTTTTATACCCTGAATCCACTTAGTGCTGTCTATGTGTGCATGAGTATAGAACCATCTTCCAGAGCATGCGCACACTGGTAGCTTCTGAGGGTCTACATCTCTGAAGAAAACAAAACAAAACCACTGGCTCTCCTTCTCCTAGGAGTTATCAATTGTCAATAGCTCGTCAGTGGGGACTGGGGATTTTTAAGCCTGTACTTATCCATTCTGAGATTTTTGAATTAACTGATCTGGTGCAGGTCTTGTGCCTGCAGTCAGTTATGCTTTGTGTTCAGACGTGTGAGGGCTTTGTCATGTCCAGCTGGAAACATTCACTACCTCTGGATGTTACAATATTTCAGTCATCCCCTTCACACTGACCCCTGAGACTTAGAAGTCTGGTGTTATAAATGTCCCATCTACAGATCAGCAATACACAGTGTCTCATTTTCTGGACACTGGAAAGTTCTGAGTTTCTGTGATGATAACCATCTACTGCAAAAAGGTTTTCCGATGAAGGATGACATATGCACTAGTCTGTGGATGTGGGTTCTCAAGCCAGATGAGGGATGGTAGAATGTTGCCCATATGCCAGACTTCTCCCAGATAGCACAACAGGAGTGGGGTTACTCCCTACCCAAATCAGGCTTGGGTCCTCTCAACTCCATAGAAACAAAGACCGCATCATGATAAAGTTAAACTTCTGTTTCCAAGCCAGAGAACTGGCTTCTAAGAAATCATGTGTTTGGATTTGGCTAATATGACAGGCTTGGAAAGTCCCTACCTGGGCTGCTGTACTTCCTCCAGTACTTTGGTATTTGAATGGTCCTTAAAGTTTGCCTGTCTTCAGTCTGTTCCACGTATGCAAATTAGGTCCTTTTCCACCCTTGTTCCTCTGTCGCCCTCTCTCCACTGACTCTAGCTATATAAGCTAGCCCCGTCATTTCACATACGAAGCTGTCATGTGACACAGTTTTTCCTGCCAAACTCACCCAGGTCATACTAGGCGCAGGTTGGACTAGTGTGCAATAGCCCAACCATACTGGAATGAAGTGGAACTCAAGTCCAATTTATGGATAAAAAGATAATCTCCCTGGGGAATGTTCGCATGAAATTTTCAATAAAATACTTAAAAGCCAAATTCAAGAGCACATCAAAAAGATCATCTGCGATTATCAAGCTGGCATCTTCCAGAGATGCAAGGGTAGTTGAACATACATAGTTCAAAACATAATCCACTGCATTCATCGATCCAAGCAAAGTCTAATGTTCATCACATTAGCTGCAGAAAGGCCTTTTATAAAATCCAATATCTCTTACTTATAAAAGTCCTGGAGAATCAAAGGACATAGGGGACATACAACAAGCATGTAGCCAACATCATGTTAAGGTAGAGAAAAACTCAAAGAACTTCCTCTAAAATCAATAAGACAACAAGGTTGTGCACTATTTCAATACCAGTTCAATAAAGCCCCCCAAAGTCTTATCTAGAAGGAAAAAAGGAAATACAGAGGATACAAATGGAAAAGGAATAAGTCAAAGTATCCCTAAAACCATAAGATTCTATATATAAAATACCTGAAGGACTCCACTAGAATACTCCTACAGTTAATAAACACGCTCAACAAAGTGGTAAAACACAAATTTACACAGAAAATTAATAGTTTCCTTTTGTAAATAAGAAACACACAAAGAAAGGAATCAGGAAATAAATTCACTTACAATAGCCTAAAAAATCTTGAAGTAAGTCTAACCAAGGAATTTATAGACCAGTAAATGGAAGTTTAAGGCAGTGATAGAAGAAACTGAAGCATATACAAGGAGATGGAAAGACCTCTCAAGCTCAGGTGGCAGAATTAATATTATGAACATCTCCATCCTATGAAGAACAGTCCAGAGATTCAGTGAAATTCACATGAAAATTCCAATGCAATTCTTCACAGAAATCAAAAGAATAAACTCCAAATTTTTAGGAAGTACAAAAATCACAGGATGGAAAAATCAATACAAAACAATAAAACATTGGTGGAGGCATCACCATCCCTGAATCCAAGTTATTCTACAGAGACACAGTAATAAAAGCACCTTAGTATTGACATAGCACATGCTGAAGAACGAAATACAATTGAGGACTTATAAGCCTATGTTCCTACAGACATCTGACATCTGAAAAAGAGGCCAAAAAAAAAAGACACCGAAAAACAACGACATTATCTTCAACAAATGGTGCTGGTCAAACTGAAAAGCCAGATGTTGAGAACTGAAACTAGATGCTTATCTCTCACCCTGCACAAAGCTCACCCTGACATGAATCAAAGATTTTAATATGAGACTCAATACCCTGAATTTGTCAGAGGAGAAAGTAGAGAATACATTCTTAGTTATAGGTAAAAGAAAGGGCTTTCTGAATAGGACATCAGTAATATGGACATTTAGACAAACAATTAAAATCTGGGACCTCATGAAATCAAAAAGCTTCTGTGCAACAAAGGACACCATCAATCTAGTAAAGAGATAATTCAGCATAGGAATAAAATCTTTACCAGCTATATATATATCACAGAATGTTAGTGTCTATCATACATAAAGAACTCAAAAAACTAAATACCAAGAAAACACAAACTCATCACTGGGACCTGTATCTAAGAAGAGAATGCTCAAGAGAATAAATACAAATGACCAAAAAGATATATGGATGTTTTTATTTGTGAAATTCTTAGTTTTCAGGGAAATAGAAATTAAAACTACATTGATATTTCATTTTACCTCAGAAAGAAAAGTTAAATCTAAGAACAGTGAGGATATGAGGAAGGAGGACACTTATTCATTGTCAATAAGGGTGCAAATTGGTACAACCACTATAGAAATCCATTTATAGGTTCCCCAAAGGGCTAGAAAAAGATTTGCTGTACAATTCAGCTATACTACTTCCGGGCATATTTCTGAAGACCTCCACATCCTACTATAGAGATACTTTGTCTTTCATGTTCATTACTGCTCTAGTCAAAATAGCCAGGAAAAGGAAACCACCTAGGCAGCTATCAACTAATGAGTGGATAATAAAAATGTGATATATTTACACAATAGAATATTAGTCAGAAGTAAAAAGATTATGAAAATTTGAAAGTATATGGATGAAGTTGGAAATAGTAATTCTGAATGAGGTAACCCCAAACCCCAAATGCAAATATCCTAATTTTGTCTTATATGTAGACAATAACTTTGAATCTTTAGATAGCTAAGTTGAAACCATAGTACCCACAGAAGACAGAGAACTAGTAAGGGTATGGAATGGTGGTTCGTTTTAATGGGAAGGGAGACAGAATAAAGGTGGTTAAAAAGTGGGAACTGGGAATAATGGAGCAAGAAAGGTTAAGAGTGGCATATGGGAGGCCATCAAACAGGAATAGGTGTGGAGAGAGACAATTTACATGAAAACATACTACTGAAGAAGTTTGCTATACATATATGGAATGAGTTTAAAAAGGAATTATCCTATAACTAGGAAAGAATTTCTCACCTAGATAAGACATTCTTTAAAATGAAAAGCCCAGTGCCAAGTATGAGTTACTTTTTTAAAAAAATTATTGATCGGTGGAGTCCTATAGACTCGCCAGACTTTAAAGGCTATTGTTATTGCTTTTGGTTACCCTCAGAACTTGATGATATGATTCTATTGCTAAAGATACCACATATCTGAGTCATAGGGTACAGAAAAATCAAGCTGATATCAATTTGAAGTGTCGTCCCTATTGACTAGCTTTCACAGTACTACAAGGTTCTAGGCGTGCTACTTGGGAGAAAAGTAATCAACAGAGTTATCTAAGTATGAGCCCTGAAAGCTACAATAACAATTGGCTTGGTAAGACATGCTCACCTGTGTAAAGGTGGCATGAATATTGTCTTTCTGATTAGATATAATGCCTGCTCCACAAAAGGGATCTATTACTAGAACTGTAAACTGGACCAGATCCGATGCCTGACCGGGTCATAGCCTGTCCGAGAGAGCCCAATACTGAAAGCTGTAATCAGATATTAATGGGTCATTCTGGTAGGAATCTAGAGGACAATAGTGCTGAGAGTAATGTGAACTCTGGAGCTCCTGCTAATGAAGTTTCGAAGGAAGAGAAGTTTTAGCATCATCACTCATGTGATACTATTATTGGAGGCACGAAAGATATATGAGTGAATGGGCCATATCGTTTTCCTCCATGGTTTTACAGAACCACTGATGCCAAACAGCGTGTGGCAGAGGAGTCTGTTGGAGGCTGTAAACTGTGCTTCAGCCTGTGGCCAGCTGAGTAGAAACTGCGCTTCCCCGTGCTGCAGTGCTTTGAGCTGGGAGGATCCTCTGTGCTGCATATTGTGCTTTTTGAGATACCAGTGTTTGTTTTGGTAAAGAAACAAGGAAGATCTGGCAGAGATCTATTCAGGGGAATGCATTCTTTTCAGCATGCTCAAGGGGCTGGGAAGGATGGAGCCCTTACAGGTGTTTGTGTGACTGCTATATAAACCACCTTTTCTTGAAATAAAGCGGAGCCATGATCGTGATTTCCTCTTGGCTTCACATCCCCCCTGCCTCACTCCCCATGTCTCTGTTCTCTTCTCTCCCATCCACATCCCCCTTTTCAGGTGGACCTGCTCGATATGTCCCTGCAAGTAGGCTGTGAGAAGTCATTGTTAGAAGGTATCAAAGTGAAGTCTGGGTTTTAAAAGAGACCCCAAGATGCTGGAGATGTCAGAACTATCAAAAGTAGAACCATCTCAAGAGAGAGCTGTGTGCTACAGACAGACAGAAGGATGGGTAGAGTCATCTGAGGCCTAACTAACTGAACTCCTAGATAACATGAATAGAAATATAGAATTTAATATTTGCCCAGTGGGATTTTGGTCTTGTTTTGGTCCAGTATTTCCTCACTATGTCCCCTATTTTTCCCTTTTGAAATATGGGTATATATTCTGTGTCATCCTATGATGGAAGTATATAATTTTCTTTTGATGTTATATTGGGCCAAAGTTTAAAGACAGCTTTGAGTCTCAAAACAGGCAATGAATTATTAAACTTTTGAGACTATTAAAGGCTATAGGGACCTTCAAAATTGAACTAAAAGTGTTTTGTACTATGATATTGTGCCTTATTTACTTTTCTAGTGCACTGACAAAACACCATGAATAAGGCAACTTATAAAAGATGGCATTTAATTGGGCTTACGGTTCCAGATGGTTAGAGTCCATGAGGGTGGGGTGAAGGCATGGTGGCAAGAAATGCTGAGGACTCACATCTTGAACTACAAGAAGGAGACCCAGGGAATATGCTGGAAATCTCTTGACTCTTTTCAAATCTCAAAGCCTGCCTCTAATGACATTCTTCCTTTAGCAAGGCCACACCTCCTAAGCCTCCTTAAACAGCCATCAACTGGTAGCCAACTGTTCAGATGTCCCAGAGGTTTGAAGAACATCCCTTCCAAAACACCACCTATGGCCATGAGTCTGTGGAAGCCAGGGAGTGGAATTTAGTGGGTCGGATGAGAACTGTGTCCCATAGGCTCAAGTAACTAAATACTCACTCTCTGATTGGTAGCAAAGTTAGGGGGTGGTTATGGAACGTGGTGTGGTGCTTTCTAGGGGAATTATGACACTGAGGTAGGTAGGCTTTGAAATATTCAGCCTTGCTCCACTTTGTGCTCATTCTGTGTGCCTCCTGTGTATGGGTGGAAATGTGATCTCCTAGCTTTCTATTCCTACTGTTATTGCTATGCCTTCTGCTTGCTGCCTTGCTTCTCCCACCATAATAGATCCTCCCTCTCAAACCATAAACCCAAACAAATCTTCCTTCTATAAGTTGGCTTGGTCATGGTGTTTTATTACAGCAATGAAAATAGACAATATAACCAGATTTCCTGTACCAGACATATGTTCTATTTCGTGGAGTGGGCAGTTTGTATCTCCCAGAACAATCATGTTACATGTAAGCCTATTGTAACTTGCAGATCAGTACTGCAGCATATGAGCACACAGCTAGTTCTTAGTATGGATTACTTCACTTTTCTAACAGCTGCACAGCACATTGTAACACTATGGACGTTTGTCATCAGAGAGGATGCTTCTAGATCAGTCCCAGCTTTATTTCTCCATGTTATGTATCCAAAGTGTGATTCGATTTCAGAAATAGGACCTTGTTATCTAATTCTGGTGGACAACGAAGAGCAGTAGCAGTGTCCTCTATTGTTTTGGGGGTTCTCTGAAGGCTTCCCAGTCAACAGTTTATAGCAATGTATGCTATACTTGGAACTGGAACTTTGGGAATGGTATCTTATTATTGGTTAAAATTATTTTTTCTGATAATTTAATACACATGTGCCTTATTCTGTTTACTCTTTCCTAACAACTTTCTCTTCCCCATAAGTCTCTGTTTTTATGTGCAAACCACTGGTTTTAACTAAAATCATTTACGTTGTCATGGGTTTGGAATTATGAATTGGAGCCTGTTGGACTCACCATTTGCTACACAATTAAAAGCAATAACTGTCCCTTCTTCATGATCCACCAGTTGCCAAAAGTTCATCAGGGGGTTTAATGAATTCTCTGATCCATGATTGGCTGTTGACTGTCCTAGTCTTGTGTAGGCCCAGAGGAGGCAACCACAGCTGTGAGATCATGTTTGTAGAGGCTGTGGCATACATATCTCGAAGGGAGCATTTCACAGCCCTCATTCATGTCTTATATGGATCATTTATTCTTTCTGTCTCCTCTTCCATGTTGTTCCCTGAGCCTTACAAGGAGTAATATAAATGTCCTTTTTAGGCTTGAGTACTCAATTGTCATTTCCTCTAGGCATGTTGAGTACTTATAAGTCTGCATTTACCACAATTCACTGCAAAGAGAAGCTCTTTTGATTAATGATGAAAGTAACACTTGTCAATAGGTATAAACACTAATATTTAGACTGCAGTTTTTAACACCATGTCAATTTATCTAAAAACAGCAATGGCTTTCCTATTAGGGTCTAATAGGAAATTAGATTAATATTCCCCAAACCACTATTTGTTTAGATCATGCTTACACTACAAGAAGCCATGTGCAATCCCTTACAAAAATCCAATGAGTATAACAATGAGAGTATGACTTAGTTTGAATTTCTATATGTGTGTGATAGGACACCATGACCAAAACAATTTAAGGAGGAAGGGGTTTGTTTTAGCTTGCAATTTATAATCAAGCACAAAGGGAAGTCACAACAGAAACTTGGAGGCATTCATTGTTTTCAATAGGATCCTTGCTATGCAAGGACATCAAGTTTTATTGGTAGTAGATAAAGTCTGGGCATAACCCAATATCCATAGGCAATGAGCATATGAATTGTGGTATCCAGTCTGTGGAAACTTACTAAGCAACATAAAGCAATGAATTATTAAGACATGTAATAATATGAGTGATTCTTAAATAGTCATACTTAAAGAAAATAGATGACAAGACACAACTTGTGCATGTATTTATATAACATTTTAGAAAATACAAGCTAATCTGTAGTGATAGAAAAAAAATGGTTGCCTAGACCTAAGAGAGTGGAGGTGAGAAACTCTGCATTGATTCATAAAGAGGCTTTGAGACACAATAACTTTATCTATTGCTTTGTTGGTTCACACATCTAGACTTTGCTATCTGTTCTTTGTAAGCATGCAAAGTTTGTTATAATCAACTGTACTTCAGTAAAAGTATTTTAAGATAGTCAGAAAATTTACACTCTATTCATTTAGTGATCTTTGCTGAACTACCAAGAAGATAAGAAAGAATGAAAGACCAAAATAAATTAAAGCACAGACCCCAGAGCACTCTGTCATAGCTCAGCACATCTGCTTTCTCTCTTTCTTATTCTCAGGTAAAATAATACCATTATAAAGAGAGGATATTCTCTTCTTTTTTTTTTTTTTAAGACAAGATTGCTCTGTGTAGCTCTGGCTGTCCTGGAACTCACTCTGTAGACCATACTGGCCTCAAACTCAGAGATCCATCTGCCTCTGTCTCCCAAGTGCTGGTATTGAAGTATTAAAGGCCTGTATCACCACATCTGGCTACCAGGAGATATTGGGGGATGGTCTGATGTATTTTGATGCTAATTACTGCTTGCTGTCCCTGTGACCTTTTTGCTTAATAAAAAGCCATCCCACCTGGGCAAGGAAAAGGAGATAGGTAGGGCTAGGAGAGAGAGGAATCCTGGGAAGAAGAAAAGAGAGGCCACCAGGAGGAAAAAGGAGAGAGACCTGAAGGGAAGAGAGGAAGGCCGC